>NW_022900943.1:19177014-19285696 GCF_012274545.1 Fukomys damarensis | reverse complement strand
GTGTGTGTGTGTGTGTGTGTGTGTGTGTGTGTGTGTGTGTGGCAGGGGAACATGGTCTTCAAAAGCAAGAAAAGCACACTGTCTATAACCGTGGTTCGATGTCAGCACTGAGACTGAACTCAAATCTGAATAGTGTTCTTCAATGTAGCATCGCTGACACAGGAAATCAGGGGAGACGCTCAGTAGGAAGTGTGCTTATGTAGTGTGGGAGGGAATTCGTTTGTTGAACAGCAAGCAAGGAGTACAGAAATTTGACATACGCTATTTACTATTTCTTAGGACACTGAAAAATAACACGATTGTGCTGGAGTTTTAAGTTTACTCGAATTTTCTCTGCGTATTTGTCAACATCCACCTTCATAAAATTTATAAAGCACCAGTTTGGTTCTGTGAGATGCTAACCTCTGGGGGTAGGATTGCTGTTTTCTGCTTTTATTCATCATTGGACTCCTTTTTAAAGCCAGGAAAGGGTCATTTCATGTGAAAAATATCCTTTCTTGAAAGCCAGCTGAGGGACTTGAAAGCCCTGCTTTAGATATTTGATAGCAAACAGTTTTGGCAAAAACTATGCCAAAGATGGAAGCAAAACTTTCTCTCATGCACTGTAATCCTTCTTTGGTCTCTGCCTGTCTTGCTGTGGAGACTCCAAATCAATTTCCTGGAGGGTGTGTACCTCTCTTCTCTAATTGCAATCTGATAGGGCTGAGAATCCTTGCACTTCCTTGCAGTCCACAACTATTTTCTTTGACCAAAGTTACTCCATAAAAATTAAAGGGACTAGGGGCCGGGGATTTAGCTCAGTGGTTTCACTGCCTGCCTTGCAAGCACAAGGGCGCGAGTTCGATCCCTGGTACAAAAAAAAAAAAAATTAAAGGGACTAGGTGGATCAAAGGCTGTGTGTTTTCAAAATGATGCTGTCATTTTTCTGGCACTCTGGACATTTAGGAACATTGAAGGGCAGAGGTAGGAAACTGGAGAGTTTCAGTGCTTTCATGAGGCGGGTCTCTCACAGTGGAGAAACCACTTCACAACATTTAATCGCTCAGGAAGGCTGGAGCCTTGTAGCTTTGCTAAAGGTGGTATCTTGTGATTTGATGAATACCACTTGGCATTCATAAGGAAACCCTTATTGCCCTTGTATTATTATTCTGCTTTCCTCTTTACCCTATTTATTAAATGCATGGCAACTTATAGGAGGCGTTCAGGTTCAGTTTGTCTTGCTACCTTCACAACCTACCCCAGAAGTATGCACACTTGCTCATACAGTGGTTCTCCCGTCACAAATCAACACACGGTGTCTGGAAGGGAAGTCATGGTAGAAGGGTCTTAGGTGGGTAGGCACTGTTGTGAGTGTTTCGTTGATCTTAGCACATTCTGTTCTCGTGACCACTCTAGGCGTGTAGTTATCTGTTCATCTCCCCTTTATACATAAGGGACTACAAAGCACAGAGAAGGTGAGCAAACTGTTCAGGCCACGGTCAGAACCAGAATTTGAACCATGAATCCCTTTTCAGAAATCATGCTGAGATTTGCTCATCAGTGCACATCAGAGTGATGATCTGAGAGAAATACGGAAGGTGTCTTCCTCGTCTTTTAGCTGACTCTTATATAATATCGAATTTCCAGAAACAGATACAATGGTTTTATGGCTGTTGTCCCTGAATTACAAAAGAAGTAGGAGGAAAGAGAAAGCATATCTATAGAGCCTAGGGTACCAAATCCAATCTAGACTCTGGAGTAATTACTTGTATTGGACCTCACTTGCTTACTTGGTGAAATAGGGATATGATAGTAGCATCTGCTTCATAGGGATGTCATTAATAGGAACGTATATAATACATTTAAAGTGCCCAGCACCATGCCTGACACATTCATGTTAGCTGTGATTATTTTGAAGCTGCCCTCCACCCTTTGTGGAAATAGAATGGTAACCGAAAATGACACATGGGTGAGGTCTATTAAAGAAAAGATTGCTAAATAGAAGGTAATCAGAGACATGAATGTTATGTAGTCAGTGGTCTGTTCAACCAATGGACTTGCTTCTCTACAACATTCTTCAGTTTGTGACTTACGAGAATTATAGGGAAATGGTGTTGTAATGTACTTTATTAGGTATTTATTATACTCTAGGGAGAATCCATGCTGTCCCCATTCCGAATTACTGCAGTACATCACACCTGCTCTAACCCCTCCTGATTCTGCTTCAGAGAGGCATAGTAGTCACCGAGCCCGGATTTACCTATCTCTTGCTGTTAATTAGCAGTGGAAAATCCTTTAGTCAAAGGAAGTGATATAAAGTGAAAAAAATAAAAGTAAGATGCTCTAAGGATATAAGAATACTCCTGGGTAAAGTCCTCTGCGTAACTGTTCCCACTGAGGTCTAATGTTTGGGGGGAGGGGCAATCCCAGGAGGGGATGTGGCAGGTGATGTGAGCTCCTTCTACTCCCAGCCCACCCCCAAATTCCCTTCTGTAAGTGAAATTATCTAATTTCTTCCTTCAAATTGAAAAGTTCTCCTTTCTTCTCTTTCACCACAGGAGTCCTAAACGCTACACAAGCCAGTGCAGCCAGTCTTTCTGAAAGCCTTCTTATGGAATGATAGGGCGGCAGTCCCCACTGGAGGAAACCTCACCCTTTACAGAGAACGTTCCCTGTGGCATCTGATGGGTTAAATTTTTGTTGCAGAAAAAAGGGTATTAAGTAGTCTTTCAGGAGGGAAAAATCCCCAATTGAGAAACTGCCATTTCTAAAAGATAAGCATTCATTTGCACAGCTTTATATGAAAAGAATAACTCAATGCTAGCAGTATGAGTGTATGTGGGGGGAGGGCAGGGACAGAGAGAGACAGAGACAGAGTGAGTTTGATTTGTTGCCTTTTGCCTACCTATCACCTATATAATGTATGTATCAGGCTGGTGACTGTCAATCACAGTTAATACAAGCCCCAGAGCACGGCCGGGATCCCTTTTACTATAGATCCATTTTTTGATAGCTCTCAATTGATCATGTCACATAAATCCAAAGGGAAGCATTTATATCATCTTTCAGAGGCATCGCTCTCCCGGTGTCCGACCCCCCACCAGCTCCCATCCCCTCAAAGATGCTTTGTGTGAGAAAGTGCAAGCTCCCATTCTGCCTTTATTTCTGTTCCCAATTGCTGTCTCCTTGGCTCCCCCTCAAACCAAGCGAGCAAAGCAAATGGCCCGGGTTCCCCCCCATCGCCTGACCTGCGTTGACTGGGAGGAGAGCGGGAGAGGGAGCAGCGAGGGAGCGCGCATTCCGGAGCAGGCTGCTTTGCCTCCGACCACAGGCTGTCTTGTGCAGGCTGCCCCTCTCCTTCAAAACCCTGCATCCCCTCCCCTAAGCAGCAGGCAGTGTGCCTCCTTTCCGCCACATTTGGTATGCATGAGCACCACGGCTGCAGGGAGAGGGGAGGTGGCTTTCCTAAGAAGGTTCAGGGGCTTGGGCAGCGCCACTTGACTAGTCTCCCAAGTTCCAGGAAGCCTCTGCCTTAATGGAATTCGCAGGTGTGGAGATGACCATGGGATGCCAGGGCCGTGGGGGACCATCTGTTTTCTAGGCATTGCTCAGGTTTGCAGTTTCTGGTTTTCCCGGTGGAATTTGGAAGGGGTCATGAATCAGACTGATGCTTCTCGACCCCTAAACTGGACCATCCGGAAGCTATGCCACGCAGCCTTTCTCCCATCTGTAAGACTTCTTAAGGTACTGTGACTTGCTGCTTCGAATGGCTCTTTTTATGCTTTTCAGGTTGAAATGCTGAACTTCGCACTTGGGCTGGGACGCACGTTTTGGGGAGTGCGAACGAACGCATGCATACTGGCTCTGCTGTCCATGGCTGGGAAAAGGTTCTCACCACCCCCACCTACCGCTGCCCTGTACCCGCCCCAGCCCCAGCCCTAGCCCTCGAGGATGATGTGAGCTACACTTGAGAATGGGCTTGCTGAACCCCCTCCCCAGCCTACAACAGAATTAATTAACTTCTCAGAGAGGGTGGGAACCGTAGTGGGCATGAAATCTCTTACTCCCCTGTGTTTGGCTCCTGGGCTTTTTTCCCTCCCTGGGGAAGCCCTTCGACCTACTTTCCCTTAAATGGAACCTGGGAGAACAAAGGATTCTCCTCACTATTTTCAAAGCCCTGTTGTTAGGTAGTCAGTCAGGTAAAGACAAAGAAATAAAGAACCTTATCACATAGGGACTTTTTTTGGTGCCCCGGATTTTTAAAAGAGACACGATAATTTCTGTCTCCTGAGCAAAGTCTGTAGTAGGAAAGTATTGTTCAGTATGTATGGAATGCCAGCTCTCTCTAGCTGTGAGTCACACAAAAGATCCAACTACACCTGAGCTGGAACAGCTACCTCCTGTCCTCAGCATTTCTCTTTCTAAAAGCAAATGTATTAAAGACATAGAAAAAGTGTACAGCTCCAAAATAATCTACTTTCATGGTATGCGTTATAGGAAATGGAATATGAATAAAATGTAAAGGTGGAAAAAAGAAAAAAAAATGTTGGTCTAGAAAAGGGAATGTGATAACCCTTTTATTTTGGAAAAGTGCCTATCTCTGAGTGATCTACAACCATTAAAGTTTGAAGAGCAGAGCAAAGTTCTTCATTCTCTAGCCCATATTATAAATGATCTTTCGATTTGATTACCACTGCCACTGAGGGAGTTGTCTACAGTGGAGGATTAATAAACTAGACCTGAATAAATCATACTTGCAGGTTTTTTTTTTTTTTCCTGAGGTGTTCTGGTTAAGTTTGATGTGGACAGTTAGTTCCATACAGCTAAGTAGTTCCTCACAACATTTTTGCCCATTGTCTGAGTTTTCCTGACCCTAATAAACACAAACTGATATTAACTTCCATAAAGCCTGTCCCCAAATGCTGTACAAACCCCCTTTGTGGTCGTCATGGTGATGGCTTGCTTCCCCTAAAGGGATATTTGGGAGGAAACACAGGTTTGGGGGTGGAGGTTGGGAGAGAAGCTTCCAAGGATGTATGTGCTCTTCCTGTATTGGAATGACTGGTATTGACCATGAGAAGGAAGGGGGCTAGAAGATTAACAAAGGCAAGTAACATTTCCTCCAGAATCAATAGTGAATCAAGGATCTGGGGCGAAGAGTGTTTTGGTGAATCTAAGTGTGACTGAGGAAGTGACTCTACTAATTCCATGTGCAATGAGAAATATTTTTTTTCAGTCAAAGTCATTCACTGGCTTTTCTCCCAAAATAATGCCTTTTAACTCTTAACAGTGTGTGTATATATTATTCATGAATACCCAATATATTATTAATTATAGCATAGTTTCAAATGGAAAATATTCTTTATTTACTAGTCACAAAGCTAGAGAAATACCTATTTGATTACTTATTTTTGAAAGAGTTCTGTCATGTTTTTAATTGAAAAAAATACATACACAGCACTAAATACCAGATGTTGTCAGTATTGTAACTGCTGCTTTCGTTGTCAGATAGCTCAGACCTACCACCATTTATCAACATGGTGCTTAATGACATTTCATCTCATAAAGTGCATTAGTGCCCTTCCAGTGCTTTCAGTATCTGAAAGATAGGATGCACGGAACAGGGGAAGTTTCTTTGCAAATGCTATCTGTAATTTTGAAAGAGCACAGCTCCATAAGGGACTTTAAATAGGGAGCACACTTCATACTCTACAGAGAAAAATAAAGTAATACCCACTCTTTTCAGCAATGGGAAAAAAGAAATAAGACCTACTTTTGTATATGAACAACTGCATTATTTACGTGGATGCGAATATTATGTGCCCCTCTGAATTGTGACTGTCTTACTTTTGTTTTCCTGGTACCTATGTGTTCTTGAGCTGATTTTGTCCTTCAAGTAGCGTAGCGTGGAAGTTCATGAGTAATAATTTGCCTTTTTTGGTACGTGTCCTTCCTGGTTTAGTGTGTACACTAAATTTTAGTGGTTACTTTTAGCGTTCCTTCCTCCTCTCGGACTCTTACTGCCCCTTCCCCAAACCAAGACCACCTTGTTAACATGAACCGTGGGTTCTCTGGGCACCCAGGAGCCTGTGGAAATCCTAAGCTAACAAAGCCAATCCTTTTACTCAACAGGTAAATTCCAAGCATGTGCTGTGCCCTGACTTGACAGTAAACACCCTTCTAGGGCATAATGGCCTGATTGGATTTTGTGAAACCCAGATCACTCAGCATTTCTGACAGACTGGGCTCAAGCCAATTTCCCTTCCTCTCCTTTTTCTTGAAAATGTGTGTTGCTTTGCTAACTTACTTTGGTACCAAATTAATACCTAGAAATGGCTTCATAATCCTATTTCTTGTACTTCCCATTTCCTAATAGAAATAGGATATGAAAGACTCAGAAGAAAGCCAGCCTCTAAACATAAATTAAACCCAAATAAGTGTTGGAACATACTTATTATGCCTTCTGAAAAACGTCTCATTTGTTGTTTTGTCCATCTCAGAACAAATTTTGAACATAACAGCCAATTAACATTTTGAATTTGGGGTTGCATTTGGAAATAACACTTGAAAATGAATTTCTGGACAGGGACTTGGTGACGATAGCCAAAAGACAGAGCCTGTTTTCAAAGGGATACAATTCACATGGGACCCTTTCCAAACTATTTCTCCTCTGTTCTTTGCTTCATCCTTGTGTGTGTTTCAAAGATTTCACTTTACCATTAATCACAAAAGAAGTCAAATTTGTTGCAGTAACAGAATGTTCTTAGCATATTTCATCTTCATTATCAAGTTGGTCTCTGCCATTGTTTTATTTGGAGATTTTATTTTGGTAACATGTTGAATTTGATGGTTATTTTTAGACAGCTTTCTTAGCATTGAAGTCTTGGCAGACTTTCTAAAGACTTCTGGAAAATGGGTTGTCAGGGGGAAAGGAAGACTGTATTTGTACCAGATTCTGGATAGTCACATCTAAGTCAACTTGTTAATGAAAACCAAATAATCTGTATCCTTCAGATTTTCAACATTTTATAGTGAGCAATCATGGTATGACTTTGCCTACTTGGAGCGATATCAGAAATAGAACACAGAAATTATATTTCAGAAAAACTAAGCCTAAGTACTGTTACAATCCCACTGCACTCCTATCTAGCTATGTGACCCTGGGTAAGTCACATAGACTGCATAACCTGGTGTTCCCTTCAAAATAAGAGGGTTGGGTCTTGATTTAGATGCAGAACTGTGACTTTCTGTCTCTGCTGTGCTCCATGGGTTTAGAAGTGCATGCAGTTTTTCTGGGTTGAAGGATTTGATGCTAAAATGGAAAAAAGAAATGGGTATAGAAAGTAGTAGTATTTAAATTAGAAGACTTTGCCTACTAGGCTATGGCATTTGACAGTTACCCTGAAACCAAGAAGTATAATTAGGGGAATTTTGGTAGTAAGATGATCTCCAGAGCTCTGAATCACCTACCTGCCATCTCTGGAGTACCTAAAATGGGGTGCAGAGGGGCACTGGAAGCTGAACAATTTGATTAGAGATGTGAGAATGTATAAGAACCTAGGCTACGGCACAAGTAGTGAAAGCAAAATACAAAGGGGCTTGTTACTTCCGTGAGTTGTGGTCAAGAGAGGTGTCTTTGCTGTTTGACTGGATGGTGGTCAACTTTCTGAGAATAAGGATCCTGAGAAGGAAAAGCAAAGCTGCCTCCAGTTTTTCTTCGGTGAGCTAGAAAGGGGATGTCATTTACCATCTCTAACACAACTGAGGCAAAAGTGAAGAGTATGGCTCCATACCTCACTCTTTAGTCAGTATGCACTCCGTTGTGTGCCCAATAGGACATATCTTTTAAGTAAATAATCAGTGGTACTACTTTTAGATTTTTTAGACTATATTTCTGTAAAACAATGCATAATTACATATAATAAATTACTTTGACCTATACCCCAAACTTTTCTGAGTTCCACTCAAAACGTTTAGACTTTTATGTATTTTTCCTTTTTGTCGTTCATACAGTAGGATGAATGAAACTTGTTAGCTCAAGAAAAAGACTTGAAAAAGTCATGATCAAGTTAAGGGATCAGATTGACCCAAATTCTCCCCAAGTGTTAATATTTTTTACTTCTATAATTTCCCACAATCATAGCCACTGTTTCCTGTATGTGTAACTCATTCCCTGAGCACTGTACAGTCCGAATTACCAAATGGATTTGGTCTGTTTTCTACAGCTGACACTGGGTATGAATGAAACTCACTTCCTTTTGATGCAGTTAAACTCCTGAAGAAACTGTCGAAATTTGCTTGTGATTACATTCAGTTTGTGTTTACAATCCTTGTGTGGAGCTGGGACGTGTACATAACTCATCATACCTCCTTTTGGACCCCCTTTCCTTCTCCTCCCTCCCTCTTCCTTCATTTCTTTATCTTCTTCCCATTTGAGAAATAACCATTTCCCTACTTCCTAACATCTATCTTTTATTTTGCTCCTTACTTATAATTTGAGTTTCTCAAATAAGAAAAACCATGTGCTATTTAAGTTCATGTGTCTGATTTATTTCACCAAACATTATCTCTCAAGGTGCATCCACTTTCCTGCAAATGGCTCGTTTATCTTTCTTTATGGCAGTGTAGTACTTCATGGTGTATAAATACCTCATTTTCTTTGTAAGGGAAGTAGAATAATATCGACAAATCAGGGTTTTGTGTAGATAGGTTATGTGTTCTTCCATACATAATAAGGAGCAGTTATGCTTCTATAGCCAGAAAAGAAACATCCATCTGTTATAGCTATGCCCACTTACAGATGTGGCAAGCCAGGTTGGGGAGCTTCTTAAGGACCAACCAGTTGGTGCCTTCAAGATGAAAACCTTGAAGAGTATATTGCTTCTAAAAAAACAAAATATATGGTGGGCACTATTTTAAGGGCTTCAGATAAAGAAACTTCTGTCTTTCCAATGTTCAGCATGCCAACCTCCAATTCCCTTAGGAAAAAAAGTGAGAAAGAAAATGAAAAAAATGAAAGGGGAAGTGGGCAGGGGAGGGGAAAGAAATAAGGGAAAAGAAAAATGTGAAAAAATGGAAACAAAGTCTTTGTAAATAGGGAAGGGTGAAGGGGGTGAAGGGAGGGTAGGGATATGGGGGAAAAAAAGCAAGAACCAAGATATATCGTTTAAAGGTACAAGATCCCAATGATAAATGAAACTGTATTGTTTGCTTTAAATATACCAATAAACTTAATGGAAAAAAGAAAGAAAAGAAAATGAAGAAATGAAAGAAAATGTGACCAAACTGAAAGGCAGGAGAAAAGGAAGGCGGTCTGGGGTATTTAAATGGTGCCATGCACTCAGGCTGCTGGACAGCGAACCGCAGGACTTGCTTTTTTGTGACTTGTTCTCAAAAGCCTAGGCAGAAGTCCTGAGGTTAAAAGAAATCGCCCTTTCTCTCTGGGAAGTTGTTTGCTCCATTTTGGAGGCAAGCATGAGAATGGGAAATAAGGGAAGAATTGACTGCTGCCTCCAAGTCCAGGAATTGCCTCTCTCAGGGTTGCCTGTAGTCACAGTGACCCCTGCAAGGTCTGTTTCTGCCTTTACAATGACTTCCTTCTTCCAAGGTGGCCTCACATCCTTCCCTCTCCTTTCTGTGGTGTGACCTCAACCTGCCTGGAATCTCCAGACGGCTGGATCATCTCCTCTGTCCCTTTCTACTATCTAACATGAAAAAGAGTTTAAGAGTGCGGCTGAGGGAAGGTACCCAGAGTGTGGATTCTCTTTTTTTTTTTTTTTTGATACCGGGGATTGAACTCTGGTCCTTGCACTTGCAAGGCAGGCCACCAAACCACTGAGCTAAATCCCTGGCCCCTTGGGAAGGTACCCGGAAATGTTTACCGAATGGACAAATGAATGGTGAAACGTGAAAGGTACCGGAAATCCTAAGAATGCTCAAGAATCACTTGAAGAGTTCCTGGGAAAGGCAGGAGGTAGGCATGGGAATCTGCAAGTCCACCAGCACCTAATGAGTGCCTGAAACTCATGGGAGGACCCCAGAGGAGACAAGCAGCCACAGACCCAGCAGAGCTGGAGGGAAATGATTCAGTGGCCTCTCTTACACCCTGTTAGTCGATAGTGAGAGCAAACTGTTTTAGGAAAACATTTCACAGGTTTTTCAAATTTTAATCATGAAGGATCACATAAAAAGAGAGCTTTGGATTATAGATAATATAAATCATAATCTGAAGAAATTTTTGTCCTTATCCTTTTAATATTTTGCTTACTTCTTTGATCATTTTCTGTGATGAGTTTTTAATCATGTAATATAAAATTTCATATATCTTTTCTCCTGAATTTTTTTCATATATTGTGGTGAGCCTACTGGGATTGCAGTTGTCACTCGGTGGTGTGCCTCAGAGTCCAGGGGTAACCATCATGCCAGTTGGAAGGGGCTGGTTCACTTGGGGACCCCCTGTGTGAGCGGCCTCCCCCCAGCCTTTAAGGACCATCCAGAGAGTCTAGAGCAGGAGGGTGAAGGGGTGAAGAACAGAGCACCTAGGGCTTTTGTCTGGAAAAGCATAGTCGTATTTAAAATTAATTTCATGTGGAAATTTTTGAAGTGATGTTTAGTATTAAATATGGGCAAAATAGCTGAACAACATCATCTTGTCTCCTGAGTACATGATAAAAATATAGTGCTGTAGCTATGGGGATGGGAGGGGCAGGTACAACAAAACCTCTGGGAGGGAAATCTTTCAGTTTTATGTTTAGCACGCATAATATTTGTGTTTAACAGCATTTGGAAATTCTGCTCCAACCACTACCTCCTCCCTACTTCATTTTCAGAAGCATATATCTAGGAAGTGTAGTTAAAAGGGTGAAAAATATTTTTTAAGATTTAATATGGAGAGAGAGAGAGAGAGAGAAGGGAAAAGGAGGAAGGGAAAAGGGAGGAGGAAGGGAAGTTGTTTACAAATCCATTAAGAGCAAAATTTTATGGACTCAGTTGGCTTACAGGAAGGAAACTTTACCCAACACAACAGATCCTTGAAGGAGTAATTCTCTGCGTGGCCCAAGACTTCCTATTACAGAATTGGATTCTGGGTATTGTAGTCAAACCACCTAAGCAGCACCTTTGGAAGACCTCGAGAGTCTGCTTTATCCAGAAATCCAGTAGACCTTATGCAGAGTAACATTTGAGAATCTTTTCTTCTGCAGTGTGACACTTTAGAAAAGAGGTGCTGGCTCATTAAAATGATGCCTCTGGCATAACCACACCTCAGTATCTGATTTTTATTATTTAAAGTCCGGCACCTCACATCTCTCTATAAGCTTATATAGGCTAATAATATAGCTACCTCTTGAAAGTTCCCATGTTCCCAAGACATGGAATAACTTTCATAATGGATTCTTTTTGCAATTTTTATTTTTTTATTAATATAGGTTTGCAGTATGCAATGATTACACTTCACATGGGAAGTGGGTAGCATATCTTAATTCATTGTTTGTCCCTTTCTCCTCCCTCTACCTGTCTTCATCCCCTTCCCATTTGAGAAAGGTCTGTCTCCCTACTTTCTACCTTCTGTCTTTTATTTTTCTATTTATCTGTGTTTTCTGTATGTTTGATTAATTTCACTTAATATTATGGTTTCAAAGTGCACCCGTTTTTCTATAAATGACTCAGGCTTATCCTTCTTTATGGCAGAATAGTACCTCCATTGTGTATCAATACCACTTTTTCTTTAGCCATTCGTCAGTTGATGGACATACAGGCTGCTTCCAAGATACAGCTATTATAAGCTGTGCTGCTGTAAACTTGGGTAGGCATGTATGGCTGTAATATGATGTCTTTAACTCTTTGGGGAAGATACTTAATTGCTCTTGAAGGATCATGCAGGAAATCTTATTTAGTTGTCAGAAATGTACAGTACTTAGGTAACATCCAGGATAGGAAGACAAGATGGTTTATCAGTCTTGCTTTTAGTTACCTAGGACACTGCACACTTTCGTGGTTGGTGACAGAAAGACTAGCTTGTCCCCTTATCCTGTGGCCATCACTGAACTAAGTAAGTGCCCCTCAAGGCTTCTCCTTTTGTTTGATGCTTTCTCCTGCTTGGTAGAGTCACCCATTCACCAAATGCCCAAACCAGAAAACTTGGGTTTATGCCTTTTGCTTATTTTCTTTTATCCCTTACATAATCAGCCAATCATTTCTACCAGATTTCCTCATAAATATGTCTCAGATCCACCTCCTTCTGTCTATTCCTAGTTCCCCAAATTGGTTTCTCTGTTTCTTTCGCCCAAAATATGATAGCTGCCTCCAGTCTTATCTGCCTCAAATCATTCCTTCCTACAGCCACCAGAATGGTCCATTTAGAATGCAACTGAGCTTAGGATGCTTCTGCTTGACGTTCTCAGTGGTTCTCCATCTCCTGCAGAAAAATAGTTAAGCTCTTTGATGTAAGACATAAGCTCCTCGGTGATCTAGCTTCTCCCTGTGTGTCTCATTTTTCTCTTGCCCAAACTGTGGAATTTCTCATAGAGGTCCTTTTTATACAAGATCTTTCCACACCTGAAAAATCTGAGCCACACCTTCTCCTTGCCAACTCCTGCCCATCTTTTACTACTCAACTCAGGTGAGTAGGATGAATTTTTAAAAATTTTTTTCTTGCATCTCCAAATCAAATTTAGGCTCTCCTCTTGTGCATGGCCATAAAAGTCCATAAAAATCTGTGGGTATTTTTGGCTTTACTTTTAGCATGGTTTAGTATTTTTTGCTCCCTCCTTCATTGGGAAGAATTTCTTGAAGCTGGGTCATTTCTTACTCAATCTGGTGTATGTTAACACTTTTAACAGCCTAGAACATCTTGAATGCCAGGTCAATTGTAATTGGATAGGTAAACGTTCAGGAAATGAATAACATGTTCCCGATTCAGGGCTGTGAAGTTGCTACTGGGAAACCAAATGGTATTACAGGGTCTTGGTATTATCAGTGTCTTGAACTTGAGGTTATTTGCTTTCTATATTCCCCAAATTGGAGGATTAATTTACTAATTGAATCACTAAGTAGTATAATCCTTAGTAAAAGAGATGCAGAATATAATACTTAAGAAACTCTAAATAGGTAATAGGACCACATGCTTGCTTTGATAATATTTACTGAAAGAGAAAGTGAGAGACTTAGATTACTTCATCTACTGATTATAGTGATGAGAAAAGGCATTTGTTAATTTAGTGACTTAATAGACTGTAACGTATTTCCTTGAACAGTTTTCTTGGCTGGGTTATTCCGTGAAATAGAAAAAATAATATTGAAAGAAAAACTACACTGGTAAACCCATTGGGTCCATTCTTGCTTTACCCTCTAAATACATTTTTAATGAGTTTACAGAGATAATGGTCTCATTGAAATATCTTGATATTTCCATTCATAGGTAAATGAGAGTTGGGATTTATTTTTTTCTGATAGCATTAGGTAATTTTACTGTCTTAGGTATCATGGATCAAAGCCAAACAGAAATTCTAGTTTATTAGGTTCCTATAGGGAAAGAAATAGATCAAAGTCAAAATAACTTTATTGTGGAAGAGTGAAGAATTTTTAGGAATTATCCCATTGCTTATTGTTTAAGATCAATAATACATGTATGTAGATAGAGGGTAAATAATTATTTGTTGGCATAATCTATCTCTTTGCTAGAAGAAATCATTATGAACAATGAGTTTTCAGATAGGCTTCCATGTTCATTTGCTCACTGGATGTGGTAGAAGCATATCTGTGAATTCCAGCACTCTGGGAGGTAAAGGTAAAACATTACAAGTTCAAGGCCAGTCTGAGCAACTCAGTGATATCCTGTCCAAAAAACAAAAACAAAAAAATCAATTAATATTAAAAGGCTGAGGATATAGCTCAGTATGAAGGCTGTAGATTCAATCCCCAGGAGAACAAAAAAGAAATGCTTGCTTTGTGGTGCTACTGCATGAATAACTAATGGCTTGACTGTTTAGGATCCAGCACTTTCATTTGCAGGTGTTGAATGCTTTCCGCCAATCTCATAATGCTCCTGTAAAACAAGATTTCTCAACCTTAGCACCACTGGCATTTTGAGCCAGAAAAATCTTTGTTGTGGGGCTGATGGTGCTATACATTGTATGACTTTAGTGCTATCTTTGGTTTGTATTCAATAATTGTAAGGAGTAACCTTCACATTGTAAAAACCCATACTACCTCCAGTCATTGTCAAATATCCTCTGAGGGACAAACATCACTCCAAGTTGACAATAACTACTTTAAACATTTCCCCCCTGCAGACAAATATTTTAAGGGGTAGCTAGGTAATTGATTTTCTAGAATCTCAAGAGATACTTCCTCTTGGTATGAAGGGAGTTCTTTAACTTTAGATACTTCTCTTTCATTTTATAGTTGACTGAAATTTAGATTTAATTTGGGAAGTTAATGGGTCGAGTTGTGTTCAGTAAATATAGAATAAAGAATTATTCTTCCATCTTATTGTCAATCATCTCTTATAAAAAACTGAGTGTGGCCAGTTTGTCTGGGGGTAAACATTCCATAGATGTTGCTTTCTGAATTAAAAATAGAGCATATTTGTCAGTTTGATTGATGGTATCAAGTGAAACATTTAATTCTTACTCTTATTTTGTTCTATAATAACTTCTACTAGAACTGTTTAAGAAAAATGCAATATAAAGTTAATTTCAATGAATAAATGAGAATGTTTCACTCCACTAGTATGAATTTTTTGTATGACATTAGTTTATATGAGCAATAACAGATTTGAGATGAATCTAGCAATTTATACAAAGAAGCTGTCTAATTTAATTTAAACAGGATTATAATTAAGCTAATATCCAGTCATTAATTTCAGCATGATCAGATGAATAGAAAAACTGACATCTGGACATAAAAACTTATGCTACATTAATTAATATTCCATCTGAGTTTCTTAGAATAAATGCTATAATTTTTAATGCCTGGTTTTCTCATCTGTAAAGTGAGAGGATTGGGTTATATCAAGATCGGCAATTTGTTTTCCATTAAAGGGAGATCATAAAGATTTTGGGCTTTGCGGGTCAGACAGTCTCTGTTGTGAGATACTCTTCTAGTCTCTGTTGATATTCCTTTGTAGGTTACTCAGTCTCTATTCCAATACTCACTTTGGGCCGGGGATTTAGCTCAGTGTTTTTGCCACCTGCCTAGCAAGCACAAGGACCCGAGGTTGATCCCCCGTACCAGAAAAAAGAAAAATTATTCCAATACCCAACTCGAAAGCAGCCATAGACAATACATTACAAACGAGTACAGTTATGTTCCAACAAAGCTTATTCATGCACACTAAATCTTGAATTTCATATAATGGACATATCATAAAAAATTATTCTTAATTTCATTGTTTCTATTTTTAAAATGTTAAGACTATTTTAATTTACCAGTTCCATACAGAGGGCAGGTGGTACTGGGCCTGTGGACCAGTCTGTCAGCCTTAAGACTGCTGAGGTTGCCTCCAGTTCTGACTTTGTTGAATGTATGAAACAATAATGGAAACACCGTTCCTGCACCTGTGTATCTTAACACTAATTCAATGTCTGAAGAGAGCTGAGAGTAAACCACTGATTCATTACAATGATGTCATATGCTCATTGGAGAGCAGTGTGTGGTGGGCTTTGCTATCTCCTGATGGATAGAATTCTTGTTCTCTTAAAACAAATGGAGTCTCACTTCACATCACTATTACAGACTATGTATTCTAAAATGTATAGAGACTGAAAGTAAAATGATATTAAAAGCTTAACATTTGAAAAGATCTTTTCAATTTGCAGGGGTCTTGCTTTATATCAGATGAAATGAATTTCATGGCAACCTTGTAAAATGAACTTCACAACAACCTTGGAATAGGTACAGTTACTCTCCTTTCTGGGTGGAAAAAACAGATGGCCTAGGCAGGGTGAGCCACAGATTAGAGGGATTCTTTGGTTCAAAATCCTTTCCCTGTATTCATCTGCATCTTACAACCTGTTCCCTTTTCTTTTCTCTCTTCATCTGAGAACCAACTAGACTGTAGTGTTATGTCATGCACTGATAATAGAAATAGGTAGACTGTATGTCAACAGAAAGAATTAAAAGAATATTTTCAAAATGATCACTGGCAAGAAACAAAACTTCTTTGAGTCTTAATTTGCTTAGTTATAAATTAAAATTATATATTGTATAATTCCAAAATTAATACATGACCAGTGTTGGTAAGTCTGTAGAGAATATTCAATAAATACAAATTCATTTACCTTTAAACTAATAAAACACAAATGGTACAGTAGGAATTAATTGAATTAAGAGTGTCTTTTGTCATAATTTGGACTTGGGGAATACAGTTGTGTATAAATATTTTTACTTTGGAATTGTAGGTTGTATTAGTCAAGGCTTTTCAAAGGAACAAACCAGTAGGATGAGTGCATGTATAGGAACAGATTCATTTTAAGGAAATGGCTTGGAAAATTTAGAGAGATTTGGTAAGTTCAAAACCTGATAAGGAAGGCCAACAGCCTAGAGCCTCAAGAAGGAGTTTCAGCTTTAGTTTGTTGTAGACAGGAACTTATAATTCATGTCTGCTGTACAACCAGGGATAACTGACATTGCAGATGGTCCAAAGGCAATCTGCTAGAAAATTCCTCTTTGCTTGGACATAGTCAGATTTTTGTTCTTTCCAGGCCCTCGACTGTTTAGATGAGAGACACCCACATTACAGAGAGCAAATGCATTACTCAAAGTCCACTGATTTAAATGTAAACCTTACCCAAAACCACCCTCAGAGAAATACCCAGAATAATGTTTGACCACATATCTGGGTACCATGGCCCCAACAAGTTGTCACATAACATTGTCATATTGGTCATTGCTAATTGACTCGCACCAATGTAAATAAAATTTTGTCTCAAATGTAATCTCTGGTACACTTAATGTCTAGAACAGAAGCATAGTTAGACAACACAAGGATGCAAACTTTTCTGTTGTGGGGTCCTAGAGTCTCTGATGCTTTTCTGGCTCTATCACATCTGTACTTCCCTTGCAGACAACCTCCTTTGTTACTCTATATTCTGCTCATGCTTGCTGGGATGCCCAGTTCTACATGATCTCAGGGTGGCCTTCCTTAATCTCACCAGCTTGTCTCTGTCTCCTAAGGAAACTCATTAATCCAGGTTTGGCCACATGTCTATCCTTGTCTACTTAGCTCTGGAAGGGAAAGTTGAATCAGCAGGTACAATTGTGATCAGCTAGGCCTATTCTAGCAGATGCTATGGTCAGGAACGGATTCTCATAGGAAGTAGGGACAGTACTTCACTAATTCAATTAGCATGAATGCTCTACTCACATATTGATTTCATTGAGTTGGAATCCATTCAAACCTAAAAGGTTCTGAGGTATAGTAATCCAAACTAAGATTTCACTCTGCCAATGAAGATATACCCTTGGCTAATATATAGCAAGAGGAAATGGACTTTAACTATACAACTTGAGTTTAGGTATACTGCAAAAGACAGTATTTCTTACAAAGAGGTTTGGAGATCCTGGACAAAATGGAGGAGTACCCTGAAATCATGAAGAAATACTTTTAGGACGCCTCCCTCCCACCCTTGCTAAGACAGCATCAGGGGTCAGATGCCCCTCAAATGCCTCTGTCGTTGGTGGCTTCATCACAGCATCACTGCTGGAAAGTCCCATGGAACTCTTTGTCAGCTCTGCTGGCTGGCAGAAATTCTATCGTCTCAAATTTCTATCCCTGAAAAAGAAAGTAAAACAGAACATTGTTTAAAAGTAATGTGACAGTAAATTTAATATGAGTAAGAGTTTTATGACACTTTCAGTTAATCATGCTTGAAGGGATTCAGTAGAAAAGAGAGTATTGATATTTTGATCAGCATATTCCTGTTTGTACTGATGTTCTTTGAAGGGCAAAAGTCCATATAAATTTTTTAATGAAAAGAAAATTATTATTATTTTCTGTATAACACATTAATGAATAACCTGGAATGCATTTTCTCAAGTGGAAAATGAGGCCATTTGATTCTCCGATGATTACATTGCTCATGGATATAACACATCTTAATACATTTTTATCCCCTTCCTCTACCTTTAAAATAGTGAAAATGAGTATTGTTTTTGTTTTTACAGGTATAGCAATTCACATATCAATACTGGAATGTACAACAGTAACTCTTCTCTCCCATTCATTTATTTATCCTTCCCACACTTAATTCTATGACCATCTACTGCTATGTGTCAGAAATTGTGTATTAGAAATGTAAAGGTGAAAAAACCAACCCCTAGATCAAAAAGAGCTAATAATAGAATTAGGGAATGAGACAAAGAAACTGAGAATAACAATGTGGCTTGATACATGTTGTCCTTTGAGGAGCTCAGAGAAAAATCACTAAAGATATCCCGGCGAGCTGGCAGGATTTTCTTGGAAAGTTAACTCCTCAACTGAGGACTGAGGCCGGTGCTTAAGGAACTTCGGGGAGAAAGAATGTTCTGGAATGACATGGCGTGCAACCAGGCAGGAAGCCAGTTTTGAGAGCGCAGCCCACGTGGGAACTGCCCTGAGGGGAGCTGAAGTAACAATTGTAAGAAGTGTCGTGGTGAGCGAGCAACGGGCCTACTTCTGCAGTGGGTATGGCTGTATTTATGTAGCCGTGCTTCTGCACAAACTCCCCAGACAGGCCGCCTTGTTTGGGCTGCTCAAATCCCAGCGCAATATCGCCACCTCCTCAACCTCTGCTCCGAAGCTCTCTGTAGGTAGCACCACTGCCCCCAGCTGCGCAAATGCAGAGGCGAACCCAAATTCATTAGTCATGAAGTGTGGGAACTGTTCAGCAGCAGCAGGACGCCCCATTAAGAGGGTCACACTGTGGGAGGGAGTCTTCACTTGTCTTTCTTTTCTGTTTTCCTTGTGCCCCTGGCAAACTCATTTTCCATATTCAAACTGCTCTGCAGACTGCTTCATTGTGGCAAAACATTTTATTCTGTTTTATGCATGTAAAGAGTCTTTGTCCAGAGTGATAATGGCTTTCGGGAACTATAGTAAATAAGTGTTAACCATGTCCAGACAGCTGCGAAATGTCAGGCAAAGGGAACAGTGAGCTTGCTTGGCAGTCGCCAGTAATGGTGTGTCACTGGGGAGGAGTGAGTGTGTATTCACAGGTGTCTCTGGTTGACAAACAGCTGACTAATTCTCTAGGATGGACATTCACCGCCCTCCTGTAAAATCCTTCTTCTCACGTGAGCAATGGTGTATCATCAAGAAAACTTTCTTTAGTTGAGGCATAATTTGCATCAAATAAAATCCATGAATTTTAACTGTTAGGTTGGTACATTTTTATAGACATAATCACCTGTCTGACCATCATCTGCTCAAGTCATATTTATTTACATCATTTTAGAAAGTTCTTTGTGCCTTTAAACCTGCCCCCCCCCCGTTAGACCTCTGCCACTCTGTATTTGATAGTTTGTAGTGAAGCCCATCAATATTATTTAAGGTAGCCAAACCTCAATGGTGTACCACGCCCTGATTTGCATTCCCTGAAATAAAGCCCTTTTATTTAACCTTTCCCTTTCTCCTGTCTCCAGCCTCCTGACCACCCTGGTGTTTTCCTGCGTGGTCATGATCGCATGTGGGCCTGGAAATATAATGGGCTTTCTGTTTCTGACCCTCACCCGTGTCTCTTTGTTGGACACACCTCTTAGTCCATCATATAAAACTTTGTACAAAATGCACTCTCTCTTAGTTCTGTCTAATCTGGGGAGCTGTATAAGTTGAACCACAGAATGTGTTTTCTTATGTATGTATTCTTCCTCCAAACATATTGTTTCTAAGGTTCTTACCTTTTATATGGACACTTCTGTATGTATGTTGTATAAATAAGTCAAATCTGGCTTATATTCATACCCATTAATGAATGTGTACTTTATTTACCACTTTGGCTTCAACAAATGTAGCTGGTGAGAACATTCTTGGGGACATAATGCATTCATCTGCCTTGCCCCATACCTAGAAATGGTATTGTGGGGTTATGGCATAGGTACATTTGACCTCAGTACATAGGAGTGTAGAGGTTTTTCAAAACCACCACGGTACTTCATACTCTCTTAAGTACAGCGTACAGGAGACTGAGTTGCTGCACTCTGTAAAAAATATTGTTATTGTCCTTTGTTTTACATTTTTCATTTTCACCATTCTTTTCACTGGTATTTCTTATGACTATAATATCTATTTCCCTAATGAGGGAGATGATGTTAAATTTCAGGTACAATATATTTCTAAAATAATGGAAATAGCAAAAGATTATGGAGAGAGTTGAGGAAAGAGAGGAAGAAAGTGAACATTTGATGAGTTATTGTGGCTGGAATAAAATTCATATTTCTTATGAACTCTTCATTAACAAAATCCTACTATATGCAGTTTTCAGATGAGAAATATGAGATTGAGCAAGTTTAAATGAACTAGAAACAGCAATAATAATAATTCCTTTGTGCTGTGGTTGGGGGAAATAAGTGACTTAATACACAAAGTGCTTGGCACATGAGAGCCTTTAGTATGTTTTTGCTGTTTTGAAACAATGCTACAAATGATAAATAAAAGCAAGTTAGCTTGTGGCTCTTAAGGAAAAGCTAAAGGTAGTTGGGCGTAGGTTTATTCTTCTAAAGTTAGCATCAAGAAATTTAACAAAATGTTCGCTATTACTATGGATGTATCCATATTAGGACAGTGATGCCCCACAGAGATATGCCAGTTTGTTCTCAGCTGAAGTTATTTCCTTGAGCCTGGTTTTGATGGAAAGTATCCAGATTTCAGAAGGAGGTCATATTCTGTCATTAAGTTGATTGATGGATTTACATCTGCCGCCAAACTTGTTGAGTGTATTCTATACAGAGGGTGTCATACTATGTGATGGAAATAAAAACTTATATAGAACTGGTGCTGAGCCTTTCTGGAGGCAAAGGGAAGATCAGACTGTCTTCAGGATGGGTGCAGTAGTTCCCCGCCTCACCTACCTACTTCCTTAATCAGTTATATTTGGACCATTCAGAGAGCTGCTGAGGACTTATTGGGTTCTTTTTCTTCTGTCTTCAAAGTTTCTGTAGTCAGGAAGATATTCATGACTGGGACAGGTTTTTTATTTTAAGTCTTCTATAAATACTTTTCAAACATTACAAATTGCTGTGCCTGTATTTGATAATTGTTTCCTAAATTCTAGCTTCTGAAGTCTCAGACCTTATTGGGCAGGCTTCTCAAGTGTACACAATTATATTTTGACCTCGGCAGGTTGAGAGATGAGTTTTCACAGGATGCTGAGATGACAAGAGTGAAAACACATATCGCTTTGTTCTAAGGTTCATATTTCACTTCTTTACTTTTAATAACCATTTCATTTTGCTGAAGAAAATTCAATAGTGGCATTTTTACTTGGGTCATAATGAGAAGTTAATGGAGAAAAATAGTACATGTGTCTAAGAAAATTTCAAATCCAGTTTGTGATTTATTAGGGGTAGGTAGCTATTATTCACTTTCTTTATTTACATTTACCTCACATGTGCCTTAAATTATATATACCTTATCATTTGCTTAAAACTACAAAGCAACTTCTTTGATTTAGACTTTTAAAAACTGTACCTCAGAATTCTACTGAAACACAACTACAGGGGGGAAGCAAATTTGCATGCTCTTCTCTCCTTATCTATGGAGAATTGGTTTCAGGATCTTTCAGATACCAAAATGTGTGAATGTACAAGCTTCTCATAGAAAATCATGCAATATTTGCACATAGCCTGTGCACATCTTCCCCTATATTTTAAATCATCTCTAGAGTATAACACCTAATGCAGTCCAAATGCTGTGTAAATGGCTGTTACACTGTATTGCTTAGGTAATGATGGGGTAATGTCGGTATACGTTCAATACAGATACAAATTCTTTTCCTGAATACTTTTATTCTAGGAATTGTTGAACCCCTGTGGGAATGTAGAGAGCCAGTTTCATTCATTTACCAACAAAGGACAAAGTATATGGACCAGCCTTAGAAATAGAAATCAATTTAATTCAGTAAATACTTCTGAGAATCTCCTGTGTTCCTTTGCCACACTGTTAGTGATACAAAGATGAAAATGACCTAATCTTTAAGTGAAAAGGACGAGAACGATTAATCATAATGCTTTTTAAATAAAAATCAATAGACTATACCAGATATTACAAGACAGCATAGTTTAAAACAACTGATTTTAATTGAAGAAACAGTTACTCTTAAAGAGATCATATTTGAATTGGACTGATCTTAAGAAGTGATGAAGATTTCAACAGAAAGAGGAAGGGAGTGTTATCCGTGGTGGAGGAAAAGTACATGTACAAAAACACTGTGGTCTGAGCATGCCTGGAATGCGAGGTGACTTTCAGCTGTTCAGGGGAACTGAGTCAGTGGGCAGTATGACACAGGAAGTAAGAAGGGCTCGCATGTAGTGCTTAGCAGTGTAGATCTTGCACTTCAAGCACATTCTGAAATATTCTTAGAGGACAATGTGTTCAGCACATATTTACAGAAATCAGTCACGTGGCAGAGTCTGAACTCGGCACTAGGAGCACAAAGATAAACAAAAATTCATTCCCAGCTCGCAGGAAGTCCCAAGAGTTAGACCAACATAATAGGCACAAAGGCAATTCAAAGGCAGGAGGTTCCCTTGACTTAATGCAATGGAAGTGAGAAGCATAAAGGAGAGCTTTGTTTGCTTCGTACAAAAACACATTCCATTTACTACCCAGGTAAAAAGTGATTATGCTGCTAACCCCAAATTAATGTGTCTTTATTGTCATTCCTGACATTTTCCTTGCAGTGAAGAGAGTGCTTGAAATCTATTCGAAAAGAAAAATTCATGCTGGCACTCCACTTTCACAGATTTGGTGTTCAAAGCATAAACGTATTCCCCTACAAGGAAAACTAGAATACAGTTTTATTTAAACGCTTTTTCTGAGCAGCCTAGAGGAAAAAGCTGTTGGACTTCGTAGGCCTTTACCAGTTTTGTTATCAATAATATAAGAGATGGATGTTTAAATGGTGTTTTCTATGCTGTCACAGGAGCCAATGACCTAAATTGTCTTTAAACATCAAACTTTCCAAAGTTAAGAGGACACATCTGCCCTATGAATATTAAACTGGTCACTAAACTGGGTCAGAAGCCTACAATGAGTGCTTTGATGGTACTCTCCTCCTTCCAGAAAGCGACCTTGTGTGTTCATTACCTTGAAGAAGCTAATTGTATTTCCTGTGCACATTGCTTCTAACAAAATAACTTTTGTAATATTTACCTTTGACAATTTAGCTATGTGTCAATTTTTAGGGTTCTTTAGTCTGAGCTTGAGTCTGATTCCTCTCCTCGGGACCTACTCATTCCACCCTGTGTGTATTCCCCACTTTCCTTTTCTATCTCTTCTTCAATTATACATACACATAAAGTTCAGTCATTCAAAACAGTCTTAATAACTGTTAGACTATTCCAGCAGATTTTCTTCCACCAGTTCCCATGGAGGAAAGAAGTTAGGACTAAGCAAGAGAGGACTTGATTTGAGAAGGACAAAGGTGACCAATTATGAAAGTGGATGCTCACGGGGGAAGAAAAAGCACTCACAGGGATTGCAGGAGCAGAGATTATGTCATCCACAGTTCATCCTTTCATACCTCAACTAAAATTACAGGCGTGCACAGTTTTCCTTACTGGATGACTAAAGGAGTAAACAGGAAGGGGAGGCACAGGGTCAGTATTCCAGGAGGATGTGTAGTGTAGGAAAGGAAGCCTCAGAGGTAGGCTTCAGGTGGTTGTATGGTCCAGAGGAAAATTATAGTTGGTTTTTAAACACATAAGAAAAAGCAAGCAAGCAAAAGGCAACTTAACATCTAAGTATATTTTGCAAAGAAAGATCGAATCATTTTGCAAGGTAGGACAGAAATGTAACAGGGTCAACCTGGGATCCATACTACATTTTGGCTCTGATTCTAAGCCTTTTTTCATTCATTCAGTATCAAATACCCATAGTATTTATCAATCACTTTTTATGTCTAACAGGGGGACTTTCCTTGGAGAGAAGTCCAGTGGTGGGTACACCATACATACCCATTGAGTAATAAATGAATATGGATCGGTGCTTTCTATCATTTAGGACAAGAAGATCACTACAAGCTCTAAAAATTTTGATGGGGAAGAGAGGGAAGTTGGCAACACTTATGCTTTATTCATCTATGACAGGTTTAGGTCAGATTTAGGAACTGATTGCCATCAGTCAGATCATATGTAATCTACTTACATCATTTCATGTAGTTCTTACTGTATGCCTACAATGTGAGTATAGAGTGACAATTATAGCTGAGAGAATGAAACTTATACTTCATTCGGCTCAGTGAGCTATTGTAGCAGACCCAGGATTTAACTTAGACTGTACCTCCAGGGGACATCACTTCCGGAAAGTAAAGGAAAGTGGCTGGAGGTTGGAGCATCCCTTACCTCTAGTTGTTTGGTGGTTTCTCATCTCATGATTATGTGTCTACTGCTACACGGCTTCATGTACCCGTTATGGGTGATGACATGGACTTCAATGCTTTTGACTCTCACTCAGGGACTAAAAAAACTGTCTGCAATTCATTGCAATTGAATATTTGCTTATTAAATACTTTGTCAATCAAGGGAGCTATAATTTGGCATATGAAAATTGAGAATCAAAAATTGAATTAATGTTTACAAAACACAGTGAAACAGAAATATATCTATTCCTTGAGGTGTGGCCAGTTAAGACCCAGAGCCCTACTGTGTCAGTTGAAATGTCTAAAATTCAGGCATACTCAGCTGCTTCCAGTGTAAAATAATGGAAGAGGCTGGAACACTATCACACACATAAGACAATTAGTTTACATCAGGGAGCAGAAAGAGTATCATAGGGATAAATTACTCATCTCTAAACTTCAGTTTTTTCATGTGTAAAGGGAATAATAATGATTCTAGGATTGGAATTAAGATTTAATAAAGTAACACATAAAAAAGTTTAACTTTGAATGCATGAAAGGGAAAACAGGCCCAGTGCACATGTAGTTTGGGTCTCAGGTGGAGCCTGAGTTGCATTTTCCTCTGGCCTGTAAAGGACTGGTACAGTGGGCTTGTTCCAGACTTCTTGGGAAAACAAAATTCATCTAAGGTACAATCATGTACCAGCCATGGGACCATGCAAAGGCCCCACACCAGAACAGGCTGAGGGGGCTGATGTGGCATGTAGCATTCTGCCCACGCTGCGCTCCTTGAGGATGCAGGATTATGAGTTAAATGTAGTTGGAAGATGTAGGAGAGCTCTTTTCCTACAAAATGTCTGAAATGTTGCAAGTCTTTGCCACCGTGGTCTGAATGGTTGGTCCCCTCAAGTTCATATGCTGAAATCCTAGCCACAAGGAAGTAGTATTAGGAATTAGGACCTCTGGAGAGGTGATTTGGTGCCCTTATGAAACAGGTCCAGAGGAGCTAATTTGTCCTTTCTACAAAGTAAGGACATATTGGGAAGGCACCATCTATGAACCAAAGGCAGCCTTCACCAGACACCAAATCTGCAAGTGCTTTGACCTTGGACTTTCCTGCCTCTAGAGCTGTAAGAAATAAATAAAAGCCACCGAGTATATAGCGTTTTGTCACGGCAGGCCAAGTGGACTAACCAGCAGACATAGTTTCTTGGCTTCAGCGTTATGGTGTGAGAGCTCAGGAATGGGGAACAAACATTTGTCTCTTCACCTGAGCAGACCAGCCTGGCATTGCCACCAGCACCATGCTGAGGACTCTGAGAGAAACAGTAGCGGAACTGTCTAGAGAGACAGTAGTGTCAGTTCCCAAGGGTTAGGCCTGGAGTTAGTGACACTCGAGCATGCTGTAATGGGTTTCACTGGCCACGGAAAACTTCAGGGGTCTCCAAGAGATCTGTGGACCCCACTTGAGGAGGCGGAGACAAAGAATTATGCCATAAGTAGCCATACATGGACCACTTCCAGGCCTGTGTGGTCAGGGGAATGGAGATTATATAGAATTTTAGACCTGAAAAGAATGTAACTGGTCATCTGGTCCAATTTTATCCCTTAACTCAAAGCAAAGAGAGATTTAATGATTTTGCAAGATCCCCAGTAACAAGCATGTGTTTACAAAGCTTAGGTGATTGGGGAGCTTCTCCACTGTGAGTGCTCGTCACTGACTAGCACTGCGGATACTAAATAGTGCATGGGACTAACTAGCAGACTAACATGTGTATGTTTCTCCATACACATCTGCTCCTTATCTCCCTTTAGCCGTCTCTAGCTAACTGGTACTGTGAAAACAGAGTCCTTCAATTGCTAAACATTAAATGCATTGATTCTGAGGGGTCCCTAGGTGCACACTGAGAATTGTTGATTTCTGCTGCTTAGTTTTAGGTGTTGCTTTCCTTTTCTTTCTTTATATTTTGCCTTGGGGTTGTGTCATAAAGTGAGAATACTAGGTGTAATGTGTGATCCTAATGGAAGAACTAATAGGAAATAAGTAAATATGTTAGATGCCCCCCCCCAGTGTTGACTGTGGCCATCCTTGCATGGTGACATTAACATGACGTGAAGATGTATCAGAAAGCCCTCTGCTACTGGAAGAGTTTTTACATCTTCTCTTCCTCCTATGGCAAGATTCACTTGGGAATCCTAGATAGCTTTAGGGGTTTTCCTATCTGTACCAGTCCCTTACTGGACATATTTAATCATGGATCTGGTCCTTTCTTCACATCTTCAACTTTGGGCCACCTGTGATATTTAGCTGCTAGCTATATCCAAAGTCTTCCCATGGCCCCAACATCTGTTGGTTTATATGAAGCTGGAAATATTTCATCTGTTAGCAATGGTTTTCAAAACATTTCATTGGTTATTTTGTCACCTATGATGTTGAGATAATCAGTCCTTTCTATATTATACTATTTGGGCATGGACTTCTATTTCAGCTATATTTAGGTGCTAACATGCAGAGACACATAAGCTTGAGTACTGGGATGTGTGCCTGACGCCCCAAGGAATATATTTAGTGCCAATGCAAAATAGGAGAATAGAATTGGAGGTGTCAGAAAATTCTTAGCGGTGAATTTTAAACTCGGAGAAGTATGGAATAAACCAGAAACTAAAAAACACATAAGTATTTTAAGTTGTATAATATTATGTATAAACAAATATTACACAGATATGTACAGCAAGTCACCAACTTACAAACCAATTCTGTTCTCTGGAGAATTGTTCGTAAGTGAGATATGTCTATAAGTCAACAAAATGAATCTGGTACTGTACAGTGTACTGGTGAACGTTTGCAACTTGAATGTTTATAAGTTGGGAATTTCTTATTTATACAATATGTACATATATTTGTATACTTACATAAAATTTTGTGTGAAGATAGAGATAAACTATAAATGCATATTTCAAAGTGTTAATATCATTACATGACAAAATTACAGACTACATTTTCTAAGTTTTTCCATTTTTTTTCAGGGAGCAGGGAATGTTTTCATAAAAAGGAGCATTGTAAAGGAAGCCCATATTTGAGTCTTTTTGATGACAAACCATGAAAGCTGCCAAAGTCAGGAAGGACGTAGGACATTGCCAGTGTTGCCTGGGCTCTGGCCAAATAGGTCATAGGGATTGGTTTCTTCTCCACCTTCTTTTTTGAAGCACCAGCTATCCTGAGCCAGGATGGTGTATGTGACCAAGGAAATAATTTCTATGGCACGAAATGGAGAGCTCTAACCTGCTCTCTCTCTCTCTCTCTCTCTCTCTCTCTCTCTCTCTCTGTGTCTGCTCACACGGTATATGAATTATAATTTTTTTTGCTTTCTCTCAAATAGTGCCAAATAGTTTTTTTCCCTCTCACTCATGGAAACTACAGAAACGGTCATTCAGCTGATAACTAGCTGATCTGGACTTTAATATTTAAATAGGAAAGACTTTGTTCAAAGATAAATTATTGTAACACCCTTAGTAAATAAAATGTACCAGTGTCATGCAAATTTTTGTACTGAGTTCTTCACTGTCTTATTTACTTCAGTGAGTGTGCACATATGGTTTGTGTGTGTGCACTGTATGCATGCACAGAATGTGGTGTTTCCGATAGCTGGTGGAGACCTTATAAGCTTCTTACCTATGGAACCTGGTCCTACTTTCTTCCTGCAAAACTTCTGCAGCACCCAGAGGCAATGTAGCATGTGGTTTTTGCCTTCTCTCAGGATTCTAGCATCGCACCACATTATTATAATAGCTTTTGATTACAAATTTGAACATGGATAATTATATTCTGCCTTCAGTTGCTACCAAAGTAGTTCCAGCAATTTTTAGTAGTTAAAGAGAAAGGCAGTTAACTGTAAGCATTGATTGAAATAGAAAAGAGCCACAGTTTCTGCCTTTTTGATTCTGGATAGAATCATAGCATTTGTAACATTCTTCTGAATTTACAATTTTTTCTTGATCACTAGTTTATCTTTAGATGACAGCAAATTAACTTATTTTTGAAACAATAGCTTCACTCAGTTTTCAGTTTGGTCCCCTGGAAGGAAGAAAGCCAATCTTGGAAAGTTATTCTGCCTGAATAAATACCTTTGTTTAACATTAACTGGATAAAACTGTCTCCAGAAAGAAAACCACCAATCCATTTCAGTTTTTAATTAATTTATCTAGTATAATAATTTTAATTAATCTATCTAGTGTAGAAGGGGGAAATTGCAATTTCATGGGAAGTTACTCTGATAAAAAATGTCAAGTATCCATTCCATATCTGTGTGAGTAGCAGAAAAATCCTCATAGTAATTAGAAGAAAATATGCTGAAATGGAAAATTCTTAAATTCTCCTGGATTAGAAGAGGTAATTATCTTCTTCCTGTTTAAGTTTGTAAGAGCTCATAAGAGCCTAACTAAACGGATGTCCTTTGGTTCTCCCACCTCCCAATGCCATGTTCTTTCAGAAAACAGAAGGAAATCTGGAGATTGTTTTCATTTCTTCTAAGTGACCCTAGTCAGTGAGCCCTACTTTGGATTCATTTAATAATCAAATCTTTTGTGGATGAAAACAAGAGAGTTTTTGTTCACATAAAGTTTAATAGCTGGATATATTCAGAAACTCAGGAGCCCAAGAAATAGGAAGGGAACTAGTTATACTTCCTTTGAGCCCTTACTTTAGATAAAAGCTTAGACCATTCCTAGGGTTTGGGTTACAGTCCATTTTGTAGATAGTATCTGTGAGGATGATAACGTTCCTCTTCTGAATACAGATTAGTCGTTTTGGATGCAGGGCTTCAGATCTTCCTGGAGCAAGTGTGCTTCCAAAAACTGGAGAGCTTTTCAGCTGTCTTTTCTGGTGGTTTTGCTATAAACCCTAACTACATCCCGTGAGACCAAGGCTATGATACTGACATTAGTATCAACAGTTTGTTATTAGAATGGACTTTTCCTTAAGGATGTAAGTGATTCATTGAGATGGAAAGTTTGTAACTTATAAATGTGTCGAATGCCCCGCAAGGCAGTAACTGTGTCGGGCACTGTCCTTCATGCCTTTTGTTCCTGTGGTGCATTCTATTCTCCCTTGAATCCTATGACATGATCGCCCCCTTCTACCTACAAAGAAACTAAGCTCGGGGAGTTATAATGCAGTGAATTCACCTGTAGTGAATTGGAGGGAGGTACGAACCTGGTCTGTGTTCCTCACCCCTCACTGATTTCTTGCTACCAAAGCCCTTCTGTCTTTCATGGACTGACAGGGATTGTCTGACACAGAGCCCAGCATGTGGGAATGGAGACGCCAGAGAAGCGGTCAAGCTGAGAAATGGGAATATTCAGGACAAGAGGATTCGGTTTTCCGATCCTAAATGTCTGTCAGAAATAACTTCTGCAAGAGGAATCTTGTCTATTCTGTTCAGTTTTGCATTCAAAGTACCTAACATAGTAAATGGAAACTAGAGTTCACCAAATATTTTAAAGAAATCAATGTCTATATTTTACCACCCATAAATTTACCACAATCTTTAGTATAGGAGCTACATTATAATAAAAATCAGAGAATAAAGGACATTAATTTTGTCAATTAAAGGAATGCTATACTGGTCAGAAAAATTTAGAGTCCTACCAGAAGGATATTGAATACTCCATTTGCCATTATTTTTCTTAAACCAGTGCTATAATCCTGAGGAATATAATTAATATCATTTGTAAATATGTTTCTAACAAGGTCCTGAAGTTTCCAACTGAGCAGATTTTTACAATTTATGACACAAAAATTCTATATTTGGTAGTTGAAGAAGTTACTCTTGATGCTGGTAGGAAAAGAAATTTGTGAGACGTTGCATTCAAATCCCAATAGATCTGTATTCCTCCATGCATATCATAAGAATAGATAATCAGTGCTGCTTTCTCATCTGTAGATTGAAAACATTCAGGTTGCTCACTGCACAGCTCTGGAAGCCAACCCGGGTTGCAGGGAATCTGTGTGAGTGGAGGGCTGGGCTGGCCCTGCTCCCATTTCCTAGCATTTGTGCCCTCTGTAGACTATTCAGGCCAGAGCAACAGAGTCCTATTGGAGAAAGAAAAGAAAAGAAAATCAGTGTATCCAGGGAATTTTTTCATTTAACCGTGGTAATTTGTTTTATCCTAGCATTTATTGAGTACCTATGTCTGAGTCTGGACTGGAAATTTGCAAATGAGCAAGGCATGACCCCAGTGGGACTTACTGTTCATCAAAATCAAGAATTCTAAACTGATGTGGCTATATTTTTATCTATAGACACGTGACTGATGATCTCGTGAAACAGACACGTGGATGATACAGAAATATAAATAATGCATGTTTGTATTCAGATGCCTAGAAGCTAAGGTCAGTATGCTCTTTTAAATTTGGAGCATCCAAAAAAACTTTATCATTCTTATAGACCTTTGTCTTTCACAATAGCCAAAATTCTCTTTCTAATACTAGGATATTCTTGGAAATTATTTTTTAAAGCTTATGTCCTTGATTTTCTTTAGGGAATCATGTAACTGATAATTTCATTTATGTCAGTAATGTTGCAAGCTGTAAATGAAAGAAAATTCAATAAAGCATAGAGAATATGTCCTGTAATGGGAAATCTGAGCAGCTTTCTGGGTTCAGGTAGATAATATTTCTTTGGTCCATCTCTTTATTATTCTTCCTCTTGAGTTGTATTCACTCTCAGGCAGGGTCTCCTGTTGTGACTCAGGATGATTGCAACACATCTGAATTTATACCATTGTGCTTCAGAGGCTTTGGTCTGATCCTGTGGAACTCTGAGCTAACTACTCTGCAAGCCTAGAAAGCTCCAGGGGTTTCCAGTTACAGTACGCAGTACACGATACGTGACGCTCTGACAGGCATAAGTCTACATTGCGTGCTGTAACCCAGAGCTAGGATGAATTTCCAAGCTGAGGAGTAGGAGCTGAGGCTCAGAGAAGGCTGGTTCCTAAGAAATTTGGGGTTCAGTTACTAGAAGTGGGGTGAAAGAATTCTGGGTATGGGAAACAATAGAAATTTGGCCTGCTTTATTAATTCAATAAATACAACTTTATAGCTATCAACACATCAAAGAATGGAATATCCTGTCCACAAGAGAATGGCAAGTACAGTATTTTCAAGTTTGGATATTTCAAGTTGCTCCTTCGTGAGTCAGAGTTGAAAGGTAGTGCCAGCAGACATTAAGCAAAAATTAATTTAGAATGAAGATGATGACAATAAATTTTTTATGAAGCTTACTTTTCAAAAAATAAATGAAAAAGTTAGAAAATTTCCTGTAGGTATGAATCAAGAGTCTGACTGTAACTGGAGCTTTGAAATCATCATGTGATTGACTGTATTACTCATAATACTAAACATTTATCAAGCATTTCTGTACACTCCACACTGTGCTAAATATTTTTTAATGTTGTTTGAATCCTCAAGGTGATCCCATACATTAGGTAGTCGTTAGCTTTATTTGATACTGAGGCAAGATGAAATTACGTACATTTTCTAAAATCACAGAGTGGGTGAGTCTTGAACCTCTTCAGATGAAGATGAGGTTTGAGAGACAAGTCAAACTTGTGCCGTCAGGGTCCCGCATGTATAGAACTGCTTCAAAGCAAGCAATTATGCTGATGCTTTTGTCCTGGTGCAGGAAAACAGGAAGAGCAGTGTAACAGCCTTTGGGACATTCTGTATGGAGGGCTTGATGGACATGAGAGGGAGGAACGGGGAATGGCCAGGACAGTGATGGCCCGGAAACTGGTGTGAGGAGGCTTTTATCAAGGAAAAGGCACATACGACCGCCTACTTGTGAGAACCTTCCTGTAAATAAGCAATTATGTTTGCCATACACAGAATACTTGCCGGATGTTTTGAGAAGACAGTTTACAACCAAGAAAAACCTTCTTACCCTTTGCCCTTTGGCATTTGCTACTCCTGTCCAGGGTGCTTTCCCAGTCTGTTTGACTTCTCCTTGACCACTTGAAACGCACTCCTTGAGGCCTCACTTGATTCCTTTCTTTACTGCCCACCCCACCCCCAATAACTCCCAGATCCCTTTCTCTGCTGTGCCAGATACCAATGCCACACTGTGCTGTGCTTCATTGATGTGGAACTCACGTATGACCCTAGCCATAAGCTCTTGGCAGGTACCTCAAGGACATGAGCCCCCGGTACTCAGGACACCTGCTGTAGTGGCCTGCCCAGGGAGATGCAGAGCTCTTGTCCTCAGATGTCTTCAGCAGAGGACTGAAGACGGGTTAGGATGGCTCACTCTTCTGTTGTAGCATATTTTATGAGTTCTAAGCTGGATGTTAGCACACACCTGCAATGCCGGCTGATCCAGAGGCTGAGGCAAGAGAATTCCAAATCTGAGACCAGCCTGGGCAACTTTAGCAAGATATTTTCTGAAAATAAAAAATTTAAAAATATGTAGGGATGTTGTTCAGTGATAGCACAGTTGGCTAGCATTCATGCCTAGGCCCTGCTAATACACACACACACACAGACACACACACACACAAAGAGCACATTTCTAAGAGTATATTTATGGCATAGCTTTGTTCCTATTTTGCACTTTTGAAATTATTTTTCAGATGTTACTTTATATATCTGAACAAAAAGAAATTCCTGAATGAATTTTAGCTCTGAAATATATAGATGTATGGTTTACAAATTTAGCTGATATTTGTGATGGCCTTTTAGCCTAGCGAGGAGCTAAAAAGGGGCCAGGAATAGTTTTTACTAGAAAAAAGGAGGAACCATCTATCAGAAGCTGTCTATTTCTCCCTCCTAACCCAAAGTCTCCACTGTACCTTTTCCCACTGTCTTTTCCTCTCTCTGCTTATGTTATCACCTGGTCTCAATGTAAAAGTACAAACAAAACGTGAGAATGGAGTGACTTCAATAGCAAATCTCTTTGGGTGAAATAGTATTAACAACTCTGAAGTTGGAAACCAACTTACTATGAACACATATTAATTGTGTTATCTTGGGGCCGTTAAGAATGACAGGCCGCCATTATGCTTTTGAAGCTCTACTGCTTATTCGTAGAAATGTTAATTGGCTTCTTGGTTAGCACAGATAATTTTTTATTTTCTAAAACTGACTGGTGTTTCTTGGATCTAGAGCCAAAGAGAAACATGTTGATACATTTGAGAACTTCTTGTAACCAAACAGCCACCTTAGTTTGTGTAATAAACTATCATCAGATAATCATCTATAGATTCTGTTGGTTTCAAAAGGTATTTAACAGCAATTCTTAAAAGCCTGATATACTAGATCTGAGGCTGTCGCAAGCTGGATCAACCTCGTGTTTATTGCTCCATTCCATTCCCTCCTCACAGAATGCAGTTCTTTTTCTCTGTCAAGAGGCCTCACTTCATCTTCGAGATGTTTGACTAGCTTCCATCCTGAAATCCTTTTTCTCTCTCCTGGTATAATTAAATCTTGTGTTCTATGCAGTCTGGGTTCATAAATACTTCTCCTTCCCAGTGCTTACTTATCTTAAGTGTCTTCTCGTCTACAGGTGGCTGTGGGACCTCTGTAACCTGACACGTGTTACAGTAGCTCCTTGCTGATAAGAGCTTGTTAAAGAACAGAGCTTTTGCCACGATTGTATTTCTAGTACTTAGCTCAGTATCAAGCACCTAGAGACATAAAATAGAAAAGAACAGTGTAACTATTCAGACAGATCCACTGCCATACATGCAGAGAAACTCATGCCCATACATTTTTTAGTTTTTCAAATATTTGAGCTTCTAAAACTTATTTGCTTTGCATTGATATAGATGGTAATTTTCAAAATAATAAGTATACAATGTGCTCACGTTAATGTCAGTTACCAGTTATAAGTTTTTTTGTGTGTGTTTTGTTTTGTTGTTTGGTTTTTTGAGACAGTGTCTCACTGTGTAGTTGAGACTGACCTGTAACTCACTATGTAGCCCAGGCTGGTCTCAAACTCACAGCGATCCTCCTGCCTCAGCCTCCCTAGTGCTGGGATTATAGGCGTGTACCACCACCCTTGGCTTGTAAGTGTTTTAATTTTATACTGAGCAGAATGAGCAATGTGCAATGACATGTTTAAAAGCTATGTTCCTGAAAGAAGGAAATGAGCTTGTAATGCCATGCGTCCCTCCCTCCCTAAAAGCTTATTAATCCAAGCGCACTTGACTGGATAATGTACCCAGTGAGATTCAAATATATGGAGGGCCCATCCAGTATAATTTCACTGCTGAGTTCTGAGCGGGTGCCAAAAAAAAAATAAAAGACACTTTTCCTTCTAGAAGGCTAGGCAGTCATAGAATATATGTGTGTGTGTGTGTGTGTGTGTGTGTATGTAAATAACTTTATTTTTAAAATAAAAGCCCTGCTAAGATGTGTGCTGTCTCTACCCCAGGAATAAAGAGCCATGACAAAATAGGAAGGAGAAAATTGATTCCTGGTAGGGTGTAAAAGACCTTTCCCAGCAAATGGGCCTTGAATAGAGATTCAAAGTGCAGAATATAGGCGATGTATCGTGTAGAGAGAAGAAAGAAGAGGTTAAACATGGGCTTAGGACTGGAAGCATCAAGATTAAAAGCTACTCTTTGGTGTGAGAGGCAGGAATAGTAACAAGATACAAGATAAGGTGGGGGTGTTAGCCCTCCATTGCTGTAACAAAATACCAGAGATAATCAATTAAAGGGAGTAAAATGGATATGTATAGGAACAGACAAAGTTACAATATCATTATTTGCAGAAAACATCAACCTTTACATACAAGACTCAAAATTACATGCTTAGGTATTAATCTGACCAAGGAAGTGAAAATTACATTAATCTCTTCAGTGAAAATTACATCACTCTGAACTAGGAGATCAAGGAAGACCCCAGAAAATGGAAAGGTCCGCTGCTCCTGGATAGGCAGAACCAACTTAATCAAAACGAATATACCTTTAGAATTGATATACAGATTTAATGCAAGTACAATGAAAATATCAATAGTATTTCTCACAGATCTAGCGAATCTAGTCCTAAAATTTATATGAAACCAGAAGAGACCCAGAATAGCAAAAGCAATCCTGGACAACAAAAGCAAGGCATGTGACATCATAATTCCAGACTTATATGAAGCTATTGGAATTAAGACAGCTTTGTACTGGCACAGAAATAAGCATGTGGATCAATGGGACAGAACAGAAGAGACAGAAATAACCCCAGACACACTGCTTTATGATCTTTGACAAAAGGGCCAAAAATATATACTGGAAGAAAGCATTAATAAACAGTGCTCAAAAATTTGGATATTGATATGCAAAAGATTGAGTCTAGACTTGTATCTCTCACTATACACTAAACTAAAATCAAAATGGATTAAAGAACTAAATGTTAAAAGAGGAACACTAAAGCTGCTGTAAAATGGGTAAAACTCTTGAAGTCATAGATATTGGCAAGGCCTTTCTTAAAAGTATCCCCATGGCACAGCAAATAGTACCAAGAATCAGTGGTACTACTGGTACTGTGGTACCAACTGGGATCCTAGCAATTAAAAAGTGTATAGACAGCAAAAGAGAAATCAGTAGGTTACCTCAGATGGAGAACTAATACTTGGAATATATTAAGAAAACTCAAAAAATTAAAGTTCAAAATAAAAGACCCAATCAGAAAAACGGGTAAGGGAGATGAATAGACACTTCACAGAAGAAGACATATAAAAGGCCAATAAATACACAAAGAAATGCGCAACATTGGGGGTCATTAGAGAAATGCAAATTAAAACTACACTGAGATTTCATCTTACCCCAGAAAGAATGGCCACCATCAAGAAATCAAATAATAAATGCTGGGGAGGCCACAAGGAAAAAGGAAACTTTTTACATTTGTGCTGAAAATGTTAACTAGTACAACCACTAAATACTCAATACCCTAAAACTAGAAATTCCATTTGACCTGGCTATTCTCTTTCTAAGTATCTTCCCCAAACAGTTCAAGACATCCTATTACAATGATACATGCATACATATATTGATAGCACTGCAGTTCATAATAGCTAATTCTTGAAAGCAGCCTATCAACAGATGAATGGATAGAGAAAGTGTATTTACATACAGGTGAGTACTACTACTCCATAAAGAAGGATAAACTTGAGTAATTTGTAGGGGGAAAATGGGTGCACCTTAAGTCCATAATAGTAAGTAAAACAAATCAGACACACATGTACTAATAAAAAATAAATTTCTAGTAAAAAGTATAGATCGTACATACGTATATATTTATATATGTTCAGAGAGCAAGAGAGAATGAGTTGTTAATACAGTTTTGAGACTTATGTGCACCATTAGTTACACATAAATGTCTTTTAGTGTACAGGCCTAGTGATTATAACAACACAGAAATAATAGAGTAATGGGAATTAAATACAAGGACTCTAAAGATCCCCTTTATTCATGTTTCTCCCCTATCCAAAATAGCTCAGTGTCCAGTCAGCCACATTACAGAATTTGTAGTTTTGGAGTAAATGATTCTTAAATTTGGTTCAGTGAGGGCAGGATGGAGGGGAAAAAGGAGTGCAGGCTTCAAGTCAGTCAGACTCGGGTTTCATTTTTCCACTTACTGTCCAGCCCTGTAACCTTGGGGATGGCCTGCCTTTCTGAATGTGGTTGTGGATGTTAAATTGACCCATTGGGCCATTGTATACATCCCATGAAAAAAAATGTAATAAACCATTCTCTGTTTTTTTCCAAACCGTGATAAGCATTCAACAAATGGTGATTTCAGGTGGACATCGAGTATATTTCATGAAATGATTTTCATCTCTCATAATCACTCACACACCTCAATCCCAGTATATTCCATGAGATTTACTCTGAATTCAGCCTCACACCTCTGTAGCACTCAGTGGATTCTGCGAGACTCGTTACCTTCCTACTGTATCATCTCAATGAAGGCTGTGCCTTAGAACAAACACATAGAGCTTTCTGAGATTCTGTTATTTGGGACAAGCTAGAAATCTCCACGTAAATTTTCCATGTAAACCCTTTCCCAAATTGTCTTCTAAAATGTGAACTATTCTGTTTCTCATTCCTTCTTGCTATCCCAAAGTCCCTTCCATAGAAGTAAAATTCAGTATCTTACCTTCTCCATGTGATCACTTTGGCCTTCACCAACACAGAGGCACTCATCCTGGTAAGAGCACTGTTCACCTTTTGATTTATTGTCCCTGCCACAGATCACTTTAACTCCAAAACAACCTGTTTCCTCTTCACTGATTTGACAGATCAGGTCGTGTAAGATCATTTAACCCTCTCACAGCAAAATCACAGTTGTTGGAAGTAGAAGACATTCCAGAGTATCTCTCTTTAGAGTATACTTTCTATACATAGGAGGGGATGGAAATTCTAAGAAGGTAAGGCATCTTGTGAACTATCATTCAACAACATCTGTGACTTCTGTCTTAACACCAAATATAGATTCTCTTCATTACTTAAGAATGAAATCAGAGAACAGCTCCAATTTACCTCAGGGACACTCTCTCTTTACTCGTTAGGTTAGTAGGTACTGTGTGGAGACCCTGGAGGTCAGTAAAATTATACACTTTTTATAAGAAGACAACATTCCATGATTGTCAGGAAAACTGACATCATTTGAATGGCTTCCCAATTTTTATTTTCAACATTAGCTATTTGACTATGTATATAACCTCAGGAACCACAACTAAATAATTAAATGCAAGCCAAATGTGTTATCTGTAAACGTCAAGGAAAATAATCTTACTCAAGCTGATATTTTTCCATAATCTTAAAGATTGGTGCTTAATCAGTTGAGGGTTTGCAACTAGTAACTGAACATACAAGTAACTAAATTGATGTTTTTAAAAACACATTCTGCTATATGTAATTACAGTAAAATAATGATTTTTTCCCACATTCTTTCCAAACTAGATTTCTTTAAAAACACTGATTGAAGTTTTTACCTCTGTGCAAAGACATAAAGCTCTACTAGGGAAAATTAAAAGGTTCATGAGTAGGCACATATGGCTTTTATCTTTATCTTTTATTTATCATCTTAAATTATAACTGCAGTGAATCAGTGTATATAAAGAAGGAGCCAGAATATATGACAGATGTGTGCACACTTTCATTAGAACTGCTTGCTACCAGAATAAGACTCTGCGAAATTGGGAAAACCAGCAGTAATCATTTCAAAAACAGAACACAACAGATGTACTTAACCTAAGTCTCTTACATCTAACTGCTCTTCTGTGTGTGTGTGTGTGTGTGTGTGTGTGTGTGTGTTTTCCAATGATAACATATAGTATTTTATCTAAAAATAGTTTGAAAAATTGAATTCATAGTTGTTTTCTCAGCAGTGCCATTGAGATTTGCAATAAAAGACCTTTGTCTTGGCCCCTGGCAAATTTTTCTTCAGTTGCCCTAAACTTCTCAAAAACTTTTCTCTTAACTTTATGTCAAAAATTGATTAACCATTTTTTTTCCTCTTTTGGTGCTAGGGATCGAACTTGGGCCCTTGTACTTGTGAAGCAGGCGATGGAGCCACTTTGCTAAATCCCCAGCCCCCAATTAAGTATTTTTGTTGGGCACTATCTTCAACACTGAATCTTCTCAACATTAAGGTAGCTACCTTTACCACCCCATTTTTAGGAATCAGCAGACTAAAATACAGAAATCAGCATGCACAGAACTACACAGGTAGGGAGTGATGAGCCAGGAGGGGTGAATCCAGGCAATCTCCTTAGAGTGTTCTTCTTCTTAATTATTCCATAGATTGCCTCACGGTTAGCTATTCATTGCCAGTAGGTGTGACTATCTCCTGTTTTCCCACATCCTTTGTTAATACATTCTGCTCATTATTCTTCTCTGTACCTTTCAAGGCAAAGTAATCTTGGGTTTGACAAAGATTAATTAATTCAGCTTTTTGTCCAGAAAGCTAAGGTAGGAGGGGAGTCCTGGACTTGTCCAGGCAGTAGCGAAGGAGTAGCTAACACTGGGTGAGCCTGGTGTTTCCACTCTCCCCTGCTTTCTCCTGCTCTTTGATTCTGTCCTTACGGAAAGGAGGTTAATGTTACAACGCTGTGGACAAAGAGAATGGGAACTTTGATCTTTCTGTGTATGTATAAGAAAAACTATGCAATTTGCCTCATCTAGTGCAAATTAAAATTAAAACCCTTATTGAAAACCAGGAGAAATTGTGTTACAATGGTTCCTCAATCTATAAACTTATTCTACCATGTGGGGGAAGATGGCTGCATTTGTGTTTGTGTGGGAAGATGGCAGTAGTCAAGTTTGTCACCGGATGCAGAGTTTGCGAATGGTGACAAAAGTTTGCCAAACACTTTTGCTTGTGAACCAAATTGTTTGCCAACAGAGCATTCATGAATCAAAATATTACTGTGTTTTCATTTGTAGTCTCACTCAGCTTGCTGTGTCTTTTTAAAAATTTACTATTTAGTGTTGCCTTCCCTCAGGCCCGGGGATGCTTGCTAGGTGAACACACTGAGGCCACTAACTGAGGAAGTGGGAGAGATGGCAAGGAGCCAAGTGGGATTGCAGTTGGGATGACCCAGAATCCATCTAAGAAGTCAGCAGGAGACAAGACTGTACCAAAGCCTGGGTTCCACAGCCCTGTACTCTGGTCCCATCAACCTCAGAGAGTGTGCATCAAAAATACAATTACTAAAATTCAAGATGGCAGCCGAGGAGTATGAAATGCCAAAGGCAGACCCTCCATCCTCAGCTTGGGAGTCGGTGCAACTGCACAGTGGATACCCAGTGTGACCAGGTGTATGGCTTCTATCCCAAAAGCCTTAAGTGCATTAAGTGCATTAAAAGGTGGGGCTTTTGGAGCGTGATTGGATTGTGGAAACTTATAGCTGACTGGCTACTAGGAGGTGGGGTCTGGTCAGGAGACGCAGGTCACTGGGGGTGTGGCCTGGAAGGGTTTATCGCCCTCACCTGCTCCTCCCTGAGGCACTGTTCCTCCAGCGTGTTGTGAGCCACTTTCCCACTTCCATGCCACTCTGCCGTGCTGCCCTGCCTCGGCACCGCTGGACTATGGACCAATGCCTCCATAAACTCTGAGCCCAAGCAAACCTTTCCTCCTTTTGTGGGTGTTTGGTGCTGTGTTTCAGTGATGAGGAAAGTGACTAAGACACCAGGAGAGCCATTTTATCGTAGTGGCCTTGCTGGCAAACACTGTTGACTCGCTGGCAAGCTAGAGAGGGAGCAGATGGATGCAACTTGCATAACGGAGTGCTGCATTCCACGGGGAAGACTGACATGCATTTTTAATAAAAAATTATTTACCCTCCAGCGTATCTCCAAAGAGTACATTCCTGGGTGCACAAACTGAAAGGAGCCGTACAAACCACTTCCTCCCATCCGGGTACTTTTCCAAACAGGAAAAGGAGTCCTGAGCAGAGGATTGACTTACCTGAGTTCACACACCTCCAGAGAGACATTTTCATTTGGTTTTATTACACAACCTACTTTTCTTAGGAGGTGAGCATATATTCCTCGGGACAAAGGCCAATTTGAGAGAGCAGTGCATAACGCCACGCCCGCGGTTACGCCTTCATTCCAAGCACAACTTCCCCAGTACTCACAGAGCAAGTACACGTACTTCTACTTTACCCAGGAAGCGCATTCAGTTTTCAGCTTATACATCACCCTGGTGGTTTACACTCGTTTTAGCCACAGATGCTGATGGACATAGCCAGACATCGCCTCTCCTTGGAGGTGTTTGGTGTGTCGAAATAGAATCTTGAACCCCAGCACGGTTACCTCTCAGCTCAGCCTCCTTAGGAATCCAAGACACGGCGGAGGAGAGTACACAGTGTAGGTCTGACACGGGAGAGGTGTTCTCACTCGACACACTGGCATTTCCGTGAGAAGCTGCACCCAGGCTCACTGGGCGGGCAGGCCTTGGCGCTGGCCATGGGCAGGGCTCCCTGGGTACTTGGACAGAAGCGTGACAACTCGTAGCACCTGTTTACTGCCCACCATCTGAGGTACTTGCTCTGGGTTTCTTCCTGCATTTATTATGTTGTAAACTGAAATGATACTGGAAATGAGTTGAAATTCGAGGCTCATCCACTCAATTTTATAATAGAATCTCCCGGGAGGCCCTACCAGCTGAAGCGTTGTCATCAGAGTAGTTGAAATAGTATTTGGCAATCCTTTTAATGTTACAAATGCTAATTCAACAAAATGTTATGCTGTATTTCCATGTATCATGTAAGGTTAAATTTAAAATTCTTTGGTATTAATTATAGAGATTTCTAAAGGTTTTTTTTGTTAATTAAAGAAATAAATACATAGTATGGCCAAAAAATTAAAAAGCATTCCATGAAACATATCCTTACATCTCATCACCAGTAATTTCAACTAATCTTTCCCTGAGAGGCAATTACTATTAAAATTTCCCTTTGCATCTTTCCAAAAGTTGTGTAAATTCCAGGGTTGACAGAGTTGTGGGTAAATCCAGTTATCCCTGGAACGTAGGTGGGAGTTTTAAACTAGGTGCGGTGTTGCTAAAAAGGAGTTCAGGTTTACAGTACTTTTATGTATCTCAGACCTGCTGTTCTACCCTACAGTATTTATGTAAAATTCAGGACGAACTGTTATGCAGATTATTCCCTGTTTAGCCACAAGGTGATTTCAGAAGTTGGTTGAAGACCAAGTGGAGCTCAGAGGCCCTCTCCCCTCTGGAACGCTGTGACACATTATTTTTTTACTCCTAAAATACCATATTATATAAAAGCATATCTTATCCATAATGAAAACTGTGTGTCTATGGTTAAGGCACAAGAAATCCATTGAAATAAGTGGCTTGCCATTGATGCCTGCCCTCGAAGGCTACCAGGGTTAGTTAGAGATGAAAAGTCTGTGGGGATTCTATAGGCACTGGCTATTTCCCTGTAGAACCTGCAGCGTCAACTCATCTCTTCCACCTACTGCCTTGTGTGATTTGAACTGGCTTTCTTCTTCGATTTCTGGAAATGGACCAGAGAGAAAGGGTGCCCTGAGGTGGAAAGCAAAGAGTTAGAAAAAAGAGTAGACCTCAACATAAATCCCAACAGAGCACGCCTGTCCCTATGGATGGAAGGGGCCTGAAGGTTATGTGAAGAGTAGTCGAGGGGTGATGCTTTGAGTCAAGTAGTTCTGCAACTAACCCACAGAGCCTTGATATTTGTCCCCAACTGCTCAGCTGGTCTTTGGCGGAAGAGTGGGCTTTGGTCTGCTTGCTTTAAACCAGAGGTTCCTCAACCTGGGAGTAACTCTGAGTCATTTCAAAACTTGGGAAGTGTAGATTCCTGGGCGCGAATCTAAGAGGTTTGACTGTGTACTCTCCCAAGGGTGTTATCTGCATTGTTTGTTTTCATCTTTACAGCAGTCTTTCTTGTTAGAAGAATCTATGATTGTCATTTGAGATGCAAAAGAACTAAAGCCAAAGAAAGGTTATTGAATAACTTTCTAAAGAGGGGAGGCGGTAGGTCTGACGCTGGAGCCCCTGCCAGGCTCCGCCTTTGACTGCAGGCCCAGGAATGAACACCAAAGCACAGGACTCCCCCAAATCTGATGGCAAAGTCAGCCACAGCAGTTATGTTCTTTTCTCCTTTGAAATACAAAAATCAGTGTTCTATGAATGGGAATAAACAATTGTCTGTACCAGGAAATTGTGTCCCTACTAACTGGCTTATTCACATACCAGTCAGAGTGAAAAACACTGCAAGAAATCACTGCTGCGCAAGCTACCTGGCCTCATGTGTAGAAAATTATTATATAACATTTGGGCAGTATTTTAAATAAGCGCTAACTGTATATACCTTACCTATTCTGATAGTTACTAAATTAGAATTAATGCAGACCTCTGAATTACATTATTAACAGTAAACCTGACGCTGCTGGCCCCTGTTCATTGGATGGAGAAAAAGAAAACATGTAAGTCGTAGAAATTTTTTTTTTTTTAATTGAGTTTATTGGTACATTTAGGGATACAGTACAGTTACATTCATTGTTGGGATCATGTACCTTTACATGGCAAGTCTTGATTCTCATTTTTTTCCCCTTACCTCTGCCCTCCCTTCACCCCCTCCTCCCCTCCCCATCTACAAACACTTTATTTTCATCTTTTCATTCTCTCACATTTTTTTCTTTTCCCTTTTTGTTCTTCCCCTACGTATCACACCTTCCCTACATCTTTAGCTCCTTTCCTCCCATTTCTAAATGTCAGTAATCTTATTAGAATCTTATGCATTGTTGCAGAATATTCACACCAGGGAAACTATTCGGTATTTACACATGTGGGACTTATTTATTTCACTTAGGAGTATATCTTCAATATGTATCCATTTTCCTATGAATGAATCTATTCTCTCGCTCTTTATGGCTGAGTAATATTCCATTTTTATTGTTGCCTAAAAACCCTGAAATAATTGAATCAAAACATGTATTCTTCACACAGGTGAAATGCTGCCCAGCAATGAAAGTTGAAATTAGAACAATTTTGTATGATAGACACATATTGTTTATGTAAATTAGTATTTTCTCACTTTTTTATTGCTACTTAGGAAAATAAAATGTAGAAATAATCACAGATTTCATTTTTCAAGTATAAAGTTCCGCATTCTTTGTTCAGTACTATTTCTTGCAATGTTTTTCTAGAAGTTTTATTTAATAATATTTAACTCATGCATCATGGAGTTCCTGCTATATTTTAGCTACCAGTTTGAAAATGAAGGCCTCTTGCTCTACTATTAAGCAATGTGAGAAATACAATTTTCTAACCAAGTTTGTTGTTCACCGATACATTTGGGTTTCAGATTCAGAACCTTGCATTAAACCCACATATTTGCAGGGAGGTACTGGGGATCAAACTCAGGTCCTTGCACTCACGGGGCAGGCGGCAGCACCACTGAGCTAAATCCCTGGCCCAAGCCCACATTTCTGATGCTTAACTTTCCTGTTCTCTCCACCTCTTCATCCTTATCCTTATGATTTGTCTTTCTCTTCCAAATGTTCTGTTCATTCTTCTGCTTTTTCTTGCTTCTAGGCAGTGTGATGTGTATGACTTCAGTTTTGAAATTATTTTGAATCCTTAAAGAGCCAGTGTAACTGCAAAAGCTCTAGACCAGCTCCAAGTTTTGATTTTGCCACTCAGCTGATGTGTGATTTTGCACCAACAACAGAACCTATGTCTTCTTCATTTGAAACTAGAGTAAGAATGAACTTTCCTCCTTGGCTTATTGTGAGGATCGGTGAGTTAATGTGTTTTAGAAGGGGATCTGGCACGTGATAAATGCTCGAGCAAGTATTGATGGACGGACATGCTCAGGGGGAGCCGCAAAATGGAAGATGTAAGATAAAATTCTTTGTAGAAATGCAGATATGTTTCCTTAACTCTTTTTAAAAATTTATTGACTGAAGGAAAAATATGGTCCTGACACTGAGCAACTACCTATAACAGCAAATTGAGAAATCTCTAAAAAGTACAAGTTGCCCTTAATGCGAATGTTCTATAGCTAGCAGAAACTAGGTCTAAAATAGTTGTTGTTTCCCTATATATAAAAATATTACATAGGCATGTATTAACCTCAGTTCCTCTCAGAAAATATTTCTTACGGGTCTGGGCATACTGATTCTATCTAATACCTAATCAAGAAGTCTAGTGCCAAAGCAGCTGAATCCATTGCTTACTCTTTCCTCATACCCCTTCTTCCTTACTTTCTTGTTAGTGAGTTTTCTGTAATATCTTCACAAAGGAACAGTGGATACACCTGACACTGCTTGATTTCCTTTGTGTGAACCAGATTCTCCTTTGTACTCTGTACCCTGATGTTTCAGGTGTTTCTACCCCAGTTACCTGCAGGTTCAAGAGAGTTAAATAAATGTCCCAAACCCTCTAGTAAGGGGTGGGGGCGTTGGATTAAAAACCAGGTCTATAAGATACTGAAGTCTATTTTTGCCTATTCTGTATCTCTAATGACTCTATCACAAAGTCTTTGGACACAGGTATAGCTATTATACATTAATTCGTATAATGTATCCAGTGTTGCTTAATCGGGACTCTGTAGCAATAGATATAGGAACTAATTTACAATCCCTGTTGCAAATTCAGATGTTCTGGTCTTTAAGATTTTTCTGAGTAGTTTATTATATTACTCGCTTCAGGGTCACAGTCGTAGGCCAGTGTGTAGCCTTCCAGCAGCTTCTACCCTTTACTCCTGCAATGCCGTCTACTCTTGATTACTTGCAGCTAAGCCAATTTTCTAGAACGGTTTCTTGTATCGGGATATCTTTTTATGAGTTGAGGTATAAACTCTGCTTTTGTAATCAAAACATTCAAAAGTCAGTGTTTCGAGAAAGAAGTTTATTCGTTGTTGTTGAATAACAGTCTAGGACTCGCAGGCAATGTCTTCATACTGGAAACGTTACTGCTCATGTTCACCCTTCCCCCAGGAAGGGGGAAAGAGGATGGTCCAGAAATAGCACATTGCTTCCATTACATCTCATTGGGCCAAACTAACTTTTATGAGCTGGGGGACCACCCTTGGTCCCCTGGCTCATTGCTTTTAAAGATTAAAAACTAAAGATACTCTAAGACTCCCATTCTCTCTTATATTGAAGCAGACCAGATCACAGTGTCCACTATGATGCCGGCCAACTTGAATTACTCATTTTTTTCTCTGGTGACTTGCCAGCATAAGGCTATATCAAGTTTAGAACTGAAAAGCAATCTTTTAAACTAGCCATCGTGTCTTGGCATATACAGTAATAGTCTGTATAGTACGGGCTCATTGATTGAGTTGGAAGAATCTCCAACCTCTTCCCAGGATGGAAACTATTATAGATGTGATGAGGAAAATGACTTCTGTTCATATTGGCTATAAAGACAATGATTGATATTTATGTTATAAAGAGGAAATAACTACATACACTAAAAAGATAATTTCAGAAATGAAGTATCTCTTCTTATCCTCTCTCTCCAAAATGCATCATTTGAAAAAATAAATATGCTACTATTTGCAAGGATATCAGTTGACAGTGAAAATTCCACAATTCAGTTTTGCAGTGTTGTCCTTCCAAAATACTTTGCTGTGGCTTTGTGTCATTTTTGTTTATTTATTTTTGAAAAAGAAAATGCATCTGATAAGAAATCTGGCCCAAGAGAATTTCAGGAGCAAAGCCTAAAAAAATTGGAGTGGATTTGTTTCACAAAATGTTGCAAAGCTAAAAGCAAAGAGAAGTCATGTTTCTCTACTCCGAAACAGTCCTCTCCACTTCCGGCAGCAGCAGAGGCCACATAGCTCAGTGTCTTGCAGCGTCGTGCAGCATTCATGACCCGATGGAGTGGATAAAATGCAGGGCAGTGGATGCAGGGACCCTGCTGCTGTGGCTAGGTTCACCAGCAGGTTACAGACTTCTCCAATTTTGCTTTCTGCTGATCTAGGATATTTCCTCCTCGAATTTCAGAAACAAATCACCGATATGTTTCCATAATAACATTTCATCCAAATATTTCCCCCTGGATTTGCAAGCCAATATGGGTGATGACAGTTTTGGCAACTGTTAGAGTGAAACCTAATAATTTCATGGTCAGCATTCATTAAAATCTAAATTAAGCAGAAGAATGATAACTCGGCATGCTAAGTTATTAGGCTAATGATTTTAAATCCACTTTTCCTTGCTCAGAATAGATTGGTGTTCGGGAAAGGGACTATAGGAGTTGTTTATTTTTTTAGATTTTGACATATAGGGCCCTTTTCTTTTTATCCACCTGTCTCTCTCAACAATGCTGCCCTCTTTAGTAGCCATTTTTATTAGTTTCTCTATCCACATTCACAAAAGTATGTTTTTATTTATTCTCTTGTGTTTCTTATATGGAAAGTAGTATATAAAGCACTGCATGTACTGCTGAACACTTTTTTTTTCTCCCTCCTATATTGAGACTTTTTGATATGAAGGTCTAACCAGCCTCCTCTTTTTCTTGTACAGTTACATATTTTTCAGTTGTGTGGATGTAGCCGAGTGTATTTAACTAGTCTAAGGGGTATTAATGAATTAATTATGTCCTCAGCTATCCTATAAAACAGGCATTACAATTCTGAACTAACAGAGAAAATTGAAGCTCTAGAAACTTTACAGAGTTTCCCTGGTAATCTCTGTTCTATAGTGTCCGATAGATTGGCTCATGTTATACCACCTTGCCAGAAGTGTTACAGTATGTTCTTAAATATTGGGTATTCTTAACAAAACCTCCTTCCTCATGTACTTGCAAGTAATTATTTCTATACCAGAGACTCTAAAGTTTAGAAAATGTGAATATCATTTGATACCTTTTAAAATGCAGATTCCTAGGCTCCATGCTCAGACTTTCCCATTTATGTCCTGGGCGGGTCATGGGAGCACTGCTGGTTCAGGTTGTCCAACTCTAACACAACCTTCGCATAGACTGCAATATATAGGTCTTGCTTGGTAATCTTCATCGTGAATTTATACCCAAAGGATTTGGGTTAAGCAATCCCTTGGACATTATCTAAGACAGTCTCCAGGGACCCCCACCATCATGGCTGGTCACCAGCAGCATCCATAATCCCATTTATGGGTAGTTCAGTGTGGCACTCTGGCACAGGTTTTGTTTTCCAGGCCACTTCAGACCCTCTCTGTATACAGGCTGCCTCAGACTCCAGTGGATGCAGCAAAGCATGAGGCCAAATATCTGTTCTTCCCATGGGACTTAAAAAGAGTATAATTATCTGTAGCAAATTAGCATATAAATAAGTGCTGTTGGATTCCCAAATCCTGAGTGCATCAGGAATTCAAAGTATATGCAAGAGATTTAATTAGAAAGCTCAGTAGGATGGAAAACAGAGAAAGTCTTCAATGCAGAAGAGTTGACTCCTCAGTTTCCCGTTCACCTTTTCTCCTTGCTATTATAATCAAGTCAGGAATCACAAGAAGGAACCATTTCCACAAAATTAAATATCATAAAAATTCAGAGCTTGAAGAACCATTACAGATCGTAGAACTTGAAGATCTTAAACTGGAACCCGTAGAAGAGCTTCCACGGATCAGCAGAAGCCAAGAAACGATGAGCCAAGTGGTTATCAGAAGAACTTCTGATCTCAAAATGATGAGAAATCAGCAAGACAGCACTGCATCCTCATTCTACCAATCGTGTAATGGTCCCATAATAATTCGTGACAGGGTGAGGGCCTGAACATGGGGATCTTAGTATGTGGAAATTGATAGGACTTTGAAAATAACATATAAAAGAGGCTGGTAATGTAGCTCAGTGGTAGAGCATGACTTGCCCAGAATGCACAAAGCCATGGGATTGAACCCAAGCACCACACACACACACACACACACACACACACACACACACGTGCGTCTTTGGCAATGAATACTCCATTAACAGGACCTGCAAGCTTTAAAATAGGAAATGTTAATTGAATTTTAATTTGTGCTCACCACCATTCTACATATTTTACATTTTAACCCATTTAATTCTCATTACCTCACAAACTATTATTGCTCTTATTTTTATCATCCTTGTTTTATGTATGGGAAAAATAAGGCACTACGAGATTATTTTATTTGCTGAGATTCAAACTCCAGTAGTCTGGCTCCACAACCCGTGTTCTTCATCTCTGTGCTGCGCCATTTCTTTTTCTGACTTGATGATCGAATTCAACTGGGAGAAACAAAGCTTTCACAGATGCACACTTTCATGAAATGTGGAAAAATGTAACACTGACTTTGCAAACTTCTGTCCTGAAACCCGAGTTCCTAAATGGAGAAACACCATTGGGAAGTTTGCAATGATAAAAGGCTACGTGGTTATATACGAAAAATAAACAAAACAAAAAAACTGATCCCAGTTATCTCTGGGTCACGTGAGAGAGGAATTGAATGTTTGCTTGATACTTTTCTGTTTCCCAAATTTTCCACAAAGTATATCTCCTACCTTGGTAAGCAAAAAGAAACTATTGTTTTAAAAATACTATGTACAATACAAGCAACCTAGATGTTCATTGCCGGAAGCCATTTAAAATGATCCTTGACCTTATACCTGCTACCTTGGTAGGCAAAAAGAAAATATTATTTTTAAAATACTATACACAGTACATGAAACCTAGACGTTCATTGCTTCAGATGATTTAGAGATCCTTGACCTCTGTAGACAGTTCCTGTCAGGCCCCTCTGCTATACTCTATCTTCTGAATGTATTTATACAAATGGAAATGGCAAAGGCTGATAGAACTGCTTTAATGCCTGAGATATGGAACTATAGCACCAACCCCGAGAATCAACAGATGGAAATAGTTTTCTTCCAGACCTTTGTCTGTAGAACTTAAAAATCGTAAAGTGATATAGATTATGAATGGATGGGTTGTGAAGAGTTAACTTTTGGGTGCAGAGAGCTGAAGAGAGAGTGAACATCACAGTGAGACTAGTTGAAAATACAGAACAGGTTCCAGGAGAGATCAAATCTTTGGAATAGGCCACATGGGAGAAGATGGGCTAGAGACTATTTCCACATCTTAACAAAAAATAATAGTTAATAAACAGACTTCAGTGCCAGTGAATAATGATCTGTCAGTGTATGTTCTGACACGTCAAAAATTGGAGTTGGTACTTAGACAGTAGCATAAATGTGACCCCACTCTGTATGTAAGGCAATTGGAGGGCCTCCAATTTCGTGCTATCTTAAAATAGTATTGGCTCCTCTCCAAGACCACACCCTTACCTGCCAAGAGCCCATTTCTAAAACATTTTAGGATCTGTTATTCCTATTGGAGAATACCTATGTCATTGAGTTGGTTATACTTCCAAATCTCAAGTTAATGAGCAATTTCTTGGAAATTCTGTGCAGAATCTTTTTATTAGAATTTTTATTTCCTGGTACGAAAAGGAACCATACTTCAGTTTCTCTGGAACTTTAGAATTTCTGATCTGTCAAACTATGCCACTGGGCAGTTTTACCAATGTTTTAATAACGAGAGTCATTAAATTAGGTCTTGTTTAGCTATCATTTTCATCAAGACGGAAAATATTTTAGTGACTTTTTCAGAAGGTGGAATTTTATGATTAAAGTATTGACACTTATTTTCTCTAACTTCAAACATGAGTAGGAATATTTCTCAAATATGTGATACTTTCAATCTGTTTTAAAACAAAGAGCAGTGGGTGGCCAACTGTCACCATTACGTATGTATGTAGCTGGTTATTCTTGAGAAGTGGTGATGGCCAAGTGACAGTTTCCACTAGACATAGGTCCCAGCCTACTGCACTAGTTTAGTTTGTTCGTTTTCATGTTGGATTTTTAACCTCTTCTCTTACTGTCCCACTTCTATGTGTTTTTGCTTGCCCTATCCAGGTCTCTAAAAATGCCGAGCCTCATGTATACTGTGTTTGTTTGTTCTTCCTGTGGACTTAGAAAACAGATAAACACACATGTACGACTTAGACTCTGTGTAAAGACTAGAGTGCATTCTGTGAATAAATCCATGAGTTTCAGTGCATATACATTTTTATTACTTTTCTTAATCTCCCGAGTTCCTCCACTTGCTTTAGATAATAGAGGTGATTGGATGGATTTTGAGAGGGGAGGGAAGGTAGCATTTTGGTATGAGTGTCAACAGATATTGTTAAGATTTTTTTTTAATGAATTCACTAAACTTAGTAATATGCTCTTAAGGTATTTAGAAGATGTTAGTGGCCCCATTGCTTAGAAATGTAGAATGAGTTGCAGAATTCTGTGCTTATGATTTGAATATATTACTTTATTTACTATCTGCAGTGACCAATCACCAGCAGCCCAAAAGGTGGCCTAAATCTCACGGTGTTCCCAGCTCTAATGCATGAATTCTTTTGCTCATTAAAGTGGTAGTGAAGAAGAAATAATTTTGCTCTTTTATGCATAATGACTTCGATTTTAAGAGCAAATGGGGTTTTGTAGCCCTTACTGATGCTAAAACTGTATTTTCAATAATTTTGCATGAAAAGTCATCTTTATTTGACAATCCTATTTGAACTTGCTTTTCTCATCCATTAGCTTTGAGATTACTAAGTGACTGTTACCACTACCATGAAACTCAAAGTCCATTGTTTAGGGATTCGGACAAATGTTACTCATAATACACCATAAAAGCTCTGATGCACCAATTGCTTAAGCCCTATCACCTAACCACATTAAGTCATGTTGTAAATAAGAAACATTATAAGAGTATAATATTAGAACCAATAGTTTTAAAACTTCTTTTATAGGAGCTCTATATTATAAGAGCTTCAAATGTGTATTGGCTATTACCTGGTGTTGCCTTTCATATACTGTACATTTATTTTTCTTCTTCCTTTACTTCCAGTTTAATTTGATCTCATTGCATCAGACATGGTACCTAATGAGACAAATCCCTTTAGTTCTGAGTCCTTTCTAGACCTCTGTCTCAGCGGCTTACGGCCTCTGTCATACTATCTTTCCTATACTTCACCTACAGATATGTTCTGTTCCACAGTTATTTTTGGTGCACTTTCAACATCAGCAAGAGGAATGCCAATTTTAGACTGTTCTAGACCATTCTCAGCCTACCTTTCCAGCTTGATCTTGCATTATTTCTCTGGATACACCTTCCTCTTGACCACCTCTGTCTAGTTGTAGTCTCTTATATGTGCATTATGGTCATCACAACATCATCAGAAGTGTTCTCATGCCTCAGATCACTGAGTCCCTCCAGTCCTCCTATTCCAGGATAGATCCCACCTGGGGAGGCCTTTACGGCCACAGAGGTTTCTCCTGCCTTTTCTGACCCTGTGATCCTGGGTTGCATCTGTTACTTAACAACACAGTCTGGTTGTTTCACTGTATTGGGAAGTATCGAGGCTGACCATTTCTTTCTTTTTCTCTCTCTCTCTCTCTCATTTTGTTTATTGGTACATTTTAGGTCTAAATAGCAAAGACTGTCACCTTCAGCAGGTAGCACATACCCTATATGAAATAGTGCCCTGTAAATATTTATTGATTTTACAAAAAACTCTAATTATACTCAACAAAGGTGGGGACATTTTATTGACCCATATCAGTGAAAATCTTCATAAGAACAATGTGCCCAGTTTCTCAGAAATGTCAAATCTAAGAGCTTGTGACTTTCCCAAGTGGCAGCTCCTGGGAAGAGGAGAAAGAGTGCTGTGATAGGAGCCCCCATCTGCTTGGCTAATGAACCAGAATGGCTGGATTCCAGAGAAGTGGTTTTGCTTGGTTGTTACTTTAGAAAGTAAGATTTGTCTTCCATGGCAGTTCTTGTCTCATCAATATTTTATTGCTTTTTTTTTCTCTCTCCTAAGAGCATAAGGGTAAATATATTGAATTTGCATTTACTCAAAGAAACAAAAATATTTAGTAAGCAAATTCAGCAGTTTGAAACATTGCTCCACTGGCTATCATGAAGTTGGCGTATGCTTTTGTAAAATGTGCTTTTGTGTGGTTTTTACAATTAATTGATAGTTTTTGTAATTAACAGAATATAAAGTGCAAATATATGACTCATTTTTCTTGGTGTTGAATAATAAATTACAACATAAAAGGAGAGCATTTAGACTGTAAGATTGGCTGGCTTAATATAAAGATGTAAAATGGAAATACCCTAAAGAACAGTTTATTAGATTCATTGGCACATACTGAAAAGGGCAAATATATTAAAACTATCGAGATTACAAAATGGCCCTTCTGGAGATAATGTACTGTGTTCTTGGAAAATCTGGGGCAGTAGCACTGGGGATTGCAGGTGGTTGTTTAATATTTATTGCAAATCTTCATTGGAAGTTGATGTATTCTTTAAATTTTCATATCCAGCTGTGGATCACTGTAGACTTTTCTAGACCCTGGAGTAGTAAAGAGGCCACAGAGGCTGGATCTCTCTGGGAGCAGTTCATTCTTCTAGGCCCTTCTATGGTATTAATTCACTAGCATGACTCACAGGACTTATGTGGTCATACTCATGGCTAAGATTTATTACTGAGAAAGATATAAAGTAAAATCAGCAAAGGGAAAAACCACATTAGGTAAAGTTTGAAGAAACGAAGCACAAGTTTTCAAGAGTGCCTTCCTGTTGGAGCTCCATAGATGTCCTTAATCCCTCTAGCAACAAATGTGACCACACGTGTGTAATGCTACCAGAGACACTCATTAGAGACTCAATATCCAGGGCTTTCTTTTGGAGGTCTGATTACCCAGACACCCTGCCTGTCACACCCTAGAACTCCAGACTCCCAGAAGACAAGCGCCTATTCAGCATAAACCATATTGTTTGCACAGTTTAGGCAACGGAGGCACTCTTAGCTGTTCTGGAAGTGGTGAGAACCTTGCCAATGTCAAGGTTTCATCATGCCAGCCAATGTCCAACCTTGGAAGCAGTGCTTTCTAAAGACAAATGTGTCACCCTACCATGTTGACCCTTTCTAACCATCGCTCAAACTCCAGCTGGGACTGCATCTGAGGACTTTACAATGGGGTTGTCCAAGCCACCAAGTTATCTTTTTCCTTCATTCATTTAAAAAGGTGACATACTGTCCGTGTCCCTGCATGAAGTGATCTCTGTCTACTTCTTCAGCCTTGTGTTATGCAATTGCTATCTGTTTTCATAAATCAGTGCTTTTGTTCAGTTCTGTAAAGGGTTTCCACTTCCAAGGTCATGCTGAACACTGTGCCTGACTGTACCCTCTTTATCCTTCAGCTCTCACTTGGGCAATCGTTTATTGAAGGAAATCAGTCCTGAGCCCCCAGATGATATATGGACCGACTTATTACTTTCAGAGTACCTATTCTTCTCAGCAATGATGACAATTGCAATTAAATTGTTAAATATTTTAATTTAGTATTTTCTTCACAGCTAGAAATTTCTTGGTGGGGCAAGGACTGTGCCTATTATGTTTCTAGCCAAACTCCTACAGAATCCATGGCCACCCACTATTTGGTGATGGTAAGAATTGGTTTCTCATAATTCCATAATTAGTGCTTTGACAACTAAGACCTTATCTTATACTAAATTAATCTGCCATGTTGGACTGAAGGCAGACAAGCAAATAGGTAATTAGGATCATGTGCTAATGGTCAAACAAACCATTTTGTTTGAATTTTATTATCACAGGTAAACAGTGTTTCCATATAGGGGTGTTTTATGTCACAAGAGCCATAGAGATCGTGAGGAATTAGGCTGAGTATGAAACCTAGTACTTCTACTTCTTGAATGGTGATGACCCAGTTACTGAACTTCCAAGGGCTTTATTTTTCCTTTCTGCAAGGTAAGAATACAATGCTCACCTCAGGAATTAGAAGGATGAAGGTGTAAAATCAAATGCATAATTTCTTGAGCACAGTGCCTGGCATAAAACAAGTAGCCGAGGCCTTAGAACTGTCAAGCAGGAGAGGTGCTTGAGCATTACACTGTCTTTTCTCTCGTCTAATCAAGGAGTCCCTCTGCTAACTTCATAGCACAGTTCTGATTGAAAATGGGTCCCTAGGAGCTCACTGCTTACAGAGAAAGCTGATTCGGCCCTAATGATCACAGTCTCTTGCTTGTATTATCCCTCATCTACCCGTTACAACTTCTACCTTTACAGCACAATTCTGTCTTTCCTGGGCAACACAGAACAAGTGGAATTCCTCTTCTGCATTTCAGGCTTCCACTTGTCAAGTCACACTTAGACCTCACTCCTCTGAGCTAAGTATCTGTAACTTTTCCAGCTACTGCTGACATACCAGCCCCACAACCCTACTGGTTTCTGGACCCTTTGCAATCTTGGCTGCCTTATGTGTGCATACGCCAGTGTATCAGCTGGGGTTCTCCAGAGAAAATGAACCAGTACAGTGTGTCCTGTATGTCTGTGCCCATTTGCATGTGTGCATATATAGAAGCAAAAAGACGTTTGTTTTAAGGGCTTGGCCCTTGTCAGGGCTGGGAAGGCTAAAATCTGTAGACTAGGCTGGGAGCCTAGAAATTTAGGCAAGAGCTGCTGCTATAGTTTTGAGTAGAATTTCTTCTTCCCAGGCAACTTCACTTTTTGTGCCTAAGGTCTTCGTTTGATTGGAGAAGGCACGCTGACATTATCAAGAGTAAAATCCTTTACTTAAAATTAGTTGACTGTAGATGTTAGTCACATCTACAAAGTATCTCTACAGTAATTAAATAACTACATTATATCTCAGCTAGGTTGACGGAATATTAACTGTTCTAAGCAATATTCATCAACTGTTGTTCAGACAAAATCCAAAGCATTTGTTGCGATCCAGGACCCAACACAGGATTGTTACTTTCTTGATTTGCAGACTAGATGAATGCAGACTTTTTTTAAGGTAGCCAGACCACAGTGATCTGTTCACATTTGCAAGTGAGAGGCCTGGAAGCTGGTAGGGAAGTCCAAAGGGAAGTGCACCTTGCAACAAAGGAAATCGCCAACTTGAAGAGAGGGATGTGGTCCAGAAACTAAGAGGGAGAGAGAGAAAATGTGTATTTGAAACACGCCTTCATTTTAAGTAGTCTCTAACATAGCCTTCCCCAATGCCCTCATGACTTTTCCTTCACTAGTCCCTAACTGCCACCTAATGCCTACTGACATAGATTAATCTGCAGTGACAGTTAAAAGAAAAACCTGAGGAGAATTAGATTTGCAGTTTATTTGAGCAAAGAAAGATTTATGAGTTGTGGCACCTTGAACCACTGAAGGTTCACAGAACTCTGCTTATAGTGTGATGCCTGAGAGCTCACAGGCTGGACACAGAAGCAAAGTAGATAAGTCATTTGATTGGCGACTGCTAGGCATGTGCCTTATTTGGGCCTGGTGTGCTGAATTGGCTGCCTGAGATTGGCTGAAGCCTGCTGCTTATGATTGGCTGAAGTGGGCTATCAGTTATACTCCTGAATCAGGTCTTTGTTTGTTTACATATTAAGTTAGGTTACAGTTTGCTACGTAGGGCCTCAAGGTGAGATGGCAGACTCCATCCAAATCAAATTAACATGACTTGTGTTGTTATGTCTCCTACAGGTTATTTACAGCCTGATGGATGACTCTTGAAATTTGCAAACCATATCATAGAAATGCAGTTATTACATCAGAACTGCCAGCTCCAAAGACAGGTAGTAAGGGAGGTATTTTTGGAAACTGGCAAAAGATTCATCAGGTGGACCAGCTGTGTCCTTGTCTCCATTTCTGAAACCTATTCACTGTTTCTGTCAAGAGGCTGACCTAATCAAGAACTGCACCCTCTTGGTTATCCTGCGGGGCCAGCTCTTCTGCATTTATGCATCTGTGCTACCTCTATTGCTGGTTTGATTTCCTAATTTCCATATTACTATCAAGAGGGGCTAAGCAGTTGAAGCACCAACAGGAGAAGAGAGAATGGATAGTGTCATTTCAAAAATACCCCAAGCCTACAATGCCCATTAATCAAAGCTATAGATTTTAAACTACTTCGAGGTGGTTGCACAACTTGGTTGAAACATACATCTATTGTTGTCTGGGCAACATGCCTTGGTATCCTAGGCTCATTCTGTGGTTGAAGTCGTAGCAATTCTTAGTGGAGTGTTTCACAGGGTGCGATATCCACGCCATTGGTGACACACCAGATAAGGTCCGGTACTCTGTGGATGATTATTTGTACTCTAGACTTTGTGCTTATTTGTGTTAATGGATATTCTTGTAAAATGTGTATTTTAAAAATATAAATATAGTGTCAAACATAATTGCTTATTGTTCAAATAATTCAAATGTAAAATTTTAAATTTATTTGAAAAGAATTGTGAAGTAAATATTGGCACAGCCTAGCCCAATACTAGCAAAATGCTAGCCCAGTGTAGAGAAATGGTAGAAGCCGGGACAGTGACATGAGAATGAATAAAGCTGGAAAAACATAACCTGCGGAGAAATGCAGGGCTTTAGTGTTAGATCACATTAATTCAAATTTTAGCCACATATGATCTCTTTAAGAATTGAAAATGATAGGTTTGAAGACTAGAGCTAAGGGTAATAGTATAAAATGCCAGGCTTGCCATAGATACTCTCAAAATTAAAATTGTTAGTATGTTAAATCTGTTAAAAAGAAAATGAAACACCTATTAAAAAAAAGATAGCAGAGGTAGAGCTCTAGCAACAAGATGTGGAGACCACACATTAGTCGTTTCTCTGTCACTGAGACACAGTACCTGACACCTGAAACATACGGAAGGAGAGGTTTATTTTGGCTCATAAATTCTATCCAGGGCTGCTTGGCTGGTTCCAGAACAGAAAGAGCCTGGTGGAAGGAAAGCTGCACATCTCATGGCTACAGAGAGTACAGAGGATTGGGGGACAAGAGTACACCTTCCAGGATATGCCTCCAGTGACCACCTCCAACCAGGTCCTACCTCCTAATTGCATATTTGGCTATAGAACTCATTGACGGATGGACCCACTCATAAGCGTGGGACTTTCATAATCCAGTCATCTTCCAAAAGTTCTTAGGGACATTTTATACCTACACCATAACAGACCATATTTATTTAAGTCCACAAGCCCGTATTAATGCAGCTAAGCAAGTCTAGCTAACCCTGTTTAGGTCACTTAATTATCTGGCTATAGGTTTGTAGTCAAAAGCAAAGTGTGAAGACAACATTCAGAAAAATCCAGGCTAGACCCTATGCAAAAACAGACTCAGTGGCACACAGTGTCATGAGTCTCATTTAAGAGAGCAGAGAGGAAGAACTGAATGCCCACTGGCCCCGCAGAAGAAAGGGAGAAAGTGACCATTGGACTTTGATTGCTTGAGGTACCAAGAAGGGCTTTGAAATCCAATTCTGTGTTAAGGATGCTGTGAGCAGTTTGCTTGGGTGCTTGGATGCTTAACAAAATGGAAGTGACAGTAAAGTCCACACCTCTCATCACCTTCATTCATTTCGTTGAAACCTAAAAGAGAATTCCCACGCTTTTGCGCTGAACTCCTGAACCCCTCAAGCATCAAAGCATTTCCTTTCACTGTTCTGTCCACCTCGTCAATACCTTGATTTGCTTTTTCTTACAAGATAAACCCAATCCTAGAGCATACGTAGTATGCTGTATTATTTACTATGGCCACGGCAAAGTACCATGGACTGTGTGGTGTAACCTATAGGAATTTATTTTCTGACCATTCTGAGGGCTAGAATTCTAAGATCAAGGTGTCACTGGGGTTGGTTTCCTCTGAGGTGTCTTTCCTGGGTTTGTAAGGATTTGTTTCTTTCTGTATCTTTATGATATCTTCCCTCTGCCTGTTTGGGCCCAAATTTCCCCATATAAGGAGATAGGACCCATCCTAATAACTTAATTTTAACTAACTACTGCTTCAAGAACCCGTCTCCAAAGATGGCTGCTATCGTTTGAACGTTGAATGTCCCCCAGTGGTCCATGTGTGAAAAGTATAGCCCAACCTCATGCTATTGGAAGGAGCTGTGTACCTTTAAGAGATGGGGCCTTGTGGGAGATTCTTATGTCCCAGGGAACTTGCTCACAAAGAGGGTGGGACCCCAGGCCCTTCCTCTTTTTTGTTTCCTGTCCATGAGGTGAGCGGTTTGCTCCCGTGTGCCCTTCACTATCATGAGCGTCCAGTCGGAAATTCACCTGATCTTGAATTGGAAACTCCAAAATCACAAGCCCAGTAAACCTTTCTCTCTTATAAATTACTTATTTTGGAAATTTCATTATAGCTATGGAAAGCTGATGAATACACAATCACATTCTGTGGTATGGGGGTTAGAACTTGACCATACAAATTGGGTGGATACAACTCAGCCAATGACAGATGTATACTGATCACTCCTGGAATGAATTTCCAGTGACTGTGCCGCAGCCTCCTGTATATCTCCATGAAGTCTGATTATCCATATCTTTGCAGTGTACCCTAAATAGTCAAACAATCATCCTACTCTGGAGCTTTAAAATTAATAGAATTAGATTTCCTTTGAAAGTATTATGAAAAGATTACAAGAGGCAGCACCCAGTGATTGCTGTGTAAATTTCCATTCATGACTAATGAATGCTTTGTAGAATATAACATATTCATTTTCATCTTTGCTAGTCCCAATTCTACCCTCAATCATATTACTTTAATATTCCTTTAAGCTTGTTTTGCCTCGCTCAGGCACCAGACAATTGAATGGCCTTGGATGAATTTGCAAGTCTAAGTCTTGGTCCATTCATATGTAAAATTGGGATGATAAAAATTTACTGAGAGGGAGGCTATGGGAATGAGAGAATAATGGCTCTAAAGTACTTTGTACAGTGCCTGGGATGCAGCAGGTGAAAAGTTCTTGACAGGTAAAGCTATATGATTATTTCTGTACAGATTTGGGTAATAGTTGGACTTCTAGATGTTGGGAGAGGAAGTAATTAAAAGAAAGGAGCAGTCTCCCTCAACCCATTTTCCCTGTCAAAAGCAGGAACTATTCTGGTTTACTTCCATTCAAATCAGCATTAATTTGTGAACCAAGAAAAAAAAAAAAACACTAATATGGAGCTACAGCAGCCCCAGTGTAACATCATTAAGGAAGGAAGTGAGGTAAAGATCAGAACTTATGTGACTATTATCTACATCATCAAATCCTTTACGAGAGCAAACACTGGTGCTGGAGCGTTTATAATAGGTATTAAAACACCTCACAGAAGGCACTAAGGCTTTTGTCCAGTGTGCATGTATCTGAATTTTGAGAGCCAAAGTTGCCTGTGGAAAACTATTCCAATTGAATATAAAAATATTCCAACTCGTTCTAAAAATATATGATGAAATCTAGGAAACTGAACACCCTGTCTTTGCCCTCTTGATTTTATTATTCATACTGAATTAACTACTTTCCCAGGTACTCTGTGTGAAATCTTAAGATGCTCTCGTAGTTTCTTCCATTTTATTATTTATTTCCAGAGTATCTAATTTCTTTATACTGCCTTTTTCATTGTTTCCATAGTCTGTTGCACTACGCTTATGTTTCCACTAACCCTGGTCCACGCTATTATTTTTACGGCTAGTCTACCTGACTTTATTCTGTCTCTCATCCATTCTACTCATCTAAGTGTTTTAAAATAAAACTCTGTTCAAATTACCACTTAAAATCACAAATATTCAATGATCAAGCAGGCTGCTTTTCACCTTGTTACAATACAACCGAAGCTCTTGCCTTTACATAACTGACTGGTACCTTACCTCTTCATTGTTTCAAATCTCCGCAGCTACTTTAATGTCAACTACACACATAGCTAATATTCTTTGAATGCTTCATAGCTGCCAGGCAGTGTGGGAAACATGTCATCATGTTACTCTTATCATCTTCATTTTATAGACTGGAAATGGGGGCTTAGGAAGTTAAGAGGCCACAAAACCAGCAGTGATCAAGCCGGGATTACTTCATTCCACAGCTGTCCTTCTGCCCTTGCTTCCAGCTGCTATTCTGTCCTTCGCAATACCTCACAAGCATTTCCCCTAGGAAACTTGTAAGATCTTTTGTTATGTTTTATTTTTGTAGTGCCAGGGTTGAACCCATGGACTTGTGCATGCTAGGAAAGTGCTCTAGCATTGAGCTAGACCAGAAGCCCTAAACTCCATTGTTAGGAGACTGAGGAGATGCCAACCATGTTACCTTTTATTACTTAGGAGCTCTGGCATACAGCTAGCCTCACAGCAGGCATTCCATAGATGTTTGATGGATGCATGGATAGAATGATGTCTTCAGATAAACCAGAAAATGAATATTGTAAGCAAAGTGATACCTGTGCTATTGTATGGATTTATGTAAATGAAAAGCTGAGATGAATTAAATTTCATTTCGCTTCCCAACTATTGAGTGGTCTATCTCCCAGGCTGGGCAAACAGATTCTTTGATCTTTATGAGTACATACCTATTCAAGAACTCTGCTGATGTGCAGCCTCCTACCAGGGGAATAGGGTTTCACAGTGGGCATCCTGAATGATAACCAAAGATGTAGAACCCTGCACATGAAAAACATCTCAAGCCAGACAGCAACATCAGGCTGCCTGGGCCCATCTTATTTATTCAGTGTTGACACAGCTGACTGATCTTAAGTGAGTTGCATCAGCTCTCTGAACTACGTTCCTCATCTGTAAAGTGAAGGGACTGCAAAGTAACCCTCCGGCCCTGATGCCACCTACAACTTTTCATGTGTCAACCACCATGCTAACAGCATGTCAGTAGTAGGTGGCCCAACTAATATGTGACACAGCTAGAATTTAATCCTGTGAAACCTGAGTCTGAGATCTTTTCTATTTCAAAGCTTCTTCCAGCTCTAATATGCAATGGAAAAAAATTACTTTACTCTGAAGCTCTTAGGTGGGCTACACGCTTCTGTCCTCTAGCGTCTCAAGGCCTCCCTCCCTTGTTTTGTGATATTTGGCTGATAATACGAGTGACTTTGTACTTCTAGCCCTTCGAATACCTTCTACAGAAATCTCAGCCGTAGTCTGGCCTACCCTTCTCAAGCATATGCTGGCTGGGTAGTATGAAGCTGTGGCCACAGACTGATAGCCAAGCCCAAGGCAGCAAGAGGCAGCCCAACCCTGAAATAGAAACTTTATAATTCAGATGGTTTGGTGTAGGAACCAGCTTACAAGTTTATCCCTGACTGGGAGTGGAACAAGGATTGAAGACAAAATATGCAGAGATGATTTGGAAGAGGGGGAGTCAGGGGCTCTTGCCCCTAGTGGACCGTGAGCCCCAAACCGACAGCACTCTTCGCTTTAGTTAGATTCACACAAAGAAGAAACAAACAAGCATACAATCCAGGGATCAGGGAAAGTTTGCATAATTTTCAGACTGCACCTGGGTATGTATGTTCTATAATCACACTGCTGCTGTAGTTGTGTCTCTCCTTGAAACTGGTGGACAAAACAGCCTGCTAGCAAACAACGGGAGGGAGGGAACAGCTTCTAGTTTGCTAATTTTGGAGAATATATATTATATGCTAGCACAACATATAAATATATAGTATATGCTAACATATATATGTGAAGGTATGTATGTGTACAGAGTTTGACAAATAATGTATATATCAGAAAAAACTCGTATAAATATTTTAATACTAAATTTATTGAGACATCATGAGATTAAAACAAGTTACCTTTGGCCTCCACAGTTACAAGAGATGCTCAAAGTGGTGACCATTTGCTCCCAGGCATCTGTGTGTACAGGAAACGGCTGAAGTGGGTATGCCTTTTTTGGGGGGTTATATATTCCCATGCTATGTATTCTACAAACTTTCCCACACCGTGAGGCATGAGTGTCTAACTCTGAATACGATTCTGATTATTTTGGCTGGTGCAGCCATCACGGATGGGTGAAAGATGGGAGCCGTGTGTGTAGAGTGGGCCGCCGGAACAGCCTGGGGAGGCAGAGTCAGGGTGAACTCGTGATGATGCAGGTGAACCAGGCAGAGTCATGGATACTTCCTGCCAACACTTGAGCAAGGATGGTGCTAAAATGATAGTGATTCGAGGATGTGCTGAAGAAGGTGAGAGTCCTCAGCCTGCTTGTGGGAAGGACTTGGTTGTCATTTTTCCCTGAAAGCAAAAGGATTGTGGCAAAGCTATTTATTTATTTTGTACTGGGGATGGAACTCAGGACCTTGTCCTTGAGAGGCAGGTGGCAGAACCACTAAGCTAAAACAAAGCTATTTTATAAGAAGGGATGTTAGGAGGGAATAAACATTTTCCACCTGCTTTCATAATGGCTAAGGCAGGCCAAATGGAACCATAGCTCAGGCTCCTGCTGAAAAGCCATATGTCCTCCTTACATTAGGAAAGAGTGATTTCCAATACCTTTAGTAATGTAATATCTCACAGAAAGCCATCTTGGCATTGCTCTCCCATCACCATCAGAGTGAGATTTGAGTTTTCTGAGCCAGTCTCAAAATTGGATACTGCTTTTAGTTCCCTGAAGTCTCTGGGCTTGAGTGTGATTATCTGCAATTTTTCCTCTCCCTCCCAGTGCAAGTGTCAGATTTTAACCAACATGGTAGATTGAAATCACAGGAAAAAAAAATGGCATGAGCAGGACAAAGATCTACCCGCTTGCCAGAGACATAACCAAAGTTCTTAAAGAGAAAACAGCCAACTGGGAATTCTCCAGATCTAAGTGGTAAATGAGAAGTGCAGTATTGTGGCTGAAAGCATATACCACTCAGCATGCCTGCTTGGGAAAGGCACTTCATGGGTAGTCATTGGGTGACGAGTTCACAAAAGCATAAAGGTTTGAGGCCAGTCTGCCTGTGAGTAGGGGAAGGTCCAGCAACTGCACGGCTTAGATGGGAATGGTTACTTAGTTCTTTGACATGAAATGAATTAAGCAAGCAAATACCTAAGCTCTCTAAAAACTTAAAAGACGCTTTTTAGCCACTGTTCCATTGAGCGTGTATTTTCCACCTGACTCCAGTATAGTCTGTATGGGGGATGGGATAATGGAAACACGCACTCTCCAACTTTAACAAAAGTGCAAAGAGCATGCTAGATTAAATTTGTATGCCAAAGTTGAGTCATGATACGACTAGAATAGAGAAGATGGAATTATTCACTCATTCATTCAAGGGACAGTTGTTAAGTGTCTCCTTTGTGCCAGGCACTCTGTGAAGCACTGGTGAATCACTGAAGAAGGAGAAAATCAAAGACACAACCCTTCCTATTTTATAGGGTGTGGCCAGTAGCTTTGCATCTCGAAAGCAGTGATATTCTGTGCAATTGCATGTGTATCAATTTGCAATTCTGTAGTTTTTTATTTTTGGTACGGGGATCAAACTCAGGTCCTTGTGCTTGCAAGGCAGGTGGCAGAACCACTGAGCTAAATCCCTGGTCCCTGTAGTTCTTAACATAGAGTAAATTAAACCGCTGCTAGCTTTCAGGGATGGTAAAGGAATAATTTCTTGTATGTAGTGAACCAGTGGACCAGGTCATGTCTCACCCAGATACTCTTCAAGGGAAATAGTAGTAAAATGGACAATATGATTTTTTGTCTAGAGGAAAGCCCAAGTTACAGGGGCTATCAACAGTCTTGCATTAACCAGAAGTTTTTAATCCCTGTGCAAAACCAACCTATTGACTGAGTAATCTTCAGTATCATTGGTCATATGCCTAGGTTCTTCATGTTGAATCCTAATTCTGGAACAAAAAATTTCAGAAAAAAATTAGTAAAAGTATGTTACCTGATGATCAATCCAGGTGAGCAGATTTGAGTGCTCAGAAGAAAATAATCTAAGTCTGAATAATATTAAAAATAGCAAACCTAAAAAAGACTGGACTACAGAGTATTTGTATATATACAAATCAGAATATAGTTAATTCCTACAATTATATACTGATTTTTCCCAAAACAGGCCAAAAAATATAGTCACATAAAATCTCCTTTCCCTGGGCTGGGGATTTAGCTCAGTGGTTCTGCCACCTGCCTCGCAAACATGAGGACCCGAGTTCGATCCCTGGTACAAAAAAAAAAAAAAAAAAAAAAAAAAAAAAAAAAAAAAAAAAAAAAAAAAAAAAAAAAAAAAAAAAAAAAAAAAAAAAAAAAAAAAAACTGTCTTCACTAATTAATTGCAGACTATTTACTGGAAAATTCCATTAAATTGATTTTACACACACACACACACAAACACACACACCTTCTCTAATGGTCATAAAGAATTTGTCTTCATTAAATACTGAAAAAATAGCTTTTATTTTGCCTTCACAGTATCTCAAGGAGCAATTCTTAAGGATTATAAGGGTAAAATTATTTTGCCATATGTGTAGAACTCTAGGACTGGTATATATGACATTTGGTGCTTGTTACCTTAAAGAATGATTTTGAACATTCCTTCAGTAGATATCACGGCATCCAGAAAAACAACAATGACAAAAAAGACCACAACCACAAAATGCCAAAGACAAGAGAGGCTATACTCCATCTCTTCCTGATCAGTTTCTATGTTGGTTTAGTGACATTTTCCAGTCACTGTAAACTATAAGGGCCGGAGGATTATGGCTGTAGTCGTTTCTTTTTTCTTGCTTTCCTCAAGTTGCTAAGAAAATTTCTCCAAAGAAAGAAATATCTCAACAAGTGCAAACAGAGAAGGAGAATGACATGGGTGGAAGGAAGGTGCACAGACAGGCAAACAATTCCCGATAACCTGGGAAATCCCCTTGGGAGCACCAGGGACTGTGAAGCAGATGACAATGACAGTTGAAACAGAAGGACTGTACCCTTTTCCTTGCCACTTCGTGGGCCTGCTAATTTATTCATTCCATTTCTAAGGTGCTCAGTATCAAAATTACCTTTAGGCTCTTATTGAAAATCTCACAAAAGTTGCAAAGAGTTACTCACGCCGTGTTTCCAGCATGAGTTCTTCAGAGCTTCTATTCCTGCAGCTTGCTCTGTGATGAAAGCGTAGTGATCGTGTAAGTTTAGGAGATAACACTGCATTCAGCCGTTCCTGGGAGAGTAACATGGTCACCATGGGATTGGTCAAGGAGGCGGTATGTTAAACAACCCGGTTTATTTTTGTCAGATTTTTCTAAACTATCTGACCGTGGAACCCTGAATTTTACAGGCGAGCAGCTATGCGTTTTCCTCAGAAGTAATGTCGCACAATTCTCTAATTGCTTTGGGAAACATCCTGGTGAATATACTTCACCTGTACTTAAAACTTCACAATTGAAAACAAATCCACATTGCTTTCATAAGTCTGTGCTCTAAGAACTCTAGTATTTGTTTCTTCAAGTCCATTTTTTTTGTCTCCATCCTGTATGTTGTACCTGTCTTTCCCTCACTTTCTCATTGGCTGCTTATCTTGTAAGAGCCATCAATATTCTCATAAACAATGTGCAGGCAGAACTTATTTATTCAACACAAAAGTACTTATCACTATCTGTGATATGACATATCGTGTTCTAGGAACATGGGAAAATGACGGATTTGGAAACCAGGTAGTATCTGTCTTTAATCAGTTCATAATCTATCCAGAGGAAGAAGCCATGTGCAATTTTTATAATTACTTAGAGGCGTGTCACCTGTCATGAGAAAGGTATGAAGGGAGTGACAATAGTGGAAAGATTATGTCCAGATGAAGACAACCTAAGAAGGTAACGTGGAGGAGGATCGAGATGGTAGTCCAGATTTTGTGAAAGCATTAAAAATATAAAATGATAGGAATTAATTAATAATGAAATCCAGAGACTCTTCAGTGGTGAAGACACTGACTCAGTAACAGCAGAGCAGAGAGTAGTACCAGACAATCCTGGAAAGAAGGAAAGTTTGGTAACATAAGAGATAATCTTTTTTTGTTTGTTTGTTTTTTGAGACAGGGTCTCACTATGTAGTTGAGACTGACCTGGAACTTACTATGTAGCGCAGGCTGGTCTCGAACTCCTACCTCAGCCTCCCGAGTGCTAGGATTACAGGCGTGTGCCACCATGCCCGGGCCCATAAGAGATAATCTTAAATGCCAAGGTAATGTGGAAGGTGGTGGCAGGTAATAGATTCATTGCATGTCTTCTTAATGATACAATTAAAAACCCTGGAATCGTGCATTGAGAAGATTAACTAGGAAGCAATTATTACAAAAACTAAAGTAAAAAGATGACTAGAAACTGAGCCTACTGGAAAGTCGGTGGAACTGCAAAGAATATAAACGGATTCAATGAAACTTGGCATGAAATTAGGCATGGAGTGAATGAAAACCAAAATGAGCATCAGTGAAATTTCTTGTCTGACAGTCTGGTAAGAGAATTGGGAGCAGCTGTATTGGGGGACCCAGTGTTTGAGTTTTGGTGTATTCCCTTCAAGGGGCCACAGGATGTAGAGATGGCTTTTCTATGCAAGCAATTGGAATGTCAAACTTGGAGATTGATAGAAAGGATTGGATTAAAAGCAAAAATATAAAAGTCTTGTGTCTCAAATCAGTAACTGAGATCACACAGATGTATTCGATCCTCATGGGAGAAAGTACAAAATGAAAGAGAAGAGATTTAATGGTGGAAAATTCTAAATAATGGGAGGAAAGTGAGTCCATAAAAGAGATGAACCAAGCAAATTGCTGAGATAAAGGAGAACTGGTATATTACAAAATCACTGGAAATAAGGGACAAGAAAGTCTAAAGGAGTGCTGTGACATGGTACAAAGACTGGGAAGGATCAGGTCTGAGGAAAGCAGGCAGATTTGGTGAATCATAGTAATCACTGTACTGGCTTTTGAGCGAGTGGTCCCCAGAGGGCACTGGAGTTCAGACTGCAATGTGTGTTGCATCTCTCGGAGAGCTTGACAAAAAACAGATCATCAGCCGCTCCTTTCTTTGCACCCCAAGTTTCAGATTTTGTGGGTCTATAGTGAAGCCAGAAAATATCTGCTTCTGACAGAGCCCCAGCTGATCCAGATATTGTTAGTCTAGGAACCGTATTCTGAAAACTACTTCCATAGGATGATAGAAGATTGCAAGGGTGCAGGAGAATAGGGGAATAAATGATCAGGATGTTCAGGCAGCAGACAGAGGCAGCTTCCAAATTATTGCCTGTGAAAAGAAGATGGAGAGAGCTCTAGGCCTAGGGACTAGCCTTCCTATCCGTAGAGCACCCAGCACCATAGTTTATTAGGTACTCAGAGACTACTGGTATAGTGAAGAAACACGAAAGCCATTTCCTTCTGCTGGCCCCGATATCTAGGACTTCTTACATGTAGCCTTAACTGAAGCCGACTCTTCAAGCGCCTCTATCTCTTCTCTCTAGAAACTACTCAAATTGTAACTCATATCTAAAAGATACCAGCTGAGTGGCAATCCCACTTCACTATGAAAGTTGAGATACAGCCACATTTCATGTTGTCTGCAGAGAGTTTAGTAGAAGAGAGAATATGCCAGACTTCATTTTAGCCGTGCAAATGCAGCAGTGTGTGCAGTTTTACATTTACTTACTTAAAAACTCCACACTGGTTTTGCAAAGATATCAAAGTTTCAGTGCTTCTCATAAAACTGCAAGGACTTGGCAAAAAGTGTGTGCTTGCTTTCCTCCAAGTGCGGGCATGAGTCTGTGAAATCCCAGGAAGTAGAAATTAATGCAAGTCTTGCAATTTAGAAGAGTCATTTCAATGTCCGCTTAATGGTTTTCTTCGTGACACTATGATTTTATTACCTATAATTTAACACAGCGTGATGCTTCCTGACAAACTGTTTACAGCTCTTTCATTTTTCCCTACTGCCAGGTATATAATATTTATTTAAATTAAAAATTTCCTTTCCTATTCAAAACCTTTTAAGGACTCTGCTCTTCACACCATTGACTCTCACCCTGGTAAGAAGACCACGAAGAGTCAGTTACACAAATGTAATCGGAGATTGTCTGAAGAGTGAAGATTCTGTTAATCAGAAGCCAGCTTTGGGACATTCAAGGGTCATTTAGTTTACAGGTAAATATTAGCTTGGATGCAGGAGCTTGGGCAGGTGAAAATTCAAGAACTAGTATGGAATACAGTGGGGAGAAAAGAGCTGGCGCAGACAGCTTAGTGTGTCCTTGCCGGTTGTCGTGGGACACCTGTTAGGTTTGTGCTGAATATATGAAGAAAGCTGAAGTGAGAGATATCGCTCCTTCTTCACATAGGCGATGTAAAGCGACATGAACCCCTTGTGTTTTTTTGGAAGGGGCAGCTGAATGGCGTGGTTCCCACAACGCGGAAGACGCCGCACGGAGTGCACAGTAAAGAGCAGCGCAAGTCAGCACGGCAGAGGCTGACTTCCGTCAGGGCACTACTTCCACTCTCATTCCACTGCGATCCCTCACTTCTTTAATCAAATAAAAACAACTTTCACATTTCAATATTTTAGTAGTGAATGCGGAAAGGACACATTCAGCCGGCAAAATAAAATCTGTTGTCTAAACTTTGATTTTCAGTTTTCTGAGCTCAAGACATGGGAATGATAAATTCATGCCATAGATGTGATTAAATTAGATTTTATATACATATACATATATATATATGCATGTATATATAACTTAAAACAATATCTCAGATGAAGCTGGTATTCAATGTTGTTATTTTTAATTCTCTTTATTTGTTTGAGTTTTTGTTTATTTCTTTGGTTTTGTGAGATAGGCTCTCACTATGGAGTTCAGGTTGGCCTTGAACTTACTATGTTGCCAAGGTGATCTTCTCGCCTCAGTCTCCAGAGTGCTGCTATTACAAGCCTGGGCTACCTGCTCAACTAGTTATCTTTATTTTAGACAGGGGAAAATTTAAGAGAAGGTATTAAGGGAGGAATATAACTGAAGAGTCATGGACATGGACCCAACACAGGAAATGGTCTGCTTTGAACATAGAAGGAATTATGATGGCCACATCTTGGCGGAGTAGTGCACAAACTAAGAAACTGGATAAATAGTAACTGGCTGTCATCCAACATAAGGCCATCACCTCAGCTTTTGTGAGTGGGTAGTACCGGAATGCAGTGATCCAGTGTTATCTCTGAGCAGGGCCTACGCTCAGTGATTGTCCTGTGAGTGGAGGGGCCAAGAGCAGCATTGTGCTGGACAGAGATTTGGGGTTAGCAAGCACTGGGCAGAAGAGCATGCATAGGTATTAAAGAACAGTTCATCCTTCTTTCCCACCACAGTGATAATGCTGTTGTGCCTGCCTAACAAGCTGTCTGTAATTATTACCCAGCAAAATATCAGAAAGGAATTATCTCATACCAGAAAGGATTATTGGGGATAGAAGGAAAAACATTGCTTTATGTTTTTGAATGTTAGTGTAATTTCATATTTCCCAAATGCTTTCAAAATATTGTAAAGAATCCTCATATATTTCACCCAGATTCTCCAAAATTTTGTTATTTTATCACTAGTTTTACCCCCCGCCCCCTCTACCCACACGCACAAGCACACACACACACACACACACACACAGCACGCACAAAATTTCCTTCTGTACCACTTAAGCATAGGTTTCAAACGCAGTATATCTCTATTCTTAAATTCTTCAATATGTTTCCCCAGAACTAGTGTATATTCTCTGTCATAAAAACAGCATAACAATTTCTGGATATTAATATGGATACAGTATTATCTAATCTACAAACGTCATATGAATTGTTCCAGTTGCCCCGAAATGTCTTCAAAGTAACAGCAAGTCCAGTCTTCCCTTCCTGTGCTAAGTTTCTTCAATTTCTTTTGGCCTAAGGAGGTGCCTCAGTTTTCCCTTGTGCTTCATGAATTTGACACCATTTCAGAGCATGGGAGTACTTGAGTTTGCCTGCTATCTCCTCATGATTATATTCAGGTTCTGCATTTTCCCCCTGGAGTGGTGTCGCATGCTTTGGTGCATTATACCTGGAGGCATCTGGTGCCAGTCTCTCTGTGCTACTCCAGTCTGCATTTGTCTCTGGTAGAGGTGATGCCAGCACCTGCCCACTCCTCCCGGCTTCTCCTCTGTTTAACTCTGCTTCGTTTGGCTGTGACACAAGTACCTGTCAGTAACCGAGGTTTGTACTGTTAGTTTCAGCATCCGTTGGTGTTCCTTTGTAAACCTATGGGTATGATGGTGGCCAAATGGTGAAGTTTCTCATTCCAAGTCAAAGACAATTTTTTAAAATGTGTATATTCAGAGAGCTGCTACACTATATAAATTATTTTCTGATTTACAAAATGATACCCTGAAAGAAAAATATTTTATATGCAGCATAAGAAAAGAGCTGGGACGTCCACCTGGGACAGGCAATGTTCTAGGGATAGAGCTACTGAGAGGGGTGGAAGACAGGAGGCAACAGGAGGTTGATGAACAGCTGTGCACTATAAGGCCATCATCTTACAGAGAAAGCTTCTCTCAGTAACGTTTACCTCTCAACATACTGACAAAAGTCATGGGCTTTGGGACACATTTCTGCTATGTAGAATGTCAACTCTGGCCACCAAATTTTCTGTCTACTTAAAAACAAGGAGTTTGTGTTTTCACTTTTGCTCAAGCAATAAACTTATTTGTATAAGATTGAAGGTAGATTCAAAACCTTTAAAACTGTATTGGATAGAGTCACAGGGTTCTTCTGCCCTGCCTAGGGTCTCTAATTGGGCCAAGGATTTAGCTCAGCGGTGCTGCTGCCTGCCTCGAAAGTGCAAAGTCCTGAGTTAAATCCCCAGTGCCAAAAGAAAAAAAAAAAGTCTAACATTTACTGAGCACTGTATGCATGCTTATAATGATTCTAATTGTCTATCTTCCTCTCTCTGTTTGTTTAATCCTAAACTGCCCTCTATTTGCAGATGCTCTTTATCTCATGTCCAGTCATTATCAGCCTCCTTCTCCACAAATGCTGAGATTCGAGCCTGTTTTTGTTTATAAGAATAATCTTGAAATCAGTCTTTACTTTTGTGACCACATGTGGCACTCCCTGACCCTATGTGTTCTCTTAAAAAATGTACATTTTTTCATCCCTGGCAGTATGTAAGTAAAAAGTTTACATCCTACATTTCTGTAAGCCCATTGCTGCTACAAAAGAACATTTTACTGATAGGCTGCTTTAAATTCTACTTCTCAAGGGTCATATCCCTGTGTTCTCACTTTCTGAATGTTCTTTAAGTACTTCGCATGCCTGCCTCTCTGTTTGGCTTCTTACCCGGGGTCTCTGCAGTCCTCTCAGAAGTTTTGAATTCTGAGTCTCCACATGGGAAAGCTGCAGCTTAGAGACAGAGATATTTTCTCCACAGCAAAGCACCAGACTATTCAGTCAGGATCAAAACCTGCAACTTGCCTCATCTCAGAGCTCTGACACACGGACCCCAGTGGCTTTCCCAAGGGCATGAGGTTCTGTGGGTCAGGCAATCAACACACAAGATAAGGGTGGCAGCACCTTAGCATTCTTCTGTTTTTCTTTTACGTTTCATTTTAAATGATTATTCCTAATTTAGTACTTTAAAGATTGTACAGAAATGAAATCTCATAGAGGGCATCAAGGCCAGATATTGAAGCTCTGGAGTTGAAGACAGGACCCAATAATGAAATAATGCCATACTGTTTTACTGCTGCTTGGTGAGTCATTGTGGCCAAGACTTCCCAAATGGCCTCCTCCAGTGATAGAACTCATAAAGCAGCTTGCTGCCGTGTGGCAATAGCAGTTACTGTCCCCTCTGCTTTGAATTTCACCCCGTTTCCTGCAACAGGCTATCTCCTACTCATCCTTCAAGTTTCAGGATAATGCAACTTCAGAAAGCTTTTCCTGGCCTCCTGTGTCCATGTAGCTTATCAGACTATAAGACCCAGGAGGCCAGCGACTCGTCCAGATTCCTGGTTCTTAACACTGTGCTTGGCACATAATAGATAATCTAAATAATTAAAATAGTTGTTAAAGTAGATAGACGAGTGGATGGATAAAAGAGACCATTAAAATGAAAGGGAAGAGTCCTAGGAGAGAGAGAAGGGGAGGAAGAGGAGTAGGGAGTAATATTGTGCTGGAGAAAAGGAAGAAAGGAAGACCGTGAGGAGATAAAGAAGAAAAATTCTCAGCCAGGATATAAAATAAATACATTGTTATTAAAAAATTACTGGATTTAAGACAAGTAGAAATGAGTTCCAGTATTAGCTCTTGCATTCACCTGTTCTATTCCCTTGAATAAATTGCCCCCACCCCCTGGACTTCTATTTTCTTATCAGTAAAATGAAGGTTTGAACTTGAAGACAAGAGGAATGAATCCCAGATCCATTCAAATTCTATCATTCTCCGACCTAAAATTATTAGTGGATAAGAGTTCTCTAATGGATTCTGTGTGTCTCTCCAGTTACCTCCCAACTCTCCAAAGTACGAAACAACCCATGGTCTTGAACAATGCAAATCTGTTTGAAAACACTTCACACTTTGTCACTTCGGCTTTTATCTCACTAAGCTGTCTAAGACTGTTGAAAAATGCAGTGGGATCATTAAAATCAATTGCTAGACCTCTGTTCCTTTGTAATCAGTAGGCATTCTATGTTTTGACTGGAACAGTGCATAAAAGCACACGGCAGCATTAGCAGCAAGAATGATAGACTTTTGCCATTTATTTGTATTCATAAAATGTCATTTTCTAGAGGACTGCTATTGTTAGCCAAGCTTCTTTTGATTAGGATTCTCTTGTGGCATGTGTGCTTGATGGAGGTGTTTATAGAGAGGCAGGAAGAATGGTGGGATCACTTGTATTTTATGGCCCATGGGCCCTGGAATATTACTGATTAGATCTGATGTGATGCATTTCACTAAAAGACTTCTTATCCCTGCCACACCGTATAGGAATGAGATGCAGGCTGTCAGCCAAGACATGAAGCTACATAGCTACAAGGCATCAGGACTGGTGTAAACAAAAAGTACCCCACTCTGGAAGAATTGTGCTCAGTGGGTTGACAAGGGACTGGATTGAGACCTCTTTTCTGTCTCTCTCTCTCTCACACACACACACACACACACACACGTATAAGATTATTCCATGCACATATATCACATATTTACAAATTATCTAGATCCACCTGCAGTATCACAGAGTAACTCTTGGATTCCACCCAGTAAAATGTAATCCATTCAAAAGTGTAATTTGTGTTATATATGCAAACTTTAATTGTGATATTTCCTGAGATATCACCTTGTTCTAAAGTTACTATGTAATTACTAATTAGTTGGGCTAGCCTGGCGTACCTAAATAATTAACTGTTGAAACTCTTCTTGCGGTCACAGATGAGAAGTTACTGTAGTATTGATGCTGGATAATCAAGATAGTTATTTCTCAATGGAGAGCCTAAGATGAAATGAAATGATTAGAGTTTATATATAATATGGGATAGATTTCATATGGGATGGTATTTTAGAGTGGTGTCATTGTGTGAACCTTTGTTATTGCTACTGTTATTGGTTGCACATAGAATGTGACAATTGTGCCTCATTCATATATCTTATGTCGATCATGACTTTCTGTCATCACATATACTTAATAAATACTATAATCGTGTCATAATGGCTTGTCTTAAATGTCGAATGATTTAAAAATCACCAATTTGTGTTTGTCAAGTACACCTGTCTGTTGCTTCTGAACCTCCCACAGAGCCACCTAGGAACATTGCCTAGGTGCACCAGGCTGCCATAACTCTGTCTTGCTAGCTGTATCGTGATAGCTGGAAGCTACTTTCCCTCAGACTAATGCCAACTTTGTGCTTCTTTCCAAACTTCCCTTAGCCTGGGCAGTGGGCCAAAAGGGCCTTGTCAGAGTTCTACTTGTGCAAAATAGAGGGGTCCCTTCATGCATTAACCTATTGCTTCAAAAATAGTGTGTGGGCCATTGGGTAAGGCTTCTTCATTGTCAACCTTTCAAGGTAAAGTAAAGTAAATCATCAAGTGAACCGGAGTCTGTGGGAAGCCTGGTAAGTGGTGTTAATAATATGCCCCAAACATGTGAACTCTGATCGCACTGTGTTTATATGGCCTTACCAAAAACCACATCATGCTGCCCCAAGACAGAGGTGCTTTCTCAAGAAAATTGAAGAGGCGTGATTTGCAGAGATGGGTGACCTGGAGGTCCGTGCTTCCTGCATCCTAATTAAGTAACACAGCTACTGAAATTGCTTTCTGTCATCCAGGTTAGAAGCAATTACAGTTACACTTCAGGTTGCTAATTCTGTTAGGGAATGAGGTATTGTTTTTGGCTGACTCTTGTAATAAATGAAGGGTTAAAAAAATTAATGTCTGTACTTGTGAAAATGTAACGTCACAATGGAAGACTGTTAACTGTTTCAAAGATGGAGACTTTCAAAATCCAATCTGAAATCTTCCATTTCTGGGCCATTAAGATAAAGTTGGTCGTCATTTTTATTTTGTTTTTTACTAAAAGTTAAAGAATTCAAAGTTGTAACAAAAAGTGAATAATCAAAAAGATCTAAAAGCTTGTGTTTGCATTTGTGAAAACACACTTGATTTTGTGCAAAAAACGCAAAACGGGAGGGAGGAAGGTATTGCTTTATAACAATGCACTGTGCCAATAACTAATCCAGCCCCAGAAAATTATTTTAATCCCTCCTAACAACTCCACTCCTTTGAAAGTCCCTGCCTCACCTCACTGCCACAGAGGCGTTCAGATTTCTAGGTGATTTTCCAAGGAGGCACACAATAGTTGAACTATAGAAGACTTTTTGGCAATTTCATCTCTTTTCCTGAACATTCTGAACTTTATAAATTACCATTACGTGGTGGCTGCAGACAACTGAATGGTTGTCAATCACATTTTTTAGTAATCAAGAAGAACCAAAGAACTAAAGTGAAAAATCTTCTAGAATAATTCTGATTAACTACAACAAAGGGATTGGCCAACTAAAGGAAAGAGTTGGGCTATAGTTACTACCAAGTTGGAATTAGTTCACTTTTTTTTTGATGAGACAATTCTCACTTTGTAGTTCAGGCTGGCCTTGAGCTCACAATGTAGCCCAGCTGGCCTGGAACTTGCAGTGGCGATACTATTGCCTCAGCCTCACGAGTGGGGATGGAGCCTGCTTAGCTCACTATTACAACCACCACTGCTACAATATCAACAATAAAAAAGGATAAGCTTGAGGAAGGGGCATTAAAACACAGTATTCCATAGCAGCTAAATCATTTATCTTGACTATATTTTTCATTACAAGAAGCAGGGCAAGATGTCGTTTTTCCCAAACAATTTTCCAAAATAATTTTCCACATGTGTACACACACACACACACACACACACACATAATATTTACATGTTCAACAGCATACCAGCTATGAAAAACTAAAGCAATAAAAGCAAAAGTTCTGATTTGTAGCATTGTTGGTTTCCATGACACAATGACTGAACTGCAGTTGATTGGGAGCTACCGAGATGTCTGTCCTGAACTTGTGGCTGGGAAGAGATGTGTCCGTGAGCTGCTGTGCTAAGGGAGGCAGTGCAGATAAACTCCTGCCCCTCTGCTGCCCTCAGGTATGGGATCCTACTGGGACTGGCTCAAAATTCAAAACAAAATCATACAAACTTCTATGGATTAAAATAGCCACCTCTCTTTCTCCTGCGTTTCAGTCAAATTAATACAAGAATGAGCTCTACCTCTTTTAGAACAGAAACTCAATGTAATACAATGCATTCTCTTGGTTAGCGCTGTCTATAAATAGACTCACCCACCAATCAATCCACTGTCATTCTGCAGTGACTCACACTCAGGTGAGCGCTATCTGGATCTCTGCTGTTCCCACACAGCGCAGGGGCATCACCTTCGTGACAACAGAAAGGGCCAGCTGTGTCCCAAGGACCTTGCTCTCAGCACAGTCTGCATCTCAGCATGGTTCAGTCTGGCTCTTTGATTTCCCCCTGGCTTAAAACCCCATTCTCTTTATTCCCAACATGGCTCCTTGCTTTGGGGATTATAGTCCAGACTCATTTAAATTGGGGACTCAATTCATCAGTGTAATATCAGATGGCTGCCAAGAGAATCCGATGGAAATAGGGTCTGATTATTTAACTGTGCTTATAATCAATAATTGGCACTAAATTAAACAGTGTTAATCAAGGTAAATGGAACTATGATGAATGGATAGCTAGCTAGATGGAATCTGGGAAGAAAAGAGTATAATTAAAAAAGAAGGATAATATTTTATCCAAATATATAAGGCACATTAGACGGGAATGAATGTTACTGCATTGTAAATTCTATAAATTCAGTTAATGAATATTTATTGAGAACCCATGATGGTATTCATAGCCATGTGCTCCACAAGATATCATACCAAAGAGCAATGTTCTGACACTCTAGAAATCATCTACTTCTAATCAACAAATACCTTCCCACATCTACCCAATTAAAGTATTATTGAAACCAATTAAAATTTTAGATATACATTTATCCCTGCCAGTTTTATGAAACAAAAACGACCCATCTAGCATGTGTTTTATGACAAAGAAGTTAAATACTCTGTAGCCTCAAAATTTCCTGCAAAATGCTAAAACTAACACTATAGCTCAGCAATTAAAAATTGTAAAACAGGCCAGGCGTGATGCTGCATGCCTGTAATCCCAGTGCTCAGGAGGCTGAGGCAGGAGGATCACTGTGAGTTCAAGACCAGCCTGGGCTACACAGTGAGTTCCAGGTCAATCTCAACTACATAGTGAGACCCTGTCTCAAAAAACAAAAACAAAACCAAAAAACTATAAGACAGAATTAACATGCATATACACATTTCCCACAGTGCTGTTAAGAAATACATACATACATGCACATACACACACACGTACCTTTTCGGGCTCGAGGTCAGCAAACCACTTTTTCACCCTGGATATAGATCTTTTCATTCTGTGCACAATTATACCATCCTTAGAGTATTATTACATTTATACAAACTTAGAAAGACTATCACCTGCTTGTTCTGCCATTAACTTCTGTAATCTTTTTTTCGTTTTCTTGTCCTGTTAGCTTGCCTCACTTCCACAGTATTCAGACTGGATTTCCACAGTACATCGAGCTTAGTGAAACCTGATATTTATAAATACAATCTGATATTGGAATATATATATGGGATGGATCCCAACATATTCCCTCCAGGTCAATAAGTAAGAAATGTTAAATTTCAGTGATTTTTGAAGTTTATTTTATGAAATATATATTGTAAAAGAATCAGTGTCTAAACACAGTAGTGTTTGGAATTAGTTCGTAGACTCCAGCCTGGACTTTGCTGTTGCAAATTTTACATATGTAAAAAGAGCATGCAAATCTCCAATGATCTCAAAAATTAGAAATTCCACTGACCTTCTGGAATATAAATTGGCATTTAAGAAAAATATTTCTAAAAATATCAATAGGAAACAGGAGATTAGTGACAGTAGGTATGATTTGTATCTAGTTTATGCCATGTACCTGTCTTTCTTAAATACTACGTGCTGTTACTATGCCTGGTATTTCATTTATATTGCATCCGTTCTTTACAGCAGCTTAGCAAAACAATTATTACCAACCTGTCTTTATAAACACAGAAAAATTCAAAGACAAACATGCAGTAGAGCCAAAATTCAAAGCAATCAGGTTAGCCATAGTTCTCTCTCAGTACTGTGGCAATGCAGTTTTAGACTCTGAAAGGGTACAGATCGTGTTGGTTTTCCTCATCTTTCTACTTCCAGCACCTGATAATTTGCAAGGCAGGCCACCGAACTTCTGAGCTAAATCCCCAGCCCTGAAGTGATTTAATAAGATCCTTTATCTAAGGTCTCTCATCATTGAATGCTTTGACTCTTAAAGATTTTATAATGCATGAAGGACTACTCTCAAGAACATGTGGATTGGAATATTCACTTCTTTCCTCATAATATTGAACATTGATGTTTTATTATGCTATTTCTCTTTTTTATAACATTACAGAGTATTTGTATTTTAAAAAAGATAAATTTAGAACTTTTTTTTTTTGGTACCGGGGATTGAACTTGGGTCTTTGTGCTTGCAAGGCAGGTCACCAAACCACTTAACTAAATCCCCAGCCCAATTTAGAACTTTTTAATGAGAAAATATTTCCTAATTTGGTGTCATTTAATATTTTGGTTGTCTTTCAATACACCCATATTGAATTTTGTACATCTTTAGCATTAAAAATCTGTCTATACACAGACTATCCTAAACAATTCCTATTAAGTCAATTTTTATTGGTATATTATCTTTTACTCTTTTTTTTATTAGTGCATGTTTGCAATAATAAATGATTACATTTATCATGGAGAATCTTTTAGTTTCTTGATAAGAATACTTCACTTTCTTGATGAAATAGGTCAGGAGTTCTTTATTTGTAATCCTTAAATACCCAAAGAGACCAAGAATTAAATTCAGAAGGACTGTGAACTTGTACAGGAAAAAAAGAATCCATTTTCATGTTCACAAACTGGTACCTGCAATGTAGACAACTAAACCATAATAGTGTTAGCAGCATCTATTAATACACCACTAATAAACTTGTAGATACTTTTATATCACTTTACTGTTATATTGTAAAATACCATATGTGTTAATCTCTACCATGAAATTATGACAATTATTAGACCTAATGCTAGATCCTGATATTTAATATATTAATAAAACCTTGAATATTTTATTCTATCACCAGTTTCTACTTTTAGTATTTCAACCACATTTTACTGTAATTTATTTTCCTTGTAAGCAGATATAATTTATCTTATGCATAAAAGCTATATTGAGAATAAGAGGATCACCCATCAATTTATCTTAGATTAGGATAATATGCCAGTACATAGCAATGATAATGTCACAATAGTAAACCTTAAGAATTTCCTAAAACTGGATGGGTTTCAATATCTAACTCCACACATAAGTATTTGTATTTAAGACACATTATTTTTCAGTGCATACTTCAAGGCATATAGATTTCAACCTGCTATTTCTCACTCAAAAATAAGCCTGGATTGTTTATTGCATGTTCTTCTAGTCTGTTATATGAATATAATAATATCTGATACAAGATGACAGCATGCATAGAGTTTTATGATCTCTTTTTTCCATTAAGTTTATTGGTCTTTGTAAATAAAGAAAGATAAAGGGTAGAGTTTTTTTTGTTTTGTTTTGTTTGTTACAGGGATCAAACTCAGGTCCTTGTGCTTGCGAGGCAGGCGGTGAAACCACTAAGCTAAATCCGCAGCCCCAGGGGTAGAGTTTTTTAATCTTATTTTTTGGTTTATGATATACCAGAAATATCTTGCCTTATCATTAAATGTTTTATATATCATTTTAATCATCACATAATTATTTCTTTGAACATACAAAACCAGTCTTTCTTGATAGACTCCAAAAACATCTTCTCATTAATTTTACTTTGTTCTTAAAAAGAGGACAATAGGAGTTGGAAGAACTGGGTAGAGATCTAACTTCAAAACAAACAAAAGAGAAAGATTAAAAATGGGCAAAGAAGAATAATCAAGGATGATTCCCCCAAGCGATCTACAGAAGCAAATGTCCAATCTTTCTATTCATGGATGTCGCTGGTCTTGTTCAGGGTATGAGTTTTCAGATTCATATGAATTATTTCAAAAAATGTATATAAAGCATGACAGATGTACTTTTACAAGGAAAGGCAATACATTTACAAAAACAACTTTCTAGAAAGAGGGCCATTGGGTCAGGAAGTCATGATTGGCTATTTACCAAAGTTCAGGGCTATGCAGCCAGAAATGTTTCCCCTTACCTGACCATCTTCAGGAAAAGTCCCCAAAAATAAAAAATGAAAATTTATTTCCTACACTTTATGAAAGAATGAAGGATATGGAGTTATGACTAAAAGGATTAGGGGACAGAAGGGTGCTTGATTTGAGAAGGTGAAATTTAAACAAACCAAAGGCCTATGTAATACTACAGAGTATAAATAAGATGGAGAGAGATCTATTCATCAAATTCTGGAATATAGACCTTCTCTGAAAAAAGAACTTATTTAAAAAATTAAGTACAGCTAAAAAGATCGAATAACTATACACTGCATGCAGTGGTCATATAGAACTAGTTATTTCCAAAGATGACAATGGTCCATATAAATAAAAAAGGGGCTTAGAATGGTAAAGTATGTGCATTGGTGCCTTCTAAGAGGTTCTATTAAGGAAAGATGAACGCGGTAACCTTATATATGTAAACTCCTAAAGGTACTGACAAGGAGAACCACCGCTACCTACGGCAACATGCCGTCGAGTGGCATTCAAGGAACCAACAGAACTGGTTCAGATGTTCCCACCCTGAAGCTTTTGTTTCTATGGGGTTCATATGGTGCCTGCCCTGCCAGCTACAAGCTGCCAAATCAATGCTTGTTCTCATTAAAGAAAAAAATGTGCCATTATTACGGAAATGTTGTGTTTCCTAGGATAAATCACATTACTATGGTTCATTAGAAAATGAGTCTTGCATATCTCATATCGGTAAGTTTAAGAAAATATCTATTCCTTATTTATGAATCTTGTAGTCCTTTGCGGTCAAGGTCTGGCTCTCGGACGGTGAATTCTGCAGGGTCTGGGGCTACTTGCACCAGTACTTCGACACCATGCTCTGCAGCAGCACAAGTCTGTGTCTGCGGGGGATTTAGAGCTGACAGCATCAGTCTAAACCATGACTGTCTGCCAAGCTTCATCTGTAAGGAAGGGTGCAAAATCAGAGAAAAATTTAATAAGTTCGGTCAGAAAATGATTGCTACAGCTTCTGTGGTGGAGAATGGTTTTGCGTTACCTGAGGCGCACTTGTGCTTTGGCAAGGAATAAGTCATTTGCATGGGGTTGAGGAAGTCAAGAAATTGCAGAATGATCTCTAATTTGTGCTGCACTCAGCTAAAAAAGATGTGTTGGAAATCAAAGCCAGGGAAGTGGGGACCAGATTGCAGGGAGATGTACTGATGAACTTGCTTCCCTTTCCAATGCACCCTGGCTGTGTGCCTCAATGGGTAGCAGCCACCTACACAGCGCTGTGTTTCTTTAGCCTGTTTTCAGTGGGCTTTGGAAATCAGAGATGCAGATGGAGCTCAGTTCCTCCAGATATGGTGCAATGAAAGCAGGTAATCAAAACACAATAGGTGGTAAGAGAAATGTAGAACAATTATTGCTCATATTGTCACATGCACTAAGTACTCTACTATCAGTTGATGCAGTTGATTAACGGATAGAATGCCAGGGACTTTTCTGAGCTTTTTATGTACATCTACTTTTGTAGTCCTTGTAACAACCCTGTGTGATTCCCGTATTGTGACAAGCTGAGGCATAGAGAAGTTTCTATGCTAATGTCTGACAGAGTGTGTTGAATCTCGGAAAGTCTATTTCAGAACTCATGTTTGTAACACTTAAAGTCTAGGGTGTCTCCTTTTAACTTACCTAAGCCATACTGAGTGAAAAGGAATTGTCCTGTACCACATATAAAATATATAATATTGTTAATGTATATGAATAATAAAATTTCCTTTTAAAATATTTTATTATAACATTTAAAAAGGAGGCAAGCAGCCCATAGGCTGCAGGTTAGACATGCCTGCTTTGCAACTGATGTATTTATGTAGTGAGTAGAGCAGCTGGGCCTGCTCTGCACAGTAAACATGGAAATATTTGTTAGAATATGTAACACAGTAGCTTACATGTACTGGCACAAAGTCTGCTCAGTTGGTTGAACAGAAATCTTGTCTTCATAACTCAATAGTGTAACATAGTTATAAAAACAAAAAGGCTTCCACAAAGAGATGCCACCTTATACGTCTTACAATGTCTATTTTTTTAAAAAATAAGAAAGGTTGGTGAGTCTATAGAAAAAATTACAGCCCTTGCATATTTCTGATGAGAATGTAAAATAGTGCAACCACTGTGAAACACAAAATTTAGTTTCTCAAAAAAAAATACAATGGTTATTTGATTGATGAATTCTACTTCTATGCATACAATGAAAAGAAGTGAAAATATCTGGGCATGGTAGCACATGCCCATAATCCCACACTTGAGAGGCTGAGGCAGGAGGGTCATTGTAAATTCAAGGCCTGCCTTTACTACATAGTGAGTTTAAGGCCAGCCTAAAATACACAGTGAGACCCTGTCTCAAAAGAAGAGAGGTGGGGCAATAGGGAGAGTTATCCGTGCTCCCTTTTTTGTAACAACATTATTTACAGTAGTCAAAAGATGGAAGTAAATTAAATGGTCTTAGACAGAAGAATGAACAAGCAAAATGTGGTCTATATACACAATGAAGTGCAATACTATTCAGTCTTAAAAGGAAATTCTAACACATGCTACCACATGAAGCATTATGCTAAGCCAAAGAAGCCAGACCCAAGAACATAAATGCAGCATGGTCCCATTTGTATGACATATCTGGAGTAATGAGGTCCATAGAGATGGGACATAGCACGGTGGTCACCAGGGGTTGTTGGTGAGGACAATTTGGCACATGCAGTTTTACTTTGGGGCGTTCTGGAGATGGATGTTAGCAATGGTTTCACAATGGTGTCAGGGTACTGAATGCCCCTGAGCTGTACATTAAAAAACTGGTTAAAATGTCCCATTTTGTGCTTTATTTATATATAATCAAAATTCCTGAAAGGAATGTTAAAGTAGGTCTGTAGTTTTCTTGTCTTAGTCCCTTTCTCCTTGCTGAGACCCTATATCTCACACCCACAAATTAGAGGAGGAGAGTTTTATTTGGACTCACTTTTCAGGTTATGCCTTTCTTGGTCACCTCCTCCCCGCCAGAGCCTCACCTCTTCCAACCAGACAGAGAGTCAGTTATATCACCTGCCCGCGTGAGGCATCAGCGCATAAGGCTGCTGGGAGACATTCTTGATCAAACCTTAATAATGCTTGTGTTTGGTAATACCTTCAGATTTCCTTACCTTTCTTATAATGTGTTACTTTTAGGCTGCAGGAAACTGTATGTAGGCAACTGCCCAACATTTGCCCCTCAGTAAAATGTGATCATTCCATTCAGAACAAAACTTTCTTCAAAGTCTGTCAGGAATTAAATTAAGCAACTCAGGTTCAGACAGTCTCTTTTGACTTTATTTTTACATGGAAAGCTTTGGCTAATCGAACGGAAGTATAGAACAAATATGAAAGAAAAATAATCAATATGCTGAATGCAGTTTCAGTGGCAACATCAGTGTAGAATATCCACATAGTTGGTCTTTCTTTTCTTCTGAGAGCTCTCACTACAAAGAAATGTGATCCCTTTTGATGATTTCCTGGGCTTATATTCCACTCCAGCTAAAACCGCTGGCCCAGTTTTAATCAAGACTAATACTTCGGGTAACTGATGATGCTTCTGGCATTCAACATGTAACAGTGACTTAGTACGCGGGATGCTTCCTCGTCAGGATTTGTGCCCTGAAGAAGTGATGTCAGAGGGGAACTGTGAAGGACAAGAGATACCTAGGCAAATGGAGTGAGTAGGAGGGTATTTTAAGCACAAGGAACTACATAAGCAAGAATAAAAATAAAAGGAAGATATGGCACATTTGAGAAGTAAGAGTAGGTCAATATTGCTGGAGCTCAGAAAGGGAAAAGATGAATGGTAAGAACAAAGGTAAAGGAGCAGGACATTTTTCTGCTACCCAGTTTCCCAGTATAATTCCTCCACCTGTGTTGGCCGCTCAAACACACAAAGGTACTCAAGACCTGGTACCTGGTCTGTGGCCCACCTGTCATTCTTGTTGTGTTTCCTTTGTGCCTCAGGGTCCTACAGAGTCATCTCAGGCCATGCCTATCTCTCTCACCTTTGTCTCTGTCGAGGAAGCAACAGAGGCAGAACTGAAGTAAGTTACATTTCGCTCCATCCACACAATCTCATACTCCCTCTTGGATAAAAAGCAAAATAGCTGCCTGGACACAAGTGAATCACTCCACTATCATTCTTCAGTTCAAATTCAACATCTAAAAGTCTCATTTTCCAAGGCTAGGGAATTGTTTATATGAGGGAAAAAGGCAAGTGCTTGGTTTTCAGTTTTTTGTTTTGTTTTTGTTTTTGTTTTTTGTTTTTTACAGTGCCTGCAGTGTTCCTGGCTTTTTCCCTTAATGGTCATTCTGTGGTTACCAAAATAACTAGATGTAAATTCAGTGTGCCTGTGAAGTATTTCAATTAGTAGGAACTTTGTAACTAACTTATGGTAAGACTATGAGGTATCACATCTCCCATTGGTTAAATACATTAAAGCTGTTTAAGTGGCCTTCAGAGAAAAAACACACGTGGAAGAACCTGGAGGAAATGGTGGATGTCTTTTTATGTACCTGTTTGTCTGTTAGCTGTATCTGAAGGCACAGTGACGATGAACGGATAGTCAACATAACCCCACACTGAGCCTGCTTCTGAGTAGACCCAACAGCTCGCAGACCACACAGCTTAGCCGGGACTCCTCGTCCCCCGGACTGTGGTTACCTGATGCTGGATTTGGCTTCTAAAAATCCATCATCAAATCATCAAAATTCACCCAGTCATCCAGCCACAGCCCAACACATAAACATGGTCTGCACCAATCTTTTACCTACTAGAATGGAAGGTCATTAGGTAGCACTGAGAATATTTAGGCCAAGCTCTCCTTCTCTAATAAGGAAAAGTGTTTTTGTTATCGGGCTGGCATTGTACAGTAAGCATGGCAGGACTGATAGTTTGGAAGATAAAGTGATTGAGATTTATCTTGATTCTGTGACTGTTTTCATTCTATGCATACTAATGAAAAACTGGAAAAGTATACCACTTCACTTTTCGGGTTATGACAACCTTGCGGACTAAATAGTAGATGTACATTTTATTGTTAACTATGGAAAAGGTCTTGGTTAATGAAGTAAAGGGCAAGATACTGCTCCTTTATGTTGGCAGGTGATTGTTATTTAAACAGCACACTGTTTAATTAGCTCTAAATCTAAAAGTAATAAAACCCGCTTAACTCTTTGCTTCCAAAGGAAAAACAAATTAAAAAGGAAAATGTAACTTTTCTAGATCCTAACAAGGTAAAGAGAAAATTTTCTTTATTGTATGTATATACTTTTAAATTTATTTTTCATTAAACACCACACCTAGGAAGATTATTTTTGTACCAGGAAAGTCCAATAACGGATCTTTAAAACACGTTTGCACTTTATTTCCAGAACTTAGCAGCACTTAGAAAATGACAAAAATATTTATCACTAAAATGAGGTAGAAATAAACTTCAACCTAAATATTCAGCTAAACAAAATCTCTGGGCTTTAAATTGTAAATTAATTCCTTTTAACTTGCTTTTAGTTTCACACCACACCAATTGTGTGTCTTGAGTTCACTGCTTTGAACTCAAAAGTATACTCTTCACTCATTCCTGATAGAAATCCATTATTCTGAGCGATACCTTCTGGTTTGTCCTAAAGGGGCTTCCGTTCCCTGAAAAAAAGAAAAGTCATCATTAGGGTCATCTCTCTCATATGGCCATTGCTAGACAGCTTTCTCAGGGTGAGACCCACACACTACATTGTCTCTGTATTTGAAGCTTAAGGCTCAGTGTGTCTCTTTCTTTCCCAAAGGACTCTGACTTTGAAAGTGGCCTGAATTCTCAAGTCACCTTTCCCCAGTTGACTCCTGTTGAATTGTTTCAGATGTCCCTGAAAGCTAATGGGGTGTTCCCCACATGGATATTTTAGATGTTTTGTAGGAGGATTGCCCAGAAAGAGTTGCTCCTTCTTTTTGGGGGTGATGCTGGAATGTGCTGAAAAATAAGAAATAGTCCTGGATCAACATATGAGTCAATTGCTGTATTTATTCATTGTGTGGTTAGGGAACAAAAACTTAAAATGCCACCTTGCTAAAAATAAGGTGCAATTAAAGTATGCCAAATCCATGATACTGCGTGTGGTAGCCAAATGTTCTCAAGAAGCATCATTATGGAGAATAATTATATAGGAGCCCCTAGTCTTTCATTTCCCCAAGTGTTATGTTCTGAACTCTTTATCACTTCACATTTGAAAAGAATGGATTCATTCAGGTAATCCCACTGCTTATTATTTCAGATCACTTTCAGAAGGAATGACTATATCCTGTCCTGCTAAATTCTGTTTGATGCCTTGTTCTGGCGCAACTAATTGGCTAGAGGGGTTGGAATGAGAAAATATGGATGTGTAAAGACTACCCCATTCACCTGCCTGGAAAAATCGATTCCATTGAAAGGAATCTTGCACTACTCTTTGGCTCTGATGGGCAGCATATTACTAGGTCAATGATTTTTCAAGTCTCTTTCTAGTAAGGCCCAGAGAGGAAGGCAGCTACTCTGACTCATCTTTGCTGAGTGCTTTCGTCCCAATGTGCTCCCTTCCCTGAAAGGCCCCTGGAATTAAACAAAACTGAAAAGCTTAACTTGAGGTAAAATTGAAAGGAACCAGGAGCTTAGAGGAGGGAGTGATTTTCAGGCCAAAATAGAGGGCTTTGCAGACTCTATGTTCTACCATAGTCCTTTATATAGTGAAGGGATGTAACAAAAATTATGGAAATGATGAGCACTGTGTAGATTCGTAGGGGAGAAACAGCTTAAAGGGGACATAAAGACCATTATAAAATGCAGGTAAATGCAGTTCTAGGACCTCTAAGCTATAATAATGAAATTCTGCCTTTCACATTGGTGTAATCTGAGTTCCAAGTATAAGTAATATATCCTTCTTATAGGATTAATGTACATAGCAAGAGGAAGAGGGAGAAGAAAAATGCACTAGGAAGAAACTAAAAGATATTAATGAGGGGAAGAGTAGATAGGAGGAGCGTGGGTTTTAGGGCAATGAAGCCACTCTGCACGATGCTCTCCTGATTCATACATGTTCTTCCATATTATCTAAACCCATATACTGTACAAAACCGAGAACGAACCATAGTATAAATGAGGGACTTTTGTGGATATGAAATATCAGTTTAGTCCTCCCCTCCTAACAAACATACTGCTAATGGGGGAGACTCTACCAGTGCAAGGGTGTGATGCACATAGGAAACCTCTGGACCTTCCTGTGCATTTGAGTTGAATTGAAATTGCTCTACAATTTTAGACAAAATCCAGTAGAGGAGGATATATCAGGTTTAAAAAAAACCTAAGAAATACGTTATAAACATAATATATGGAGCATATACATAGAGAAAGAAATCACAGTTTTCTAGCTACAACCATCACACAAGAACAATAGGAATAGGCTTATGGGCAAGGCATTTCTTGTCACTGTGTGGGCCAAGTGCTGTAGGATGTGGGATGGTCTATCGTGACGCTTTGAACTATCTAGCTGGATACTGTGTGAGAGGGTAACAGGAGTGCTGAAACTTTGTGCACTGCTGTCAGCTCTGGGAAGAGAGGCACAAAAGCAGATCAGGAAGGGTACCACAGTTCACCCAAGAAATGAAAAAAATAGTGAAATTTCTAGTAGAAATCCATCAGTGTAATTAACATTAACACCCGGAAGCCTTGCACACCGAGGAATCTCTCAAATTAACTACAGACTGGACCGTGGCACCCCTCCGGCACTAGACATCATCTCGGTGCTCTGCAGGGGAAAAGAAAAAAATCTCTTCTCTGATTTCCTCTTCTCTGATTTCCTAAACTGCACCCAAATTAGAAATGGTAATCTGAATAAAGAATGTGAAAAAGGTCAAATTTTGACAAGGTGGAAAGAATCCAAAGACATTGCAGTTAGTGAGTATAAAAATGTGTCATGGTGTAAATGGGAGGGGAAAAAAGGAACACATTGCTCAAGTCATAGATCAGTTTTGAGCTCCACTGTTGGAAAGTTTCACTTCCCAATCCATTTTTCCAGAAATGCAAATAGCAAGCCATACTTTACACAAAACACTGAAGAGAATATGCTGACTTGGTCCAGTAGAACAAGCCCTCATACTACACACAGGAGAAACAGGCATCACAGAACCCTCTAAGGGTTATCTACATTTGATTGGAAATTTTCCCTCATCTGTGAAAAAGAACAGCAAACTTTCCAAAATGTCTGAAGACCTCATATCTACCCATTTACAGGAGTCAAATGACATCAGAAACAACTTTAATCCATGATTTTGATTACTTTGAAATAGTAAATATGAAAAATCTGGAAACAGTTTAACCTGGTAGTTAGCAACCCTACAAAATAAAACTGAAGTGTCCGGGCATGCTGGCACATGCCTATAATCCCAGCACTCGGGAGGCTGAGGCAGAAGGATCACTGTGAGTTCAAGACCAGCCTGGGCTACATAGTGAGTTCAAGGTCAATGTCAACTACATAGTGAGACCCTGTCTCAAAAAACAAACAAACAAACAAACAAAACCCACTAAAGTTATTGTTCAGATTAAAAGAAAAAAAATCCAAGTCAACTCTTCAACCACTATTGTATTCAGCACAATAGAAATGGCCCAGTGAGTTGACCCAGAGGCAAGAAATCAATGTGATTTATTATTGTGACTTGGCCAATGATTCGCTGTTGGTGTTGGATGAGCGCCCACGCCCACTGGATGTAAATGGAAGAGGGTGCCACCTATTTAGCATCCCAGGTTCATGTCCTTCACAAATCAGCAAATGCTCAAGAGTGTATTGTCCTCTTGATTTGATCATCAGGCTTTTGTTACATATAGCAGGGCAAAACGTGGGAACCTTTTGTAGTATGGTGGAGAGCCTTTCTTTGCAATATTCCTTGTGACTGCAATTTCAGTATTGGATAGATGCAGTGCACAACCCAAGCCTTTATCAAGACTCAGCAAGATCAGCTTGTGTCTGTAGATCAAAATCCTTAGCTCTTTTAAATAATGTACAGGATCCTGATTCTATGGATACGTACTCCGTTTTTCAGAGGAGATAGTATCATTGGCCGGCCACACTGATAGGGGCCTGAAAAGGTTAAGACCAGCTTTTTAATAATTCAACAATGTATTGTCTTCAATGCATGAAACACTAGATTCTTTGATGATAGAAGTGAATAAGACACAGTAATAGCCTTTGAGCAATTCTCAGACTATTGGGGAAAACAGCCAAATCCAATTTCAAAAATGCATTCTGTATTACAGTAAAAAGGCACATAGGGCTAATGGATCCCAGGAATTATAGAGAGAAATGTGACAAGATTAAAGTTTCCTCCTGAAGTTGTCAGAAATGGTAGCAGTTAAGTACCAAAGTTGGGGCTTGGAGAGAGAATAGTCAAGGAATTTTACGTGAACAGGCAAATAAATACGCATGTCAGGGAATCTGCATGTATAGGACAGACAGCAGTTGAGTTTTTTTTTTTTTATTGAGGTTATTGGTACAATCTAGGTATACAATACAATTACATTCATCATTGGGATTCTGTACCTTTACATAATAGGTCTTGATTCTCATTTTTCCCCTTGTTCCTGCCCTCCCTTCACCCCCTCCTCCCCTCCCCATTTACAAACACTTTATTTCCATTTTTTCAGTTTGTCATATTTTTTTCCTCTCCCTTATTACCTTTCCCCCACCCTTCCCACTTTCCCTACACCTTTAGCCCTTTACTTCCTATTTCACATTATTAATTATCTCATTAGGATCCTGTGTACTATTATAGTTTTTCACACCAAAGAAACTATTCGGTATTTCAGTTAAAGAAATCTCTGTATGAACATTAAAAATAGGGAATCCTAAAATAAAACTAAAAAGGAAAGTAAAAGAGAAAAGGCAATGATGTAACATCAAAATAATCCTTAATTCTGGAGATGAAAATGGTCCCTGAACATATTTAAATTGCTTCTCGCTCTTATAGTCTTATCTTATTCTTTTTTTCATTATTTAGAGAATACTTTATTAGTTTCTGTAATCAAACCCACGTAGATATGACCTTACATATTTAGTACGATGTGTTACCCCTGTACACATGGAAAAAAAAAAAAATAAAAATAAAAATAAATTAACATTTCTAGACCAATATGGTTGTCCATTTCTGTACAATGCCAAGTCAACACAGTAAATTGGGATGACTTTTTCCAAAGTTGGCAGCACCGTTAAAGTTTCCCAAAATTCAATTTATATATGTGTGTGTGTGTGTGTGTGTGTGTGGGTAAATATATATATATAAAGACTAATAATAGTATGTTATGCATCGATAGCAGCAACAGCTTTTCCAGGTTCTGCAGTCATCTGAACAAAATTATAGACATTCAGCACATTCCATTAAAAAAAAAAAAAACAAAGAAAAGAATAATATCCAGACAACAGCAAAGTTCTGTTGCTGTTGTGGTACCTGGCACCATTTTTTCTATTAGCCTCTTAATCATCATCTGGAAAGAGAACATTCTAGAGTAATATCATTAAATGTAGCTCTGATAAAGCACGGTCCCTACTATGTATCATAAAGCAGGTACTAGATATTTTACATTCATAGAGGTATGATACAGTACTGTCCTACATCAATAATACTAGATTCAGTTTTGGTTTGAAATTTACTTTGTCTGCAAATAAGATTGCTACCCCTGTTTTTTTCTGGGCTCCTGTCACATGGAGAATTGTTTTCTATCTTTTCACTTTCAGTCTATGGGCTTCTTTTTGCACTAGGTGTGTTTCTTGTATACAACATATTGTTGGATTTTGCTTCTTATTCCATTTTGCCAGTCTATTTCTCTTGATTGGTGAGTTGAGGCCATTGACATTGCTGGTTATAACTGATATGTACTGACTTATTATTGACATGTTATTGGCCTTTTGTTGACTCTTTTTACTTTTTCACCTTCTCCTTTTAATTTCTTGCCTTGCCTATTTGATTTGCTCTGTTGGGCCTCATGGTGTTGTTGCCTTCATTGTCTTTTTCTAGGATCTTGTTTAGAATTGCTTGTAGTGCTGGTTTGGTATTCATGTAGTTTCTCAGGTGTTCTTTGTCGTGGAAGTGTCTTATTTCCCCATCCATTTTGAAAGAGAGTTTTGCTGGATACATCAGTCTAGGTTGGAGGTTGTTCTCTTTTAGTACTTGAAATATCTCATTCCAGGCTCTCCTTGCCCCAAGGGTTTGTGTTGAAAAGTCTGCTGTGATTCTGATGGGCTTTCCTTTGTATGTGATTTGTTTCTTTTCTCTTACTGCTTGTAGTATTTTGTTCTTCTGTTGGGTTTCTGGGATCTCGATTATTATATGTTTAGATGTAGATTTTTTTTGATTGTAGCTAGTTGGGGTCCTATATGCCTCAGTTATCTGAATGTCAAATTCTTCCCCTCTGTTTGGGAAGTTTTCTGTCATTAATTCTGCAAACAGCTTTTTAAAGTCATTGGTATTTTCTCCTGTTACTTCATGGATTCCTATCAGTCTTATGTTATTCTTCTTTGCATCGTCTAGGAGTTGTTGGATCGATTTCTCATGATCTCTTACTGTTTTTAAGAGACCTCTCTTTTCATGGTCACTAACTGCAATCTTATCTTCTATATCTGAGAGCCTATCTTCGCATTCTTTTATTCTGTTGCATACACTTTCAATAGAGTGTTTAATCTCCTAGATATCAGTTTGAATCTGTTTTATGGATTCCATTTCTTTCCTATGTTGAGCATTTATTTTTTCCATTTCTTTCTTATGCTGGGCCTTCATGGCTTCTATCATGGTCCTGAGCTCATCTATTTTTTTGTCAGTTTCTGTTCTAAAGTCTCGAATCACAACTTCCATTTTGCTACTATCTCTATGGTTATCTGGGAAATTATTTGTGTTTTGAATTTTTCTAGATTCTGATTGATCTGTTTTGTTACTTCCTGTGCTTTGAGTTCAGGGTGTCCTGGTGGTTCACTATTGGCCTTTTCTTCCTCATTTGCCCTACTGTTTGCCATTGGTGAACTGGAAGTCTGTCTTCGTGTCTTACTTAAGTGTTTTCTCATTTTAATTTTTGTTGTCGGACTGTCCTTGGTTTAATCTCTGGATTATCACCCAAATCTTCCTGATATAGTTGCACCCTAGCTTCTGTGTCTCTAACAACCCACAGACATTCTCATCTTCATAACATCAGAGAAAACAGCTCATCAAATCAACGGCAATGCTTTACCCCAATTGATACAATCAGCAACACTTTAAGATCAATCACAACTTGGACACTGACCACCTGTGGTAGTCACTAGTCTATCACCCTTAAATCATTTGAATTAAATTGAAATCAAGAAGCAGTCCAGAACATGTCTGCAGTAAACAAACTTTTCAATATAGTATATTTACCATTTAATGGCTCAGACCAAGCGAGGATGCAAGACCCCTGGTCTCAGTTAGCTGATTGCTGAACCCCATGATGCTGACTGACCTCGGGCTGCAAAGCCCAGATTGAGTTCCCTATCCTTCTGAATGGTTGAACTCTGCAACATTCTATTACAGGTCTCCCACGCCCTTTCTTTAAAGATGTTCAAAATTGGGAACTCAGAAAAATACCCTTGATGACCACCTCTGTCTTGCAGAGTGGGTCCAAAGACTTGCACAGTCAGGAGGTCTGAGAGTGTGTGTGTGGGGGGAGTTTATGGGGGTTCAGGGGCGCCCGGGCAGCTACCTTCCCTGCACTTGAGCGATGGCGGCTGGCTCGGGAGTAGGCGTGGTTCTCCTTCCCGGGGTGGATCAGGGCCGGCCTACCTTCCCGGCGCTTGAGAGATGACAGCAGTTGAGTTTTGCAGGACTTTGTTTTGGGTAATTATTTAGTAAGAGCCTGGCATTCTGAGTTTATTCGTCATCTTGCCCCCCACATCTGGAAAAATGTTAGGAACCTCTGACATAGTTAATTCAAACAAATGGCTCTTGCTGTGACATTATGAAGTGTGAGGCAAGGAGCACATCGCTGTTTGTGAAAAGAATCTGCCACAGCCTAATGGGGGGAAAAGGCCCTAACAACCCTACCAGCTATTTTTCTTAATCGTTACAAGGGTGCTAGATGTGCTGGGATGACAAATGCCACAACAAAAGGAAGTTAAAAAGCTAGATCCAGTACGTTTGGTTTGGAGATTAAATCGATAGGCATTATAAGTGTAATCATCTAACACACTTCTAGGAAAGATAGGATTTTAAGGCAGCAAGTGATGGCTCTCATTTTGCATCCAGGGAACATTTTTTGGAACTGCTGCTTTGAACGTATTCCTGAATAATGCCTAACTGATGAGGACAGTTGAAAGGGAGGTAATTAGATCCCCTTTAGATCCTGTATATTAGGAAATGCTGCCTTTAAAAAAAATAGACCCATGTGTTATACCATAGACTCTTAGACTGATTTTCAACCTATGTAAGGCAGGGAAGTGCTGATGAGATCACACATTTACACACAAAGAAGAGGGAGGCAGGGAGGGACAGAGGGACCAAGGAAGCGGGGAGAGAAAGAGGGTGGAGGAGAGACACGGAAGGAAAGCAGAGATCCTGGAAGCCCACGTGCTCTGATTTCTGCGAGCTGTTCTACACGCCTTGGTGGTGGTTGTTCAGCAGGATTGTCCCCGCGAGCCCAGTGAGTCACCTGTACAGATGCTAATCAAAGATGGTCAAACGCACTGCAGGAAGCAAGGAAAGGAGTTTCAGTGATGATTGTCTTGAGCTGGCTTCACATTTCCAGTCGATCAGCTGGGAAAAATTATCTGCCATTTCTTTTTTTTTTCCTCACAGGCACAGTGGCTGGAGGTTTATTGAATAGAATGCACAGTAAAAGCCAACTCAGCAGGAAATTAGCTAATGCACATGTTTAATGGCAAGTTGTGAAAAAAGCACTGCTTTATGCCTTGCTGGGGAGCCCTGGATGCTGAGTAAGCTGATGAAGTTTCCATGAGGAGTAGGGTGGGAAAAGAAAAAGGGGAAGTAATGAGGAGAAAATTTTCCCTGAGTGTATATTTGAAAAGAAACCCATAAAAGCACTGACTTGTCTTCCAGAGAGCAGAGGAAGAGCTAGCCTTAGGAAGCAGCAGGGACAAGCTTCCAATTTTAAACAAGAAATTAATTTTAAAATTATTTGTGAGGAGCTATTGAAAATATGGGAGAAATAAGGATTGGAACCCAAATCAGGTACAGTGGACCCTCATGCGATGACTGGCCTGACATATGAACAACTTGGGTTAATTAGGTTAATAGAAGATTCATCTTCCTCCTGTTATCTATAGGTTGTATCCAGGTAAACATCCAGATCTCAGCTGTATTGACTTACAACCAACCAACCCTCGGGAACTGATTGAGTTCGTAAGTCAAGGATCTGCTGTATTTTTGAATCCCAGGAGTCAAGGAATGCTGAAAGACCACAGGTTCCATTGTTGCACACACCTGGGTAAATCCTGAAACCTGTCACCTAGTAACTGGGATTGGTAACACTGCCCAAAGCACTTTACATTAATACCTAACATGTTCTGAACATTTCCAGTATGTTTTGCATTACTGGGATTTTCTGCATTATTTTACATAATTCTTTCTACAGTTTTATTTGTTCAATGACATTTTAAAGAGATCTGAGTATCTTGCCCAAGTTGACCCACCCAATAATCAGGATTTTTAACTTAGGTCTGTATGACCCTGGATTTGCGTTCTAGTTATGTTCCCTGAAAAATAGATATGCTATGACTGATCTCCCACAGTTTGGGTAAGGACATAGTGACAGTCAATAACTAAGTTTTCTCTCCCTGACTGCATGCATTTGCCTGGTGCTACAGTCAGAGAATCTTGTGTGATATGCATGATGAGTACTGGTGGTTGAGCGCCTGGAATTTGTTCATGTTTCCCCCTGGAGAGAGTGAAGTCACATGGACGGGAACAAGCAGCCTGCTCAGGGCTGGGCAGCCTCTGCAGCCCTCCCGCAGCCCTGTCTCTTTGCTGCCTCTGACCATTCCCCAGGTGATTTCCACCTCTCAGCTTCCAAGACTACAAAATTTCCATCGCCTTATAACTGGACTCCTGGAATCATTATGCCTGGATCCCCAGCTTTAGTTCTGTGACCCATTCTTCATATAGCATTGACGTGAACTTTGTGAAGTGTAGATACAACCGGGCTGCACCCTCTTTAAACCCTCCGAGATCCCACTGCACATGAGAATTAAATAATCCAAACTCCTTCCCTTGGTTTGCAGAGCTAAGGAAAATGACACCAGCTCTCCTGCGACTCCATGTCCTACTGCAGCTCTGACCTCCTCTGCTCTGGGTACATGGCCTTTATGCCCACACTTAGGCCAAGTAGGGAACATTCTTGGGAATGTGCACTTGCTTCTGTTCCCTCGGTTTTGGATTCTCTTTCCCTGTTTTCTTCTCATCACAGGCTCTTTCTTGGTATTTGTCTCAGCTTGAATAGCACCTCAGAGGAACATTCCCTGGCACTGCAATGACTCGGTGTCAGTCTGCATAATTCTTTGCAATCGGCAGCTTTCAACATCTGTGGTTTTTCTTATTCAGTTATCTGGTTGTTTTCTTCGTCACTCACACATTTATTCACCTACTAATTTCCACCACACACCCTGTAGAACTGTACTGTCAGTGTGGTATTCACTGCAACCATATGATGATTTAAGTTAAATGAATTAAATTATAAAGTTAAAAATTCAGTTCCTCTGTCATACTAGTCATGTTTTAAGTGCTCCATACCTACATATGGCTAGCAGCTCCTGCACGGACAGTGCAGATGCAGATCCACTTCTATTATTGTGCAAAGGGCTTTCAAACAGTGCCACTGTGCGTTGTGAGCTTTTGTGAGAGCAGAGATGAGGTTCATTCATTGCTGAATCCCTAGACAGTGTCTGGAACAGAGACTCAACTATTTGCTCGACGAATGAATGATGAACAGGCAGGGTCCATAAAGGGGGCCTCATATTTTTACAAGGAAACGCTGCTTGCAGACATTCACCAAGCCCAAGGTGAGCCACTGACTTATAATGGCTCTTCTGTCACTGTAGAATTCTCCCCAGGATCACTCTGAAGATGTAAATTAATCCACCCCAGGGACCAGAAAGATTCGGCACAAATATTTGGAACATAGAATTGTTGCAAAAAAGCTGTGTTGCAAAAAAGCTACCAAAGAAGCAAATTAGTTAGTCCCACCATGAATATAAAACAAGCCTTTGGGCCACCTGAAATTTGTAAACAACAGTTAGGCCTGCCTGTGCAAAAGGCCCATGGTATGCTGGGCAGCATAAATAGCGCAAGAAAACCCCAGATTCGAGCGCCCTTCAAAGCAATGGACTTACGAGAACGTAACTGTGAAGTCCTATGCCTAGGGAAAGTGTACAGGGTGGGGATGGAGGGTAGAAACTACTGATTGTCCCATATCTGGAGGGGATAAACAACTGGTATATCATACAGTATCACGGGAAGGTGTTCTAGAGCTTGATCTCACAGGATGTGTAGAATTTATCAGCAGCAAGTCAGGGAAAGACATTCTGATCAAAGGGAATCGCATGGCCAGGGCATTAAGACAGCTAAGGTTGCTCAGTGAATCTGGGAGCTTGTAACAGTTTGGAGCAAACGGAATGCAGAGTGCAGGGATGGACACAGGAATGACACGGGCCACACATGGATTACGGAAGGCCCTCCAGGAATCACAAGGGGTTTGTGCCTTGATTGGAGCATTCCTGGGGCAACTGAGGGAACTTACCTTAGGGAAAAACAGAATGAGAATGTTCCTTTAGAAAGATCCTCCTAGAACAGAGGCTTTTAACTCTTGTGTACATACCATGGACCTTGCTAGCAGTCTGGGAAAGCCTATGGATCCCCTCTCAAAATTCAAAAACAAGGGCAAGGGATTTAGCTCAGTGGCTCCACCACCTGCTTCATAAGCACAAGGTCCTGAGGTCAATCCCCAGTTCCACCCTCCCCCCAAAAATTTAAAATAAAACAATACACACACAATAAAAAAGCACAGATACATAGAATTTTGACATCAATTCTATTGAAATAGTTATCAAAATAAAAAATTGTGATACAGCAATATATGTGTTTTTTATTAATGCATTAAATAAGGTCTAGCAGCAGTATAATGACTCTCATAATTTTTGAAAGATGGTGAGCATAAATGAATTTGGAGACGTGAGCTGCAACTCAAATAGGATATGAAGATGTGTGTGTAATTTTGTTTGCTGACAAGGTCACAGCCACTGCATATAACATTGAAATTTCAATTAAAGGTTGGCAAAAATAAAGAGAATCTTATCCAACTTTAAGGGCCACTGGATTCTATGATGGACCTAGATTAACAGCCCGTACGCTAAGCAGCATGAAAAATGGGCATGGGAAAGAAGAGGGTGGATGGCGTGGGCCAAAGGTGAGGCCAGACATCAGAGAGACATTGCCAGGGGTCGGGTGAGAGCCGAAGAGGCCTCAGCCGAGCAGTTCTTTCAACCTCGCTGTAGAATATATTAACTTTCAAATAGGTCATTTAGAAGATAATTATTTCTGTTAGCAATGATTCTTTGTGGTATTCTTTATGGGTACCCTTTTGCTTTGCTTAAGATAGACCATCAAGACATCCAAGTTTCAGAGACAAACTATGTCAAAAGAGAAGCCATTATGCTGGTTTTGTTTGCAAAGTCCATTTGGAGCATGATAAGAACACTGAGTAATTCTAAAATTGTTTTTCCAGGAAGGAAAAAAAGAAACCTTTTGGGCATTCTATGCATGTTTAACCATGTGTACGTGCACATATTCATGCAGTGTTTAAAACCGTGGCATCAGTGATAATAACATACAGTGAGGGAAGAGGAAATTTTCCTTTATTTTAACATAAACATTTCAAGAATGAGATTTTTTTTTCTTTTTTGGATCCAAGAACGGGGACCTAGGGAATCACCTTTCAAGACCTATTTATCTCATAACTTGAACTGAAAGCTTCTGTCTTGTTACAAACTCTTAAACTGTGCTGTCCATTTTATGATGTCTTACTGAATTTCCAAGGCTCTCGGCAGAAGTTTTAAATCAGGCTCTCTCATTCTTCATAGTGGTAGTAAGGGAGACGGAAGGTGTAAGAAGAGAAATGTTTGAACTCAATTACTGGTTTTATTTTATTTTTTATCTTTATTAAGTTTATTGGTACATTTTAGGTTACAGTTACATTCATCATTGGGATCTTGTACCTTTTCATAACAGGTCTTGGTTCTCATTTTTTCCCATCCCCAACCCTCTCTTCAGCCCCTCCAACCTTCCCACTTTACAAAGACATTGTTTCCATGTTTTTCCTTTCATTTTTTTTTCAGCTTTAATTGAGTTTATTGGTATATTTTAGGGATACAGTACAGTTACATTCATTGTTGGGATCTTGTACCTCTACATGACAAGTCTTGATTCTCATTTTTTCCCCTTACCTCTGCCCTCCCTTCACCCCGTCCTCCCCTCCCCATCTACAGACACTTTATTTCCATCTTTTCATTATCTCACATTTTTTCTTTTCCCTTATTACCCTTCCCCTACCCGTCCCACCTTCCCTACACTTTTAGCTCCTTTCTTCCCATTTCTAAATGTCAGCTATCTTATTAGGATCTTATGTATTATTGCAGATTATTCACACCAGGGAAACTATTCGGTATTTACACATGTGTGCCTTATTTATTTCTCTTAGGAGTATATCTTCAATATGTATCCATTTTCCTATGAATGAATCTATTTTCTCGTTCTTTATGGCTGAATAATATTGCATTTTATAGAAAAACCACATCTTCTTTATCTAGTTTCCAATGGATTTTTCCTTTTCACTTATTTTTTTTCTTATTTCTTTTTAACTTTCCCCTACCTTTTTAACTTTTCCGTACTTCATTTACTCTTTTAGACCTTATCTTCTTATTACAAAATATCAATTATAGATCTTGATCCTTATTTATACTTTTAGTTTTTCACACCAGAGAAATTATTTGGTATTTATACAAATGTGTAATTTCACTTTAAGTGTATGGCCTCAGTGTGCATCCACTTAGCTATAAATATCTCTAGTTTCTCATTCTTTATGGCTGAGTAGTACTCCATTTTATTCAAACACAAACACACACACACACACACACACACACACACACACACATCTGTATCCAGTCTCCAGTTGATGGGCATTTGAGCTGTTTCCAAATTTAGATATTACAAACTGTGACCCAATGAATATGGGTGAGCATATATCACTATGGTATGAGATTCCAAATTTAGCTATTACAAACTGTGACCCAATGAATATGGGTGAGCATATATCACTATGGTATGAGTGTTTTAATTCTTTTGGAAAGATACCCAGCAGAGGAATAGCTGAATCAAATGGGACTTCTAATCCTAGTTGTTTAAGGTATCTCCATATTGATTTCTACAGTGGTTGCACCAATCTGCCCTCCCACCAGCAATGAAGAAGGTTTCTTATCTCACCACAATCCCACCAGTATTTGTTATTGATTGATTTCTTGATAGCAGCCATTCTTACTGGGGTGAGATGGAATCTCAGCATTGTTTTGATCTGCATCTCTCCAATGACCCATGATGTTGAACATTTTTTCATATGTTTATTTGCTGCTTTTACTTCTTTGTTTGAGAAATGTCTGTTCATTTCAGATGCCCATTTTTTAATTGAGTCTGTATATTTAGCAGTCTGATAATTTTTTGAGTTCTTTATATATTCTAGATAGTAGACCTTTGTCTGAGGAACAGGTGGTAAAATTTTTTGTCCCACATCGTAGGTTGTCTCTTAGCTCTGTTGGTGATTTCTCTAGCAGTGTAGAAACTTTTTAATAAGATGAGATCCCAATTGTTGATTCTTTGTGCTAGTTCCTGTGCTACTGAGGATTTGTTCATAAAGTCTTTTCCCATGCTGTTATCTTGTTTTTCTCTCATTTAGTTTATTGATACATTTTAGGTATACAGTACAGTTACATTCATCATTCGATCTTGTACCTTTGCAGGACAGGTCTTGGTTCTCATTTTTTCCCCTTACCCCTGCCCTCCCTTCACCCCCTCCTCCCTTCCCTATTTACAGAAACTTTATTCCCCTTTTTTCTTTTTCTTACATTTTTTTTCTTTTCCCTTATTTTCTTTCCGCTACCCTTTCCACTTCCCCTACACCTTTAGCTCTTTTCTTTCTATTTCACATGGTCAATTATACCATTAGGATCTTATGTACAATTATAGTTTTTCACACCAGAGAAACTATTTGGTATTTACACTGTGTGATTTATCTATTTCACTTAAGAGTATATCCTCAATATGCATCCATTTTCCTATCAATGACTCTAATTTCTCATTCTTTGTGGCTGAGTAGTATTCCACTTTATAGAAAAAACTTATCTTTATCCAGTCTCCAACTGATGGGCAAATGGGCTGTTTCCAAGTTTTAGCTATTACAAACTGTGCCACTATAAACATGGGTGCATATATATCACTATATGATTCTTTTAATTCTTTTGGAAAGATACCCAGCTGAGGGATGGCTGGGTCAAATGGAACCGCGAATCCTAGTTCTTTGAGATATCTCCATATTGATTTCCATCCCATGCTGATATCTTTAAGAATCTACCTAACTTATCTTCCAGCAAGTTTAGTGTTTCTGTTTTAATATTTATATCTTTAATCCACTTGGGTTTTAATTTAGTGTACGGTGAAAGATAGGGGTCTAGTTCTAATCTTTGGCAAATTTAAATCCATTTTTTCCAACACAATTTGTTAAAGAAGCTATCTTTCCTCCAGTGAGGATGTTGGCTCCTTTATCAAAGATGAGGTACCTGAGTATGTCAGGAGTTGTTTCTGCGTCTTTTAATCTGTTTCACTGATCCTTGGCCTGTTTCTTTGCCAATACCTGTTTTTATCACAGTGGCTTTGTAGAATAGTTTCAAGTCAAGGATTGTGATAGCCCCTGCCATGTCTCTGTTACCTGGAATTACTTTTGCTATTGTAGTTCTCTTCTGATTCCAAACGAATTTTTGGATTGTTTTCTCAAGTTCTGTGAAATATACTGTTGGGGTTTCAACAACAGGGATTGTGTTGAATCTGTATAGCAGTTTTGGAAGTATGGCCATTTTCACTATATTGATTCTTCCTACCCAGGAACAAGGGATGTCTTTCCATTTTCTTATATCCTCTTCAAACTCTTTTTTCAGTGTTGTAGTTCTCAAGGTAGAGGTCTTTTGTTTCCTTTATTAGATTGATTCCTAGATATTTCTTTCTTTTGGATACTATTGCAAAAGGGATTATTTCCCTAATTTCATTCTCAGTGAGTGTATTTGTGGATAAGGTCATTGTTTTTTCCCCATGAAGTTTATTGGCACATTTAAAGGAAACAATACAGTTACGTTTATTATTGGGATATTTTACCTTTACATGATATGTCTTTGTTCTTTTTTTTCCGATACCCCTGCCCTCTCTTCACCCCCTTCACCCTTCCCTATTAGGTTATTGATTTTTGAGTATTTATCTTGTATCCAGCTACTTTACTGAATCTGTCAATTAATTCTAGAAGTCTTTTGGTGGAGTGTTTTTGGGTCTTCAATGTAGAGTATCATATCATCAGCATACAATGACAGTTTAACTTCTTTGTTTCCTATCTTTATTGCTTTGATTTCTTTCTCTTGTCTAATTGCTGTGATTAATGTTTCCAAAACTATACTGAACAGGAGTGGTGATAGAGGACATCCTTGTCTTGTTCCTGAGTTTACTGTGAAGGTTTTCATTTTTTGACCATTGAGTATGATGTTGGCTGTTAGCTTTTCATAGATAGCCTTTATCAAGTTGAGACAAAGACCATCTATTCCAATTTTCTGCAGGGTTCTTTTATCATGAATGTGTGTTGAATTTTGTTGAATGTTTTTTCTGCATCTATTGAGATGATCATATGGTTTTCGTCCTTGATTCTGTTGATATGATGTATTACATTTATTGATTTACATATGTTGAATCATCCTTGCATCCCTGGGATAAATCAACTTGGGCAGAGTGTGTTATCTTCTTGATGATTCTCTGTATTCTGTTTGCCAGTATCTTATTGAGGATTTTTGCATGAATGTTCATTAGGGAGATTGGCCTATAGTTCTCTTTTTGGTTCGGTCTTTCTCTGGTTTTAGAATCAAAGTAATACTTTGGATGAATGAATTTGGAAGTATTGCTTCAGTTTCAATTTCATTGAAAAGTTTAAAGAGTAGTGGTGATAGTTCTTCTCTAAATGTCTTGTAGAATTTAGCAGTGAAGCCATCAGGGCCTGGGCTTTTCTTTGTTGGTAAATTTTTAATTAAATTTTCAGTCTCACTGATTGGGGTGTTTAGACTTTTTATGTCTTCTTCATTCCACTTTGGTAATTCATAAGTATCTAGAAATCTGTCCATTTCTTCTGTGTTCTCCATTTTATTAGAATATAGGTTCTCAAAGGAGGTACTGATGCTCCTCTGGATTTCTGCTGGATCTGTTGTGACTTCACCTTTTTCATTTCTCATTTCATGAATTTGAGCCTTTTCTTTCCTTTTTTTTTTTTGATAAGTTGGCTAAGGGTTTATCAGTTTTACTTATTCTTTTGAAAAACCAACTCTTCAATTCATTGATTTTTTTGTATTGTTCTCTTAGTCTCTATTGCATTGATTTCTTCTCTGATCTTTATATGATTTCCTCCCTTGTATGAGCTTTGGGTTTCTCCTGCTCTTCTTTTTCTAGGAGCTTGAGATTCACCATTAAGTTGTTAAGCTGAGCTTGTTCTGTTTGCCTAGTGTGGGCATTCACTGCTATGAATTTCCCACATAAGACTGCTTTCTTTGTATCCCATAGATTCCTGTATGTTGTACTGGCATTGTTATTAAATTATAAAAACTGTCTAATTTCTTCTTTAATATCTGCTGTGACCCATGGGTTTTTCAGAAGAATATTATTCAATTTCCATGTGTTTGTGAAGTTCTTATGGTTTCTTGTGCTATTGATCTCCAGTTTAATTGCACTACAATCTGATAATATACATGGGATAACTTCAATTCCTTGCATTTACTTAAACATGTTCTATGAACTATCATGTGATCTATTTTGGAAAATAACCCATCATGCAGCCAAAATGAATGTATATTCTGATTTTGTGGGGTGGAACACTGTAGACATCTATTAAGTCCATTTGCTCAAAAGCTTGGATCAGTTCTAATATTTCATTGTTGATTTTTAGTCTAGATGATCTATTTGTGACAATGGGGTATTGAGGTCCCCCACTACAATTGTATAGTGCTTATTTGGTGTTTTGTGTCCCTTAGTATTTGTTTTGTGTAGTAGGGGGCATCAGTGTTTGGTGCATATTTATGATTGTCATTTCTTCCTGTTGGTTGTTCCCTTTACAAAGATGTAGTGACCTTGTCTCTCTTAGTTTTGGTTTGAAATTCACTTTGTCTGTAAATAAGATGGTTACCCCTGCTTTTTTCCTGGTTCCTGTCACATGGAGAACCTTTCATTTTCAGTTTATGAGTTTCTCTTTCAAATAGGTGTTTTTCTTGTATACAGCATATTGTTGAATTTTGCTACTTAATCCATTCTGCCAATGTATTTCTTTTGATTGGTGAACTGAGGCCATTGACATTGTTGGTTATAACTGATATGTATTGACTTATCATTGTCATGTTATTTTCCTGTTGTTGGTTCTTTTTTATTTTTCTCCCTCTTCCTTTAAATTCTTGCCTATTGGATTTGCTCTGTTGTGCCTCATGGAATTGTGACCTTCATTGTCTTTTTCTAGGATTTTAAAAAAATTATTTGCAGTGCTGCTTTGAAATTCATAAAGTTTCTCAGGTGTTCTTTGCTATGAAAATATCTTATTTCTCCATCAATTTTGAAAGATAGTTTTGCAGGATACATCAACCTAGGTTGGAGGTTGTTTTCTTTTAAAGCTTGAAATACCACACTCCAGGCTCTCCGTGACTCAGGGGCCTGTTTTGAAAAGTCTGTTATGATTCTGATGGGCTTTCCTTTGCAATTACTGGTTTTAGGTGTTGTGTTGCTTCATGCTTGAGCATTTGCCTCTCCAAGTAGATAACATGCTCTGATTTGAGAGCCCTGTGTCTTCTGCTGAATACTTTACTTTGAATGTAGCAGATTTTTAAACAGAGAATAAGAATGTATCTCATATCAGAATAGTGTAGGCTTGAAATATATAAGGCAAAAACCAGACTTTCTAGTTTCTAAACTCTTTCACTTACTAGCTATGTGATTTGGGGCAAATTATTTAAGTACTATAATTTTCTCATTGTATAAAAGGTATGAGATTAGTTAGCTCTCACTGTACTTATTCAGAGTTGTTCTGACAAGTAAACAAATTAGGTCAAACAAAGTATCTGTATATAAGTAAGTGCTTAATAAAAGTTAGGTGTTATTGTTTCTATCACCATGGAAAATGCACACATCCTTCCTACCTAGAGATTCCTATAGTTGATTTAGATTACAAGAAGGAGAAATGTCATAATAGGTCAGTTTCATCTAACTTCATTAGAATGGAGCCATTACTTATTTTTATTTGAAACCCATTAGAATATACGATTTGGATCAGTGTCCAAGATTCTGATCAAAACAATACAAACTAATTAGGAAGGAGCTTGAATAGATGTTGTTTTTAATGGTGCCCCAAGATTCCTTGTAAATCTTCATCCAGATCAGAAAGGCAAAAGGTACCAAGAACTATCCAGCAATCATGCAGAAGGACTAAAAAACAGAAAAGTTAACAGCAGGTGTAAGGGAAAAGGCTTTTCACAAATGTAAACCTTTGGGATTGCTCTTTGATCAAGTTTTTAAAAGTTCAGTTGCTGTTTGTTGCTTCTAGATTCTTATCTAAGTCTGTGGGCAAAATAGGTTGTTTCACTGTAGGCCATTTTAAGAAACATAAAGGGATGGAGTGAAAGAGACATGCATTTATACAGTTCTTGGTGATGTGTCAAAATAGTGGGTATGCTGTTTTTCCTTCTTCATTTGTCTCTTGGAAGATATGAACTGTTGCTTTTTATTTATGATAGAGATATAAACTCAGGTATTGTGTTTTGTAAAAAGCAAGGAGATGATTTTTTTTCCAAATAGTATGTACTTAAAAATAAATATATAGTTACATTATACATAGTGTATATGTCTTATCACAATTAATAATTTACACAAATTCAGAAATTTAGAACAATATCCAACAATATCTCACAGTTCTATAGATCAGAATTCTGGCATGACTGGGTTCTGCATAGACTATCACAAAGTCAAAGTTAGAGCAATCTTGTCCTCATCTAGAGGAACAACTAGGGAAAGAGCTCTCTCTGATCTCTCTTAGCTTGATACAAAATGCATTTTCTTTTTTTTAATCTTTAAATGTAAAAATGTGTTTATTTACAATTCTTGAGAAATTACCATTTCATGAGAAGATTCTTTATGAACCAAAAAGAAAAATTACAGCAGAACCTTATGCCAACCAAAAATATACATCTGATGTGTATAAACCTTAGAAAGTGTTTCACAGGCAATGTGAAGGGAGCACCTTTAATTATTTCCAGGGACACAGCTGCAACCAAATGCATTGTCTTTTGTTTGTGTGACTATGCTTCTCGCTGTCACCTGGGGACTGATCTCAACTAGAGGCCACTCCAAGGTCCTTGCCACGTGGCCCCCAGAAGCAGTGCACAATACAGAAGTTGGATTATTTCCAGGCCTGCCAAAGTCACCTCTGTGTTTCAGGCTGTGTGCTGTGTCACATCATGCAGTGTCACGAAAAAAGTGTGTCAGAGGGAGAGATTACATGGTAAGACAGGAAGGTGGCCTGAAGGGAGGGGTCAATTTGCTCTTTTCACAATAACTTCCTCAAAAGAACTGAGTGTCCTATGAGAACTCTCTGAATTCCTCCCAATGGTGGCACTTTTAATGACTCAGTGATCTTCCATAGCCCCATCTCTTAAAGATCCCACCACCTCATGACACCCTTCCACCAAGAGCCAGTCTTCCAACACATGAACTGGTGAGGGGTACACTCAGTCCATATGCAGACTGTAGCACTGATACTACCTAATCTCATGTGCTTATACCCATGTGATTTAGGTTCCATAATGATCCCCGTATTAGAGTCAGGAAATCAGGATGAGATAGAGGTGAGGTGACTTGCTAAAGAGGCCTCTTCTAGGATGTGATGGGGACAGAAACAGAACCCAAGACCTTCTCGGACAACACTATGATGCCAGCAAAAGTGATCTTCAGAGACTTCCCAATCCTTTTTGCAAGTACCAAATCTCCCTTTAAGCCCCTTGCACAAACCTTGCCTGACAGTTCCTTTCCCTCAAGAGGACGGATCTTCTAAATCCTTTCACCAGAGACGATAAAACAACTTTTGCTAATGGGTTAATCATGTATTCCCAGACATTGCATTCATAATTTATTAGGAAACTTCATGGAAACAGTGGCTTAAATCAAAGGGAATACTCTAATGGTGCTTTTATTCTCCCATTTTCAAGCTATTCTATGCCATAAAACTGCAAAGGAAGTACTGTCTTCATATAATATGACTCTAAAACTAAGACTTATGAAGTTATTTACCAAATCATATTGCCATCTTTCTCAGTACAAGTGAGCTGGATTGTGGGGATGGGGAAACAGAGAATTGGCACACTGTGGTTCCTCAAAGCTCATGCTAATTAGCAATCAACCACTTTGTAATGACCCTCAAAATTCCCAGTCATCAAGAAAACATATCTTGTGTGTATGTGTTCGTGTGTAATGCATGCTTGCGTGCATATGCCCATCATCTACTGAAATCGCTTTAGATGTCTTAAATACAGTGGACCCTTGATTTACAAATTCAATCAGTTCTGGAGGACTGGTTGTAACTCAAGTTGGTTGTTAGTCCATATAGCTAAGATCTGGATGTCTACCTGGGTTCACACTATAGATACCAAGAGGCAGACAGATCTTTCATTAACCTAATTAACTTAAATTGTCTGTATGCCAGGCTGACTGTAACTTGAGGGACCAGTGTTCAGTGTACTTTCAAGGTCCTAAGACTTAGGAGAGGGTGAGGAGGGGAAGAAGAATCTGTGGCAGTGTGTCTGTCTCCACGGAGAAACAACTGGCTCTGAATTTCAGGCAAAGATGCCACAAAGTGTCCAGAGATTGGGTTTCCCCATTTAAAAAATACTTCTGCTTTTTACCTCTGTGTCCCCTCTTTAGGGAGAAGTCTAAGGTAAACTAGTTGAGAGGGGATGTGTTGGAGGCCAGGATGCTACTGGTCGAATGCGATGGGGGTTGGGTACTGAGGAGATGGAACAGGACAGTGAGTGTACAAGGATGAGCAAGTCACCAGGTTGGACAGACTGGCGCCAAATAAGAATGTGGAGCAGATGCCTCGGAAGCCCAGGGAGCAGCCGGCAGAAGCAAGCAGAGGGAATCTGAAAAATGAACACCTACGCACAGCCGGCATTGATGAGCTCCCTTCATCAGGAACACAAAGGAAACCATGTAGAAAAACACTTTGGAAAAGCAAAAGGGACAATAGGAAAACTCCCAGCCTACCCGCATCATCTCTTTCTCTTCTAACTTGGAATCTGTTCTCCCTCGCGCTGCACTCCGTTTGCTCTTCTCCTCCTCTCTTTTATGACTCACGTTTTTCTCTCTCCCCTCCAAAGATCTCTGAAATCCCAGTTCCCCCATAAAGCCGTTTGTGGCTAAATGAAAAAAGGTGAAGCGAATCTTCCCTCCCAGGACACCCTGCAATGCCTGACTCAAACCTGTTACCCTTCCTAATGTCTCACACAGAAGCTCCACCTCCTTGCTGTACGGTGTGTGTGGGGGGGGGGGGGGGGGGGGGG
>NW_022900943.1:19051680-19176994 GCF_012274545.1 Fukomys damarensis | reverse complement strand
GTTCGGTGTGGGGGGGGGGGGGGTGTGTGGGTGTGCACACGTGTTAGGGACTGAGTTGTGTTCCTTCAAAATCAATATGGCAAAGCCCTAAGCCCCAGTGTGACTGTATCTGGAGATCATCCTTTGGAGGTAATTAAGGTTAATGAGGTCATAAAGATGGGACTCTAATCTAATAGGCCTGTAGCCTTGTAAGAAGAGGCAGAAAGAGGATTCTCCTTTCGCTTCGTCCTCGCTCTGCCACGCGAGAGTTCAGCGTGAATGTTAACTAGTCACAAACTAGGAAAAAGCCCTCGCTGGAAGCTGAACCCATCCAGAACGTTGATCTTGGACTTCGCCTCCAGAACTGTAAGAAAATATATTTCTGTCAACTCTTCTAGTCTGCGGGTTGAATTTAGGTCACCCATGTTATACTAAAAATCCCTTGGGGCAGGATTGTCAATTTAACTTACTTTGTCTATACCAGGGAGCGCAACATTTATGTAAAGCAAGTATCTAGGAAATACCAATGTATTCTGGTATTCCTCTTAATGTGGGGATAACGTATGTCCTCTGCCTTTTTACTTCTATGCGTACTGTTGGCTTTCCTTTTCTTTCCCTTCCATCTCACCTAAACGTCCACTTAACCTAAAACAAGGGGCCTAGATAGACAAAAGTACAAGTTCTAAATTTTTCAAGACAAGCTTGGTGTATAGTTATCCAACAACTTGGAGAGCTGAAGGAATGTGCCAGTTAGGCATGGTTCTTTCAGGCTTGTTTAGCATTTGTTAGAGTAAAGGCGTAGCCAGCTGTAAGTGCTTTTAGGTGAGGGCTCCTAGACCGAATTGTTCCAATTAAGAACACGTGGTTAAGGAGAACCAGGTACTAGATGGCAGCTTAGCTGATCCAGTGCTTTCCTGCTACATAATCAGTATGTTGACAAGCCTAGGAGAAATGGGATATGCTGATAAAGGCAGGTAGTCACTTATTGTGTCCTCCTCCACCTGGGGCCAGAGCACCCACGCTGCATAACTGAATCCTCCTCCTCAGAGGCATCACCTGCGGGGCTGTGGGGAGTGAATGCCTCCCTACAGACTTATCCTCTATAACTATTAGATACCCGAGTCCTCAGCAAGGAGTATTAGCAAGGTTAGTATTTTTAAAAAGCACAACGCAACAACTAAAACCCCCATCTATTCGCCGCCTTAAGGCTTCACAGCCCAAGGGATAATGATTGGCCGCAGCCCTGTTAACATGTAGATTCAGGCTAGTTCTCCTCCGGGGACAAGGGCACATGAATGTTGAGATCTTCAGTTTTCTTGCAGTGTTTTCCAACATATACATCAGCACCCAAGGACGAACCTTTCTCACACCATATTTTGTGTTACATACCCTTCACTGATGCTTGGGCAAACCAAAAAGGGCCTTGAAGTGAGGAACCAGAGCCTCTGATGCTCCCCACCCAGGTCCCCAGGTCCCCTTCTCCACAGACCTTGAACATGCCTGGGATTAAAAGTTTTAATGCCTTAAATCCTGAAACCATGATGTAATCATCTCTCATGTAAATCAAACCCAAATTGTAACCAAGTGTAAATGGGATAGCTGGATAATTTATCATCCAAACCTAGGCATCTGTGAGTCAAAGGAGATGTGGCTGACACAGATCAGGTTAAGTGGAATAAACCACTGGACAAATGGAAATGTAAGATTACCCTAGTCTAAAACCCTAAAAGTGGTGTAATTGTTACTCTTTCCATAGTGGCTTATTGGGTATTCTTTGTAAGTAAGTATCAAATTATTTAAAAAATTATCTCTCTCATTTTTTTCTTTCCTGAATGAGTTTATACTCTGCTCTTTATTAAATACAATGGTTCTCACCGTAGTTGAGGTACCAGTAATGTCAGAATCTTCTGGGAACACACAGAAAACAGATATTCCCAGACTCACTCCATACCTGCTGGGTGTAGGACCCAGTAGCTTTTAACAAGTCCTCTGGGTGAATCTGTTATGCACTGGGCTATTTGATTCATCCCTAAAGATTCCCCCAAAATTAGCCTTAAGTGGTTTCTTATCCAGTGGTAAAGGAAAATGTTAGGATGTGGTTAATCATGCTCTGGGGGTAACTGATAGGCCTGCTGCCCGTCACTGCCACCTGAGCCTAGTTGTACATAAGTCATCACCTATTGAATCTGGCTGCCAGATTCTGAAGGAGGCAGCACCCACAAGCCAGATGCAGGATTTTGTAAGGTAGTTTTGTTCTTTGGGAATGGACTTTGGTTTAAATCATGTGAATATTGTGTTTGACTTTCATTCAGACCATTGCATTCCCAGTACGTTTTCAGAAATACATTATGTGTGATAGTAGAGGAATGTCTTGAACTTTGCAGATGAGTGAAGCTGGATAACTTCACTATATTTCATAAATCAGCCAGAGCAGGTTAAGTTATGATGTGCTATCGAACACCCCCCCAAGTCTGAGTGACGTAAGACAGAACACACGAATTCTGAACCCATGTTTTATGTCTATCGTTGGATGTGGTAGGGAAGTGGGTGGGTCTTGCTTATAGGAGTCATACAAGGATCAAACATCACAAGCATTGCTGATCTCCATTTATAGTAGAGAACAGCCCTAGAGTGTCTCACACCAGCGGTTAAATGTACTCGTGTGGGAGCGACGGCTGTCAGTTTCACTCCCAAGTCATTACTAAAGTCGAATGACACAGCATAACCGAGGGACTTGTCAGATATTGAGCAGCAGAAGAAATAAATGACATTGTGTGTAAGAAGGTAACAGGGAAGTAGCAGAGAAATGGGAGACAATGATCAGATTCTAGGTAAATCAGAGGAATTTCCTGACAAATAAGTGTAAGATGAGAAGGATGGAGAACCACTGAAAAGTTTTTTGCCCAAGAAAGGCAAAAATTGGGACATGGCCATCAGGGAAGACAAAGAGGGTAGGAGAGTGAGTTTCTGGAAGGAAGATCTGGAGGTCAGATACACTGTGAGAAGAGCAGAGAGCCTCTGACAAAGGCAGAGGACCACAAGATAAGCAGGGAATCTCGCATTTCAGTGGAGGGTAGCTTCTCTGATTCTACTAATCCAGATGGAGATGGAAGGGACCTGGAATAATTCTTTCTACATCTTTACATGATTTTGCTAGCTGTTATGTGTTTGATATAAATGCCTCAGAATGTAGTACAGTGAATGCAGCGAAAATTCAAAGTCTGACCATACATCATACTCATCTTTGTATTCAAAGTAAAACCTGTGGTACCTATCGATGAGTAAATAATCACCTCACATCTCTCCAGGCCTGCAGATACTAATGGGTAGTGGCTTGGCAAATGGAACAATGTCACAGGAATTAAGGTGAACCAATCAAAAGTCATGGATTGAAGAGGGATCATTTTACCCCAAAGGGAACTTTGTATGTGCGCCTCCTACTGGTATGAGTTGTGTATTAAAGTCTTCACCGTGTTGGCTGGCTGGCTGATTTGCATTGGACCGCTACTGGTATCAAGGAGCAGTACCCCGTCTAACCTTGGAAGTACTGTGTTAGGTGACACTTCTTTTCTATTGTAGGGAAAAGGTTCCCTTGAGATGACTCATCCCAAGATAACTGCCAAAGCAGTGCCACTCAGTCTTCTGATTTTCTTTCTTCCCTAGAAAAATAGTTTTAGCATTTTTTTCCTTTGTAGAAATCATTTTAGCATTTTTTTTTCATTCGTATAAAAGGTATCAGTGTGACACTCTGGAACAAGTTTACTCCATTCCCTGTAATATATATGGGTGGTGTTCAGCCCTGATGTTTGCTGAGAGACTGACTCCTGATAGCCAGGAGAGTGTTTACCACCCGAACTAATGTGTTTGCATTTCATACCATCATATTTTATGAAATGTTTTCAATTACACCGATTGCAAATCAACACCAAGTGAAATGTCTTCCCCCACGATGGGAATTAGAGCACATTTTGCATGGAGGAAGTGTTTCAGAAATCTAAGTTACAAACAATGGCTTTCAATGGCTGGTCTCTCTAAAGTCCTAAAGGCGTCTCTGCTGTAGATGTGCTAAATAAGTAAGATTCTTGCTCAAAGAGAAAGAACATAAATTCTGAGAACAGGAAAATCCTTACGGGTTTTGTGAGTAATGTTAACTGACTGGAAAAAAGTAAAATATACTATCATCAAGGAGAATTGAGTCATTACGGGCTAGCCTATGTTATACTCAACTAGATGAATTGCATTTGCTTGGTCACCAGGCACAAATGTATAAGCAGTCAGTGACCCTGAGAAGCATCTAAGACATTTTTCATTTCCCATGTGCAGATCTTCATAGCTGTACTGTAGCTAACACAGGTGACTGTGATAATCGTATTTCCATCTGGTCTTGTGTTGGTCCCTGGCTCCTGACACAGAGCTTCTAAAGCTCTAGGTGATAAGAGTACCTTTTGTTCTAATGAGGCTGCTGTTGTTGGTCCCTTGAAGAGTGTTAGAGTGGAGGCCAAGGCATGATCGGAGGACAGAAATTTCAGCCCCATCCCCAGATCTCCAGGGAAGGGAGAATGGCTACAGTGTAAGTTAATCAGGATGGCCGGTGGTGTAATGAATCGTGCCCACTGAAGAGCCGCAGAGACTGGGTTTAGACAGGTTCCAGGTGGTACACACAGGCAGTGGCGCTTCCAGAGAGGGCATGGAAGCTCCACATCCCTTCCTACATACTCTGCCCTATGCTTCTTTTCTGTTTGGTTGCTCCTGTGCCATTATCATAAACAAGTAGTAGTAAGTTAGGTGCCTTCCTGAATTCTGTGAGCTGTTCTGGCAAATTGTTGAACCTGAGGAAAAGCTTTGTGGGAGCCCCTAGCTTTATAGTCAGTTGATCCCTCAGAGCTGAGTTGAACTTGAAATTGGTGTCTAAAATGGGAGCGGTCTTGTGAGAATGAGCCCTTGACCGCTGGGGTCTGTGCTACCAGGTAGTTAGAGTCAAAACTGAAGTGGGTTATAGGCCACCTGCTAGAGAATTGGTTGGTGTGGAAAGACCCACCGTTTGGTGTCACAAGTGTTGGGAATAAAATCAGACTGATGCCCATGTTGGCCTTCCAGTGCACACAGGAAAAGGTCTTAGAGTCTGTATTCACAGATATTTCTCTCTTTTTTTCCCTATATTTTTTTTCACCCTTCATGAAATTTTCTTTTAAAAAACTCCCAGGATGAGAAAGAAATCACTATATTTTCTTTCACAACTCACAAATCTTTCACTTCCTGAGGTTTTGGCTCACAACACGACAATCTGTTGACCTAGATCCCCCTTGATCTATGTTTCGTGCTAAGTGGTTCTGCACTAGAAAAGAGAGACTGTCTTTGCTATTTCTTGCTGCCCTGGCAATCTCATCGTGGACGGTTTCCCCCTAGGGTGGAAGGAGACTCGTTCTTGGTCTTGGGTACAGTTACATTACCCATGGATTCTGTCTCAGGTTGGGAATGGAGGTCAGAATTGAGAGAGGTGGGATGGTGGGCGGGGGAATTAACATATGTGCCTGAGGCACTGTTTGATTCTTTTGCTAAATTATGTAATTAAGAATCTCACAGTAGCCCATTTAGAGAGCATATTATCCATATCCTTAGAGATTAGGTCTCCAAGCTCAGAGAAGTTAGGGAATGTGCCCAAGATGGCACAGCTGCTGCAGTCCCTGTGTTGGACTTGGAATTTAATTCCAAGGAATCTGTTCCTTCCCTGAGACCACGCTGTGCCCTGAGAGAAAGGATGCAGAGGGAGGGCCAGGTACTAGCTGGAGTGAGATCCAGGTAACCCGAAATCTGCACACTGAATTTTCAGCCTTGGACCTCCACCTGCCTTCAGTAAATGCTGAAATAAGAAACATTTCTCTGACAGGTTTTCAGGGTCTAAAGGCTTTATGTGATATTTCTTCAATGCCACTAATTAGAGGAGCCTCTTTAGAATTGTGCCTATACAATATGGAATAATTGTGCATTTATATTTTAATTTTAATTTCGCTGGTACAGTTTAGATACACATAACGATCACATTCATCACAGGGAATTTGTACATGATGTATCTTGCTATCTTGATTCCTTTTTTTTTTTTTTCTATTTTCCCCTTCAACCTCTCTTCATCTCCTTATTTGCAAAAGCATCGGTTCCATTTTTCTCACTTTTTTTTCTTTTTCCTTCCTTCTTTTCTCCTCTCCCCTCTGTAGTTCCCCCTTCTTTCTGAACAGTTTTTTCTTATTTCACATTGTCTGTTACATTTAAACACCCTTTTTTTTTCAGCTTTGAGTTTATTGGTACATTTTAGTGATACAGTACAGTTACATTCATGTTGGGATCTTGTACCTCTACATGACAAGTCTTGATTCTCATTTTTTCCCCTTGTCCCTGCCCTCCCTTCACCCCCTCCTCCCCTCCCCATCTGCAAACACTTTATTTTCATCTTTTCATTCTCTCACATTTTTTCCTTTTCCCTTTTTACTCTTCCCCTACCCATCCCACCTTCCCTACACCTTTAGCTCCTTTCTTCCCATTTCTAAATGTCAGTAATCTTATTAGAATCTTATGCATTGTTGCATATTATTTACACCAGGGAAACTATTCCCTTTTTTTTTTAAACTGACAGGAGTGCATTAAAGTCTCACTTAACGCCTTGAGCAATGTTACATGTGTTCTGAGAAGCATATGGAAGACTCAAAGCAATAGAGATGCTCAGAGGGTGTTTGAACTACATCTTTCCTGGGACAGCTGTGGTGTGATTAGTGAGCACCTTTTCTTCTCAAGAATCCTGTGCACCAAGTCGGTGCCTCTGCAAATCTCACATTGTGTTATTGTTTACTGGCTGTGTCATCAGCCTTTATACCAGGTGGAGTAAAAAAGGCAAAAACAAAATCTTTAAAAAATCAGCCTCCTACTTCATGATTGAATAGCCCTTGTACTAAATATTCAAGATTAGAAATATCTTGTATTGCAGGGTTTTCCAGGTTTGGGAATTTTTGTAGATACAATGTGCAAAACTTTGGGGAACAGACCCCAAATGTAAACAAGAAATACATGAAGTATGAAATACATGTATGAATTTCACATGTATCATTACCTAAAGGTAATTTTATATGGTACTATATAGTATTTTTAGTGTAGCTGCATTTTTATTATTACCTGTCACACGAAGACAAGTGTGGAACTTTGTACTTGTGGCATCATGTTGCTGTTGGAATGTTTGGGCTCGGGAGCCTTTTGGATTTTAGACTCCTCAGACCCAGGTGCTCAATCTGTGCTGTGAAATGGGTCAGTTCAATGACTTCTTCACTAAAGTTAGATTTAGTGTCTTCAGATAATGTCCTTTCATTCTTGTGGAACAGTGATCAGTTTCGAAGTTTTGTCTTTGTGAACATTACTTAATCCTTTATGAATTTTACATTTGTCCTCTGTTTACAAACAAAACAATCTTCTCACTTCTATATGAAAATTGTCCCATCAATCAAACAAAAGTAATACCTGTGAAGATGCTCTTACTGCACCATTGAAAGGGAGAGCATTTCCTTCAAACCATAAATAAGAAAATACTTTGTGGTCGGGGCTTTAGCTCAGTGGTTCCAAGGCCTGCCTTGCAAGCACATGGACCTGAGGTCAATCCCCAGTCCAAAAAAAAAAAAAGAGAGAGAGAGAGAGAGAGAAAATACTTTGCAAGATTAGCCTGGTTTCTTTAGTTAGTAGGTAGTTAATAATGTGTTGAATATTATTTCTTTTTATTGGTGCATGCATACAATGCAGTTACTCTGTGCCAGGCATTTTATTAATAGCAACTCATTTAATTTGTTCGGAAGAGTGTCCTTTCACATAGCAACTTCTTTATAAAATTACCTGACCATTGATGAGGACTGTAATTATGTGTTCAAAACTGGCTGATTCTATACTGTGATTTAGAGCTTTATGAAAAACTGTGCTCAGTATAATCTTTGTTATAATTTTCCTTTGTAGTTCTTTCCAATAGCTTTCATTTGAAGGTTTTCTTTCTTTCACTCAGGTGTGAAATGGAAAATATTTAATAAGTAGATGGGGAATGTTTAATAACAGAGTTGGAGTAAGGCATGAGGACCATGTTTTGTGGTGTCTTGCAGTTTTATGATTTCTCTTCTGAGTGGTCAAGTTAATGCTACCACATGAAATCTCAGTACGAAACTGGAAAGAGATGCTAACAAGTCTCATGAGTTTCATCATTTTATTTCCTAAATCTTAAAAGCACTATAAATTTGAATTAAAATGACCTAGATATATAAAAGCTCAGAGAAAACCTGTGTTTTATCAATTATAGGATACTAGTGGCCTAGTAATCATGACTTTCCTAGATGGGTATAACTGGTAAGATTCTGAATACTCTCATATATGCGGGACTGCCTAAGAATGTGTTCTTTTCTATGAATCCCTTTTACTAGAAATTGAATGCAGTCACGCATTTGAGACCTCATATTAGCACTAACTCAGCTAAAGGCAGCAGGGCATGGAATAGTCTTGTCTGAATAATAATGAAGACATAGAAAAAGAGGTCCTGCTATTATTAACCACCGACAGCCTGTCAATGATGTGCTCAGAGAGTCAGCTGAGTTAAATGGTTGTACGTAGTAAGAGATAGGAGTAGCCTATGTGCAATTCAATAGAACAACTTCCAGTGTTGCTTTCCTTATTTATGTCACTTAAAATCTTGTATGGCTCTAATTATTTCATCTTTGTGTTGGAAATGATAGTTACCCAAAGCACAACTATTACAGTGTTTAAAAGCTAAAGGCATTGTAGAAGTATTGTCTGATAACAAGGCACTAAGAGCTTGGTTGTGTCTTATGTAAGGATAGGTTCTGTGATGGGAAGTAAGGGGGAAGGACCCATGTTTGGATGCTGAAAATGTACCTCCTTCCCTCAGAACCTGCTATGGGTTGGTCAAGCTAGCACCCAAGTGAATAATACAAACTGGACTAACCCTTGCAAATATTATTAACCAGACGCTATCTGGAATCTCTTTGCCTCTTGAGATACAGAGAAAAAAAAATCTGCACTGATACAAGTCCAAGGCCTTCTTCAAGATCTTAAAGGCAAAGAACAATCTCATATCACCTTTTTTAATAACAGCTTTATTGAGAATACACAAACCATAAAGTTCTTTCAAAAGTGTACAGTTTAGTGGAATTTATTAGTACGTTCCCAGAGTTGTGCGCCCATCACCACCAATTCTGGAATGTTCTTTCTTTGTAAGAGAAACTCAACACCCACTAGCCATTGCTATTTCTCCTCATTCAAGGCCCTGGCAACACTAATCTACTGCTTATGGATTCGTCTATTCTGAACAATGCATATACGTGGAATCATACTCTGTGGCCTTTTGTGTATGCCTTCTTTCACTCAGTATAATGTTTTCAAGATTCATCCACGTCACAGTACACATCACAGCCTCGTTCCGCTTGTGGGTTAAATAATACTTCACCGCATGCTCTAGGATACCAATCGGTACACATTTGTGTTATGAATGATGCTGCTATGAAGAGCCAAGTTTAGAAGCTTTTATATGAACACATCTTTTTTTCAATCTCTTGGGTATATACCCAGGAAAAGAATTGCCAGGTCATGTAGGTTTAGCATTTTCAAGAATTGCTAGACTGTTGTCCAAACCAGCTAGACCATTTTACATTCCCGCCAAGCATGGATGAGGGCTCCAATTTCTCCACACTGGTGTAATGAATTGTTATCATTTGCCTTTTCTTCCTTGTAACTATGCTAGTGAGTATGAAGTGGTGTCTCATTCTTGTTCATTTACACTTTTCTAAAGACAATGAGCATCTTTTCATGTGCCTGCGGTCAATTTTGTATGTCATATGTCTAGTCAAATCCTTTAATTTCTTAATTGGTCTATTTTTATTGTGTTGTAAAAGATGCTTATATATGTGTTCATATTCCTTAACAAATGTTTGATTTGCAAATATTTTCTCCCTGTACCCATCTTTTTACTGTCTTCTATATATTCTCTTAAATTGACAGAAATTTTATATGCATATAAATGTGATATTTCAGTACATCTGTGAAATTTATAATTAGATCAAGTTAATTACCATACCTATCATCTCAAACGTATATTGTAACTTTGAGTTACAAACATTAAAAATCCTCCTTCCTAGTTATTTTGAATTGTTAACAACTATAGTTATCCTACTGTGCATGAACACTAGAATTTAGTCCTCCTTTCCAAGTTCACCCTTATGCCTGTTAAGCCTTCTCTCTCCATCCTTTGGGCCCCACAGCCTTTACAGGGTCTTTTTCTGTGACTTGAAGGCATTTTTTAATGAGCTTAAGATTTTTAAATGAAGTCAAATTCATCTATTTTTTCACTTGTGCATTAGTTATGAAACCATTGCTTAATCCACAGTCACAAATATCTTCTTTCTTTTTCTTTTATAGTGGTAGATCTTAAATTTAGGTTCTTGATCTACTTTGAGTTTCGTTTTGTACATGGTGTGCCACTGATACTGTTACAGTCCCTTCTACCTTGCAGCTCTTACATCTGTACATGCTGTTTCTATTCTCATAACATAGGGAAACCAGGTACTTCCTTGATTTCTACTGTCTCTCATCTTCCACGCAACCATAAGATTTCAGATTTCATTAAAATTTGAGTAATAAGGCAAATAATCAGGATATACAGCCTGAAATCAAGTTAAAGGCACCTCTGACTTTCTTCAGGGCTCAGCATATTCCACTGTCACTGTTCCCAGGATGGCCTACTTCCTAAATCATTCTTGTACTTCATTCAGTCTCCTCCAAACCCCCAGTGCTCTCTTGAGAACCAAGAACAGATTTGTCCCATTTTCTCATGTAGCATAGCTTGACTTCCTCATTTCCTTTCTTGAGTCCCTGCTAACTCTCATACAGTATGAGTTTCTCTTTCCTCACCATAAGAATGTATTTTCCCCCAAAGACAGTACTCACCCTGAGTAGGAATTGTGGTGCCATTTTGCACACCATTATTCAATGTAAAACTTGATTCACTTGTGTAAGCATCATCCTAGCAGTGAAGAATGACTCTAGGAATAGAGTAACAAAAAACGAGAATGACCAAAGAAATTTTTAAAAACACAGAAAGGGGAGAGAAAACCTCTTAGAAATGCGACCATCAGCTATTTCAACCTGTTGCCAACAGTTGAGACTGTACCGAGTGTCTTGCAGGTTATCTTAGTCTGGTAGTGGGAGGGATCAGTTGTGGAGAGATTATCAGTGAAAGGGGAAAGAAACCAACATTTAAATATACAAACCTATGGATTTTTTTTAACAGACCAATATTTAACGAGCCAGTATCTTTTGTAAGTCTGGTTTGGTTGCCAAATGAGTTCAAAAAATATTTCTATTTGCTCTTTCAGGTTTTCTTGTTTTTAAACTCTGAGTGTCATATTGTCAACTTTCAAATATAAGATCTATAGTGATAGTCATTCTTCGAATATTCTCCTTTCTAAGAAAACCATCTCTCAGGAAGTTGGATGGGGACGTGGTGGAGGGCAGGCGTATGTCCTGAGTACCTCTCGTCTTTCCAGCGGGTGCACAGTATTAGTCAGGGCCTGCCACACAGATGAGCTGTGCTGCCTGGAAGCGTTCTCCTTAGCTCACTTCCTCTTGCCTTTCTTTTCAGCTTTAGTGCTTTACAGTTTACTGCAGTGAATATACTTCGAAAATAAGACGATAAACAAATGCTATTCAGGAAAATAATGTGAAGCTCAAAACAAAAAGAAAATTAAAAACATTACTCTATAAATAGTGGCAGGGAAGAACAAAGGAGAACAAAAATAATGCTGGGAATATAGCTAGTCCCACTCCAGAAGCCCATCAGCCACACCAACTCCCTGCTTGGAAACTTTGAATGATGATAAATGAGCAGAGATCTGAAGGAGTGATTGCTAACCTTTCAGCAGACTTAATTGAGGAATTAGTCTTTATTTACCTTTGTTTCTGAATCACTCTAAAGGGATTTTGACATATCTTTGCTGTAGTGGGAAATGTGTAGGATTTGGACTCTGGATCGCACGTCTCATGAACCTCATGCTGAATATGACCCTAGCTCTCACATTATTTATTCTAGGTTTATTTGGAAGGTTCCATTTTGTAAGAGTCACTGTGATGGGAATATTTTACAAAAATTATCTCTAATACTCAAGAATCTTGGAATACAGATTCTGACATCCTCATATAATCAACGAGGAAACAGGTGGAGAGCTTAACTAATTCACCCGGGTTGTACAGTAGGTAATCTATTCCACTGGGATGCAGATAGAGCCCTGTCTGATGCTAAAGTTTCTGCTCTTTCTATTGTTCATGATGCCTCTGATTTGATGTCCATATGGATACTGCTCTTGCTGTATAATATAAAGACCACAGACCTTGCTTCAAATTTAAAACTTATAATCTTGGAATAGTAACAGTATAAGTAATGATAGTTACCATTCATTGGGTATCAGGCACTATCCTAATGTATAATTATTAGGTCAAGATAATTATCACATCTGTCACCTCAAATGTGTACTATTTCTTTGCATTACACACATTCAAAATCCTCTTTACTAGCTATTTTTAAATAATTGCTGTCAACCAGTTATTCTAAAGTATATAGGACATTGGAAGTTATGCCTCCTGTCCAACTGTACCAGTATACACATTAACCATTGTTATTTCTGACATTTAATCATCACACTAACCCTACTATGTGTGATTTTAATACTATGTACAGATGAGGAAACTGATGCACCAAAAGGCTAAATCACCAAATGTGGAGGAGGCAGAAGGCAATTTCCACACAGTGATTTATCTGCAAAATCCATATTTCAACAAGCTCCCTAGGAAGATTTAAGAAGTTTTTTTTCTTTTTACTGAGTTTATTGGTACATTCTAGGTATACAGTACAGTTACATGCATTACTGGGATCTTGTACCTCTACATGACAATAGGTATACAACAGTTACATGCATTACTGGGATCTTGTACCTCTACATGACATGTCTTGATTCTCGTTTTTTCCCCTTGTCCGTGCCCTCCCTTCACCCCCTTCTCCCCTCCCCATTTACAAACACTTTATTTCCATTTTTTCATTTTCTCATATTTTTTCTTTATTTAAATTCCTTTATAATATAAAATATCTATTTTATCAGAATCAAATGAGAAAAGACATGCAAAGAATTTAACACAACCTCTGACAAATACCAAGCATTCAGCAGTGTTAATTTTCTTTCCTTTTGCTCAGAAGCCAACACAACAGCTTTCTTTGTTACACACTAATTACCAGGACTCCTAAAGAGTCAGAGTGATCTGGAGCAATCCAGTGTACAATATCCACTCTTGAAATAGACCTGAATTCCAAGATAAGCAGTTCTATGAGACTGGATGACATTAATGCTCCATGACCAGATATGAACTCAGGATTTATACTGTTTTCATGATGAAGGGAGAAATCTGAGTGAATAAGTATTACAATTTGATTCAGCCTATTCAGGAAAATCTTTAGTACCTGTTGTTAAAATGTAATAAAAATGTACAGATATGCATTAATCTTTATTTTGGCTTTCTATAAAGAAATAAACTCTTGATTTATCAATGTAAGTGTATTGAAAAATCTATCTATTTGGGACTCAAAGTTCAAGGCTCTGTGAGGAATGCAAGGAATTTAAAACATAGTACCAGCTCTTTTTTCCCCCCCATTAAGAGTATTGGTACAGTTTAGGTATACACTACAGTTACATTCATCATTGGGATTTTGTACCTTTGTACACGTATCTTGGTTTTTGTTTTTCCCCATTACCCTGCCCTCCATTCACTCCCTCCATCATTCTTTATTTACAAAGACTTTATTTCCATGTTTTTCCTTTTCTCATGTTTTTTCTTTTTCCTTCTTACCTTTCCCCTACCCCTCCCATTGCCCCTACTCTGTTAGACTTTTTCTTCCAATTACACAATATCAATTCTACATTTTGATCTTTATTTACACTTTTGGTTGTTCATACTAGAGAAATGATACAGTATTTACACATGTGTATCATTAGTTTCACTCGAGTATGGCCTCAATGTGCATCCACATAGCTATAAATGTCTCTAGCTTCTCATTTTTATGCCTGAGTAGTACTCCATTTTATAGAAAAACCACATCTTTATCCCGTCTCCAGTTGGTGGGCAATTGGGCTGTTTCCAACTTTTAGCTATTACAAACTGTGCCGCTATAAACATGGGTATGCATTATCACTTTGGTATGATTCTTTTTATTCTTTTGGAAAGATACCCAGCAGAGGGATACCTGGGTCAAATGGAACCTCTAATCCTAGTTGCTTGAGGTATCTCCATATTGATTTCAGTAGTGGTTGCACCAGTCTGCACTCTCACCAACAATGAAGAAGGGTTGCTTTCTCCCCAAAACTCCACCAGCATTTGTTGTTGGTTGATTTCTTGATAGCAGATATTCTTTCAGAGTGAAGTAAAATCTCAGCATTGTATTGATCTTTATCTCTCGAATGACCAGTGATGATAAACATTTTTTCATATGTTTATTTGCTACTTTTACTTCATCTGAGAAATGTCTGTTAATTTCAGATGCCCTTTTTTTAATTGGGTCTGTATAATTGGGGGGGATCTGATTTTTTTTAGTTCTTCATATATTCTAGATAGTAGACCTTTGTCTGAGGAACAGCTGGTAAAATTTTTTTTCCACATTGTAGATTGTTTCTTAGCTCTGTTGGTGATTTCTCTGGCAGTGCAGAAACTTTTTAAAAAGATGAGATCTCAATTGTTGATTCTTTGTGCTAGTTCCTGTGCTACTGAGCATTTGTTCATAGTCTTTTCCTATGCCAGTATCTTTTAAGAGTTCTAGCTAACTTATCTTCCAGCAAGTTTAGTGTTTCTGTTGTAATATTTAGATCTTTAATCCACTTTGATTTTAGTTTAGTACATGGTGCAAGATAGGGGTCTAGTTTTAATCTTTAGCAAATTGAAATCTAGTATTTCCAGCACCATTTATTAAGGAGACTTATCTTTCCTCTAATGAGAATAGTTAGCTTCTTTGTCAAAGATAAGGTAGCTGAGTATGTCTGCAGTTGTGTCTGCATCTTCTAATCTATTCCATTGATCTTTGGGTCTGTTTCCTTGCCAGTACCATGCTGTTTTTATCACAGTAGCTTTGTAGTATAGTTTCAAGTTGGGGATTGTGATACCTCCTGCCATATCTCTGTTGCCTAGAATTGCTTTTGCTATTCTAGGTCTCTTCTGATTCCAAATGAATTTTTGGATTGTTTTCTCTAGTTCTGTGAAATATACTGTTGGGGTTTAAATCAGGATTACATTGAATCTATAGCAGTTTTGGAAGTATAGCTGTTTTCACTATATTGGTTCTTTCTACCAGCTGTTAAAGAGCACTCCAGTGTAGAGAATGAATACAGGATGAGAAGAGTAGCTATGCAATGTCATATGGAAAAAGAGGATGAGCAAATGCTATCATTGTTAAAATGAAACCAAGGACTTGGAGAAATTCCATAAAACAGAAGAGAAGAAATTTGAACAGGGGTCCAGAGAACTTGATTTTTCTAAGTCTCACAACTCTCACCACTATCATAGAGATGATAATGCCAGCTTGGTTTCTGTGTAGTTTGCGTAAGATAATATAAATTAGTTTATCCATGGTGTTCTGGAGGATTAACTAGAACTTTGAAGTATCCCAAGAGAAAACATTTGTGATAAATTTCCAAAGCTCTTCGTATATCCACTTCTTAGAGATTCTCAAGGCATATTCATTGATGACACTGAATAGTAATTAAGGCTAAAAGGGATTCTCACATTTTTATCACACAATTCCTTTAATTCAGCATTTATTCATTAGCATCTTATAGGTTATTTGGAACACATGTGAGTAAATGTTTTGGGGTTGTTGTTTTTTTCTCATTGACTTTATTGGTACATTTTAGGTATACAGTACAGTTCCATTCATCATTGGGATCTTGTACCTTTACATGACAGGTCTTGGTTCTTATTTTTTCCCCTTACCCCTGCCCTCCCTTTACCCCCTCTACCCTTCAGTAAATGTTAATATACATTAATATACATAAAGTCCTTTGCACACTTCTGTAAAGTGGCTTGACTCATATTATCTATATCAGTCTTCAAAGTTAACGTGGTATTTCTGTGGATCAAAAATTATATCTAACCTTACCTGTCACTGTGCCCAGCGCTTTTCTTACTTGGACTTTTAAAAAATCAATGGACACACTTAAAAGTTTGTTTCATTATCAAATTCAATCCTCTGGAATGTGGGTCAAGTTTTCCCTTTCACAGATTTCCTCTGCCCTTTCTTCTCCTCCTCTCCACAGGGAGTCCTCTGTTCTCTCCTAGGTCTCAGTACTGACTGTCCCCAAGCAACTAGGACTTTGGAGTTGTCTCTAAGGGACTGGAATTATGCAGAATTAAAAGGTCCCACCTTTGACAAAGTTGAATAGGATTAGAGTGCAATTTCTGGGGGAAAAAAGGTTTTAAAAGAAAAAGGTAGCATTTCCTCAAGAAATGAATTCACAAAGTAGAAGCTGCCTTATTTTTTTTTTGCATAATTACAAAAAATTTACCTAAAACATGTTTATTTCTTCTAAATTTGGATATGCATTTACATTTGAATTTCTCATATGGCTTTTTAAAAATAAACTACAAGAGCAATGAATCCTTTCCTTTCTGTGTAATTTCTTGATTATTCACAACTTTTAATATTCACAACTTTCCGTGTAATTTCTTGATTATTCACAACTTTTAATACCTAGCTGTATTGAAATCTGTGAATTTGTATTAAAAGCCATTTTTAAAAAGTGATAAAATGAAATATTCCTAGTGGAAACAGCACACTATATATTTTCAGGGCCCCATTTTATTGACATTTTAAAATGCAAGTATAGTAATTACCCAGCTTAAGATATCATATGTCTGTTCAGAGCTATTTTCGCAAGGGAGGCACCCTTGGAGTAAGGCACCAATGGAAATGTATGTATAAAGGAAAATGCCCATGAGTGGCTTTCTTTATGAACTTCATAAAAACAGATGACTTGAAGATTGAGCTATTGTGGGGAAGTTAGGAGTTAGATGGGGGAAAATGCATGAGTTCGAGGTATTAACATCAGCAACCATGGGGTATAGCTACACAGACATTCTGTCAGATACTTGGTTACTGTACTAATTTAAAAAAATAAAAATAAGATGAGGTGTTATAAAAAGAGAGCTTAAATGAAGCTGAAAAGTACAGATTGATATAAATTTTTGGCCTCATGCAGAAAAGATGCGTATGTATGTGTTCATTCTAACTTGCTAAAATGGAACTAGACACTTAAGCAGCATCTTCAGAAAGCAAAGGGTGATTTATATACAACCCTGTGGTTAATTAACATATTCGTTCCTCAGACACAAGTTATGATTTATGAAAATTAGTTAAGGACCAGATTTATACCTGAGGCTATAGTTCAAAACTTGTTATTTATAACAATTCACAGCAGCTCAGAATACAACTGGAAATCTGAGAGTTCCTCAACCACAAAGATCACCCCAGCTGCAGGAACAGGCCCAGGCATTTTACTGCTCAGTAAACTGTGGTGTGGTGACAAGTCATGTGGGGGCATAAAATAGAATTAGGAACTGTGAGGAAAAAGCAGTCAGGCAGAAACAAAATTGTCGTCTTAATTGAGGAATGTGCTTCTGTCCCTTACCAAACTAGCCCATAGTTTTCAGTCACTCAAAACCTCCTCCTTGGGCTTATTCTGTGTGATAGACACTGAGAAGTAAAGAACATAAGCTCTGCCCTCCTACAGGTCTTGATCTAGGAGGAAAGGCAGGCAAGAACAAGTAGGAAAATACATTTAATCATAGCTTAGATACATTTCACCATAACTAAGATAAATAAATATTAAAATAAAGATGCTAAGTACCCAGGTTTACTACTTCAAAATGACTCTGCTAGGTGAACAGAAGTTTTGCCTTTCCTTTGAGAAATCACTCGTTAAATTGATAACTATTCACTCATTCGTCAAAAAAAAAAAAAAAAAAAGCTCTAAAGATTTACGCTGAGGGTAGAAACCTCTCTAACCAAAGAAGACAGCACCAGAGAAAACAATTTTGCAAGGAAAAGCTATAAAAGTTATAGGATCTTCAATGTCATAATTGACCATAATTTTAATTTGAAATTTTTCTTGAAATAAAATTTAGATGATGGGAAACAAGGAAATGGAGATGAGAAGGGACTTTTGAGTACGGGGAAAGAAGATAGGAGGAAGGGGAGGAAAGTAAAAAATACCGAGTTTTAAAAGTATATATATCAATTATACATGATTAATGCATTATGCATCACAAACATATACTAATAAAAAATTAAAATTTCTTGCTTTAAAACATTTCTTTCTGGCTCTAGATAGAAATTTACTACACTAAAGTTTAGGCTACTTATGATGCAGAAGGCTAACTTTTCTGTATACCCACTTGAACATGGTGAAAGTTACAGATTTTGGTACCCAGTTTGAGAAACATGAGTATGACTCTATTAACAGCTGGGGGTTTCCAAAGTGAACTTAGAATGGTTATTAGCCCTTCCAAGCCATAATTTTTAAAGACTTTAGTAGAAACATACTATACAAACAAAAATGCACACAATATTACTGTAGAGCTCGGTGAATTATCACCCCCACAAATCTGGTAGCCACCACCCAAACCAAGACATGGACCATTGCCAGCCCCGTTTCCAATCTCCTGAGCTCTCTTGCCCTTCCTCCCCTCCAGAACCCATCCCACCCCTCAGAAGCCATTCTCTTGATTTCTAACATCACAGTTTAGAGTTGTACCCTCTTTTAAAAAACATTACGCACACAGAATCGAGTCATATGTAAGTTTGGCATCCAGCTTCTTGTACTGAACCTTGTTTCTGTATATGTGAGTAAATGATGTCCTTCCTTATTCCTTGGTTGTGATGATGTTGGAATTCTGTAGCTGTAAGGTACTTGGCTTTCAGGCAGTTTCCAGAGAAGATGAGTGTTTTAACTTTTTAAGTTCTCTTTTCACAACCACTGTAAGCATTCTCACTTATGCTAGTGATGAGGATGGGATGGATTTGGAAACGTATCATTGGCCTTACTTTGTTTGGGGACCCACTATTCAAACATTGGCCTTACTTCCTATTAGTTAATTATCCTGTCTTTCTGCCATTTCTTCCTATGGAGTAGCTTGGCTTTCTCCATTTGTCTCTAAGCAGGTTCAGTTGGTTTGTGCTCCGGAAGATTATTAAAGTGACCTGACAAGGTTTTCTGTAGTAACAATAATTGCAACTCATCTTTCAATATGATTCCTTGTGCGTCAAGCATCGTGCTAATGCCTTCACATGTACCTCATTTCATCCTTCCAGCCAAATGAGAGCTACTCATATTATCCCCAGTATAGAGACGAGTTATCGAGGCCAGAGAAACTTGGCAGTAGATGCAACCACTAAGAGAGAGGTAGAATTTCAACGTAGGCAGTTCTTTGAATGTCTGGCTCTTGTTTGCTGATGTATAAGCTCCTGATACAGGAAATCCTAAATGTTTTACTGCACCACCTTAGGAAAGGTTGTCCTATGTGGATGTCAACTCATCATCAGAGAGGTTCTTGATTGAAAAAATGATGGGAAAGTCTGTAGCAGTCTGTCCTCTAACTTTACTGGAAAATGTCCTCCTTGTTTGGCATTAAACAGAACATGAAGAAGGGGTAACATGAATGCCTCATTAAAAGCCCTATGATTTAAAGCCTAAATTTATTTTATAGGGTTACACCTGCCCTAGAGCCCCACATCTTTTATCTGGAAAAATATCTTTGGAGATTTTAGTGCTTTCCACTTCTACCATTCTTTAAAATTATCTTTATACTTATAATAGTTTACTTATTCCTTTGTTTTCCATTGTTTATCCATTATCTCAGCCTTACAGAGTCATTCTGTGATCTTTAATGAGAGGCAAGTCTTTATGAAAATCCATTGTTAATTTTAATCCTATGAAGTTGATGAGATGAAGATGTACTTGGACATTTTGTAGCTAATCCAATTATAGCATTAATTAATATTTCTCATTTTACAAAAACTGTAAAGTCCAATTCAATACTGTGTGTATTTTTGTGTGTTTGTGTGTTGGTCTGTGTATGTGTGTGTAATACCACGCGGGGAAATCTGAATAAAACAGTATGACAAAAGCTCCAGAGAAGTTAAAATTTATTTGGGAAGGAAGACAAAAATATAGTCACAGAAAGTAAATGTATTTCAAAGTAAGTGTGAAAATAGTAACATGCTACCTAGGAGTAAGAGGGCCTCTAAAGTGATCACAAAATAATTCCTAGAGAAGTTGAAGGAGAGCAGGAACAGCCACTTCAGGATGAACAGGGGATGAATATGAACTGCAGGAGGAGGCTCTGTAACACAGCCAACCAGAAAACTACAGCCTTGGCCAAGGATGCAGAAAACTGGAGAGACAGGGTAGGAAAGGTTTGTTTCTCCTTACTGCTGTAACCAATGACTACAAACTTGGTGGCTTAAGACAAAACAAATTCCTTATATTTCATTTCATAGAACAGAAGCCCAAAATGAGTTTGAATACTTAAAACCAAGGGGTTGACAGAGATTTTACTTCTGGAAGCTCTAGGGAGAATCATTTCTTTCCTTTTCTGGCTTCTAGAGACCATCGCATTCTTAGCTCATGCCCCTCCTGTCTCAAAGCACATCACCCCATTCTGTGTGATCACATCTCTGGTACCCACTGTTGTTCCACTCTGAGGACTTTTGAGATCACCTTGGGCCAGATGAGTTCATCTCACCTCAAGGTGGACTTCCTCACATCCACAGAGTCCCTTTTGCTACAGAAGGTAACATACCCAGGTTCCAATGTGACAGTAATAAGTTCCACTGTTTGTCTACTAACAGTGTCTCTATTAACACCGTATTTAGAAGGACTCCACGTGGTAGGCTTTGATGTTTATCCTGCACACCCTGAAACCACTGAGGACCTAAGGCTGGCACAGGATACAGTATCCTGCAGTGGTCAGACAAGTTTGGAGATGAAGAGTTGAGCGTAGAGAGTGTTTGGTCTATCCGTGGAAGGTGTGCCCATGGCATGTTTAGGAAGAAGCATGTGTGTGAGAGAAAGCACCCACTTATCCACTTGCACCTGTGTTTGTGAATACAGCCTCCACTTGTTCCGAGTGGATGTTTACCTACCCATGGGAGAGCAGCCACCTGAGGAGCCTAGGATGTTTCTGCCTCCCAAAATACAAAATAGCACATGACTAATAGGTGACCATCTTGCTTTTGGGGGAATCATCAGCATCCTTCCAGGTATAGGATGTTCAGATAGCTGGGAACTACTTCTCCAAAGAAATTTTTATGTGTTCCAAAGTACTTTCCAATCATAATGAGGTTGTTAAGGTAGTTTGTGGTGATCAGTGCAAGCTGCAACATCTCCCAGAGAGACTGTGGATGATGGAGAGACCATAACACGGGAGCATTTACAGGGGACTGATGAATGTTGCCCATCGCAGAGGTGAGATGCTATGCACTAATTCATCTCTGCTGCTTTCACCTTTCCATTATGTTGTCCAAAATTCGAATTGAGTTATCATACAGGGTGAGTTTTGATTCAAACAGTTTGTTGGAAATAGCTTAAATAATTAAGGCTCCATACAGGTGTGAAACTAGAAGAAAAACAAACCCAAGAATCCCATCCATTAGCTGAGTTGGAATGGTCTAAGAGATTGTTAAGCAAGTTCTCACTAAAATACAGGCTAGAGCTGGAGTTGTCTGTCTGGCATAAGGTGTTCAGAGAGTTCAGAAAAGAGAAGCCTGAGTGGTTATTAACTAATTTGGTGGTTGTGCTCTCTGTGTAGTTGCTTCTCCAGGCTAAAACAATTAAGATGAGATCAGATAGCTCCATCCTACTGCTTCCTAAGACTTGATAATGTGAAATTTTCTAAAAAGCAAAACTCCATTTTCAGAAATGAGAGAGAAAATTATAATATTAGTGTTCAGACTTTGAGGAATTGCAGCACAGTCTGAAAAGGGTGGACATTAGGAAATGAAAACATTCCTCTCTATCCAAGGCAGAATGGTGCAGCAGTTATTTTGGTGGTGTTTAACAGTTACGATGTTCAGTAGAAAAGAGATCTTCTGAAATAAACCAGAAGTCTCAGAATGAAAACATAAATATTTAGCTGTGCTTTTAAAGCCTTGCTATTTTCTTTCTTAATTGTGTTTACCTTTTAAACAACAACAAACAGAAGCCAAAAACTTGGCAGAGGGTTGCTTTTTAAGGAGAATGTATTCCTTGACTGCCAAATAAATATCCCTTTCTTTTGTACTTTGTTTTTTTTTTTTTTTTAAAATGATGCTTTTCATTTCCTTCGTTCCTGCCATTGCTTGCTACTCAGACCTCAGACTGTGGGAGGGTTGTTTTTTTTTTATTATGATTCACATCTTTATTGTTGTCTAACTGCATTAAGCTTTAAGGCCTCATTAAGGCTCGGGTGTTGGACATGCTAGAGTGAGAAACATGCAAAAACAAGTAATTACTGTATAACAAATAAGGCATTTATTTGTATTTGCAAATTATTGCTATTATTATGAAAGAGAGGACTTCCAATGAATTCATGTATATGTTTGCTGCTTTTAAAGAGTTTCTTACCCATGCAGATCAAAGCTTAACGAATTATACCAATAACGACAGTCTGCACTTTTTGAACCCGGTTTCCATGCTGAGATGTAGGCCACAAGGGGGACCAATGTACTTTTGTCTCTCGTATCACATAGTGACCACAGTGGTAATGGAGAAAGCCCAAAGGGAAGGTGATTGTCTCAAATTTTTGTTACTATACCAAAACATATCTGAGACAATCTACTTATAAAGAAGAAAGGTTTATTTGGGCTCAGTTTTGGAGAGTTCAGTCCCTGATCAGTTAGACCTGTTGCTGTTAGGCAGCTGGTGGAGGGAGGAACATATTATGGCTTCAGCAAACCTCATGATGGCAAGGTAAATAGAAGAGATCAAGATCCCGTGGTCCTTTTCAAGAGTATGTCCCCAGTGACCTAAAATCTCCCATCATAAAGGATCCACCACTTTCCTATAGTGCAGTGCTGGGAATTAAACATACGGACCCCTGGGGACATTCTAGACCCAGTGACCTCAGGCTATGTATCTCTTGCCACCTTATGTTCATTTCTGTAATCTGGAAGTTGCACACTTCCCTGTGTAGTTGTCCCCTTATTCTTAATTTTCAGGGTATTAATCCTTCTTCTTCCTGTACAGTATCTTCAGATGAAGTCTGGGGAGAGTTGGAGACATAGTGTAGCTGCTGGGTATGACTTTGGGCAAAGTATTCATACTACTATGAGACTTTGGGGAAACTGAGAGGAATCAGTATTTAGTAATCGTCTGTGAATCAAGCATTCTGCTAAGTAAATATTTGTCCCATTGGACATCATCTTTGAGAAAAAAAATGTATGAAGTTTATTGCTGTGGAATCTAACAATGTGCATGATACTGCCCAAAAATTATTGTTCTAAAACTACTGAGTGGCAAAGCGAGCATTTGAAGTTAGTCCTTTAATTTAGAAAACTTCTTGCCTCAGTAGTAATAACACTTGGACCAGTGGGTAACACACAGTCAGTGCTTCCCAAGCACTCTGTGGGTCTACTTTTCACAAGCCATGGATTCCACTTTTACTACTTCCATCCTTTTCTTTTTTTGGTACCAGGGATCGAACTCGGGACCTTGTGCCTGCGAAGCAGACAGCGGCACCACTGAGCTACATCCCCAGCCCCATGGATTCCACTTTTGACATTGTCTTTGGAATTGTGCACAAGTCTAATTTAAAAGCATTTGCTTTAAAAATTAAATGTCAAAGTTACAAACTTTTAAATGTTAGAAGTAAACCTTTAAGACTTTCATATATTTAGATATGATATACATGTAAATACACATTTATAAGCTTCTAGTATAGTCAAGAGAAAATTTCTACAGATTTTGTCTTTATCTTTGCTTTAAAAGCTGACTATCACCATTCCATTTGCCTTGCTGAGTTACTGCAGGTTCCATATCGTTTTCTCATCTTTTCTATTTAAATTTTACTATTCTTGGGTGGTGATGTTGAATTAGTAGAAGCCATTGCTTTCTGGGGTAGAAAAATTGTATTTTTCTGGTAGAAATTTGGCTGTATTTATTTATATAAGTTTTTTTTTAAAGATGAATCCTTACAATTATCTTCATTGCACATTTCTCTGTGCAAGTGTAGGCTGTAGACTGTTACTACCTACTTTGCCTGATTTCTTCATCCTTTTTCTGAAAAGTTTATGTTCGAGCCAGCAAACATTTAAGTCCCTGTGGTTCTTGGGCAGTGCCCTTCTTAGGGATATTGCCAAATAATCTGATTAGAGTCTTAGGCAGTCCTCTGATGAGAAGTCATTCAGTAGACATTAGCCCACTGACTGATGGATCCTGGCCCCTGAAAGGTTGTCAGAGATAAAGATATATCTTGACTCTCTCATTATTACTCTATTTGGTCAGCATATCCAGATACTAAGTGTCAATTAAGAATCGTAGAGTTGACCCCAGTGATCACACAGTTTGCACTGAGCTTGTTATATTACTACGAAGAGTCAAGATATGCTGACAAACATTAGGATTCTATTTACCAGGAAAATAGGTGATAACCTAGAATGCAAGGAAATGATACCATAGAATACTTTCCCAGATTAGCAATGTTACATCCTGTGAGTTGGCATCTCATGTGGAAAGCTAGGGAATACTGTCAGACACCCTGAACTAGTGATTAGACTTTTTGAGTTCTCATCCCAACACCTTCCCATTTTTTATGTGACCTTGAGTAAACCATTTAAACTCCCTAGATGTAAAATTTTCCACCTGAAAAATAGGAACAAATAATGTCATTTCACTTGAGTTTTTAAAATTGCTGTGAAGATCAAATGAGTGAGTTTGGTTCATAAACATGAACAAAAAAAGATTCAGGACTAGACACATACTGACTTTTGCCAATATTATAGTGTTACACAGTTGTGTGAGGTAGGAGAGAATATCTAAAGACTGAGGTATTAAGCATGAATGTAAATTAAAATAATTTGATGAGACAAGAGAACTTTAAGGTCAAAGAATGGTGCTTCCTATATTGCCTACATTTTTATTAGTATGTGTTTGCATACATAATGATTACATTCGTTGTGGGGAATTAATACATATACATAACACATCTTCGTATTCTCCCAGCCTTTTTTTTTAACCTACATCAATTCATTTATAAGTCCTTACAAAGTTAGTTATTGTGCATACATATCAACAGCCAGACTAAAAGTCCACAAAACATATAAAACACATAAGATAATTATATTACATCCACGAACATGTTTATGTACACCCTCCATGTTGGATTACAATAACTTCTTCTCCCCCTCTTTTTCCTCTTGACTGTTTTTAATTTGCATTTTATTTCTATATTGAATTTCTCATGCAAGAGAAAATGATAGTTAAGCTTGTGAGTCTGATTTACTTCACACAACATTGTGGTCTCAAGGTGCCTTCAATTTCCTACAAATGGCTATAGTTTATACTTCTTTATGGAAGAGTAAAACTCCATCTTGTATAAATGCGCATTTTCTTCATTCTTCTGCGAATGGACATATAGGCTGCTTCTAAGATTTAGCTACCGTGAATTGTCCTGGTGCAAACATAAGTATGCAAGTGTCCCTATAATATGATATGATGTAATATGATATCTTTAACTCTTGAGAAGATACCTAGAAGGGAAATAGTTGAGTAGAATGGAATTTCTATTTTTAGCTTTTTAGCAAATCTCCATACTGAATTCCATAGTGTTTTTACCAGTTTATACTCCTACCACCAATGAAGAAGTGTTCCTTTTTCTGCAGCTTTGCCAGACCTTGTTATTGGCTGATTTCTTGATGATAGTCATTATTTCTGGAGTGAGATGGAACTTCAGTATTGTTTAAATTTGCATTTATCACATAGCCTGGGATGTTGAACATTTTTTCATTTATTGGACATGTGTACTTCTCCATCTGAGAAGTGTCTATTCATTTCGGATGCCCATTTTTAGTGAATCTTTAAATTTGGGGAAGTCTGACTTTTTTGAATTCTTTATATATTCTAGTCCTATGAGGAGTAGTAAGCAAAATTTTTTCCCATTCTGTAGGTTGTCTCTTCACTCTGTTGGTAGTTTCCTTTGCCGTGCAGAAGGTTTTTAATTTGGTGGGATCCCATTTGTCAGGTCTGGGTATTATTTCTTGTGCAACCAGGGTTCTCTTCAGAAAGTCTTTGTCCACACCTATGTCTTCAAGATTTTACCTATTTTGTTTTCCAACGGATTGTTGCTGTTTTAGTATTTAGAACTTTGATCCATTTTGAATCTTCAGCATCTAGAGAGCCCATTTTCCCAGCACCATTTGTTAGAGGCTATCATTCTTCCAAAGCAAGTATCTGGCTGCTTTGTCAAAGATAAGGTGTCAGGGCAATGCCTGGAGTTGTTTCTCCATCCTCTGTTCCAGTGTTGGCAAACCTATGGCACATGAGTTACTCTGCTTTTCTTTTAAGACAAAAGATGTCAGTGTATGAATTGCTTTTTTTATACTAAAACCTCAGTATTCAGGTTTAATTGCAGTCTTGGCACTTTGCGATAAATAAGTGGGTTTTGGGTTGGAGTTGGGGCACTTTCTCTAAAAGGTTTTCCATCACTACTCTATTCTGTCCCACTGATCCACAAGCCTAGGGGTTGTTTGTTTGTTTTTATCACTTTGGCTCTGTTGTATAACTTGAAGTCTGGGTTTATGCTGCCCCCTACCTTACCCTTGTTGCCCAGAATTGCTTTTGCTACTTTAGGTCTCTTTTGTAATCTCTTCTTTAACGCAGAAACTGCTCCAAAATGACTACTTCTAGCTGTTTACAAAATTGTTGTCAGCCATAGATAGACAAGTATAATATAGGAAAAAGAGGAATGTAACTGACATTTGTTTTCAGTCACTCGAAGAATCTTGACCAGCAAACTAAGATATGGGGCATTCAGGGTTTACGTAGCTGCTGAAAGGGCTGTAGAAGAAAAGGTCAGGGGAATAAATGCTACAAATTAGGAACTCTGGAGGAGCAGGAAACAGGGAGGTCCTGGTGATCTTAACTGCCTGAACCAGCCAGGTGAGTGACACATACACGCTGCCTAGAAAGCTTCCAGTAAATCTCTTTTCAAAAAAAATGTTAGTATGTGTCTGCAATCCACAATGAATGTATTCATTGTAAGGTATTGGTACATAGACATATTGCATCTTGATCTTTCTACTTCCTGTTCTGTTTTCCTCCCTTTGGTCTTCCCCCAGCCCCAGGTTACATAGGCATCTGTCCCTATTCACCTGGCTGCTGCTGGAGGAGGAAGCTACTCCTCTCCTGCTTTCCATAGCTCCTGCAAGCGACTCCATTTGGCATAATTCATATTGAAACCCAGCTGGCAAGGGATCCCAGCAAGTATGGGGCCCAGGCTTCCCCCAAAGGGTGAGAAATGATATGTAGTTGACAGCCAACAAGCTGGCCCAGAATTGCTCTTCAAAACCACTTTCTTACTGCACTTGCATGAAAAGATGAAAATTATAAACCACAGATTTCAATTCTAAATCTGAGTTTTTTGCAAGTGTGAAACTAGAGCTTATTCCTGTACCTTCATATGTCACCCTATTACAATTCTAAGATTCCAGTGATTTAGGAATTGCACCATCAAGTGGGTAAGAGCTTTTTAAGGGGGAAAAAGCACACCATGATGAGTATGCATCAAATATGAGGTGTGCCCCATTTGTACTACATTAAAGGCATATAGAGGTGAGTCTTAAAGATAAGGAACTTGGATGTTACAACAATTTGAATGGCTCTAGTGGGAAGAAGTTCTTTTGTACATCTCTCTAAATGCTCAATCCAGTTGCCTCAGGATCCAGGCATCTGACCTGGTGGACATGCTGAAGGTATTCACTGGCCACCAGGTAAAGGAGTAAGGAAGATAACCTGCCTATTTCTAGAGCAAAGGAATGAGAGTGGAGAGGCACTGTCACAGTCTCCCACCTGGGCTTCTAGAGCGGAGTGGGTTTTCTCTCCTCCTTAGTCTTCTGCTGCTGTTCTGCCTTTCTCCCCATGGGACCAAGTGGATTTCATCCCAAAAGAAACCTCGTCCTCTGTGTATGTCCTTTGTGAATTAAATTTCTTCAGATGTTCCAGACTAAGATGGACTGAAGTTTCTATAAACAAAATCTGTACTGGAGTTTGCAGAAATTGTGTCCTCCAGCTTCATCTTTGAGTTTCCAGAGGTTGGCCATAGGAGAGAGATTTTGCCCTGGCATGGTCAGGTTTGAGATTTGGGCATGGCCAAGAGGATCCAGGGCAGGGTTTTCCCTTAAATGTGTGTTAACTGTTGTTCTTTCCAGCTTATCTTTTTGGCCATAGTAGTTGTTTTGGCCATAGTAGTTGTTTAGGCCATTTCCCTCTAGCTCAAGGTAGATTTCAGCACTGGAGTTCGGGCCATATATGTACATAAATTTTCTTTAGAACCTGTGGGGAATAATGGCCACTGTATGACCCAGATTTTGGGGTTCTTATCCCAACTCTGTAATGATCTCATCTTGTATTATATAATGCTATTTTATGACCTATGAAATAATTTCTAAACATTATAACATTAGAAGCAAGACTCTCCAAAAGTACCTTTTCTGGTTTCCACTGAGTGTATATGAACGCTTACAGAAAAATCATTTTTAATTGTTTTACAATGTCACTTATTTTTCTGGAAATACTGTTGTGGTTTTAACTGATTTTTTTCTGACAAGAAGAAAATTCTACCCTCAGTAATCTTCCCCGGGGGCTCAGTGGTTCATTGTGAAGGAGCTTTGACTTTGAAAGGACTGTTTGTGGTCACAACCCCCCATTCATAAATGCTACTAACACTTGACAGTCTTACTGTTCTCGGGGTCTTAAGTGGTTAGGTGACCCTAAAAAACAAAAGTGCTTTGAAACTGCATGACCATTGCAAGGGACAGTCTCAGGAAAAACTCCCGTTAACTGATAAAAACAAAGAGAAGATTCAGATTATGTCCCAGGTCTCATTGTCTGTTATGGCATAGAAGTTTTGTTGAATAGCAGTGAAGTATCTTGTGTCCTGTGGCTATGTACCATTATCCAACTTGAAGCTAATACTCCCTTTCTACAACAAAGGGAGCACCTATTTTTGAGACAATTTTTAATTTATTTGAGTGAATACACACAATATTTTTTCAGTGTTTGACACAGTCACAAGATAACAGTTTAAATGCTTTTCCATTTCTCAGATGAGTCAAATTTTATTTTGTCACTTCCCTGTGTAAAAGTTTCCTCAGAGGCGCTTTCTTTTCTGGATTAACCCCAAAATCTTTCACTTGGTTTTATTGGGCCTTTCAGTAGCTGATTTCTGTTCCTCTACCCAGACTCAGCTCCCAGTGGTGTCCACTGGTGGGTCCTCTTCACTACAACCTCAGTGAACCTTTCCTCTTCCCCCCAACACTCGTGCTTAGCTACCAGTTCCTGTCTGGCTTCCCATCTTTTGCCCCTTCCCTTATCGAAAAACCCAGCTGTAATTCTCTCCTTTATTTCCAAAAGGAGAGAAATACTTTAAGCTCCTCTAACTATTGACCATGTCTTCCTGGCATCCAAATTTCTGGTGCCTCCCTGGAAGTCTGGTACATCATGGGGACTCAAATCAGTGTGGCTGATACCGAATAGTATCTCTGGTGTGAAAAACTAATATAGTACTCAAGATCCTAATGGGACAATTAGCAAATAGGAAGAAAAGGACCAAAGGTGTAGGGACAGTGAGAAGGATAGGGAAGGAGGAATAAGGGAAAAGGAAAAAAATAGGAGAAAATGTAAAAATGGAATTAAAGTGTTTGAAGGGGGAGGGGAGGAACAAAAGGTGTAGGGACAGTGAGAAGGGTAGGAGAAGAGGAATAAGGGATAGGGAAAAAATATGAGAAAATGTAAAAATGGAATTAAAGTGTTTGTAGGTGTGGGGGAAGGGGGTGAAGGGAATGTGGGCACAAGGGGAAAATGAGAAGCAAGACCTGGCATGTAAAGGTAAAAGATCCCAGTAATGAATGTAACTTTACTGTCTACGTAGAATGTGCCAATAAATTAAATTTTTAAAAAATCAGAGTGGCTGAAATGAGCCACATAAGTATGCATTTTCTATATTATTGTTATCCCAATACCAAAAGTCCTCTGTTTATGTAGAGTAATCAGTTAGGAGAGATTGCATGTGTAATTTCTATAACATACCAATAGCCAGGGTCTTTTTGGTCATTACCAAAGTATTAAGAGCTGTATTGTGAATTCTACATATAAAAACATGTCTTCACTCATCATTTAAGAGTTCAATGCATTTGCAGTCATAGTAGCAAGACCATACCCCAGCTATCATTCCAGGCTATAAAATGAGCAATAAGATTTGTTACTAAAGGAAAAATGTGCTTCTGTGGATTCCATGGATTTATCATCGAATAACAGAGGCTTAGCCAAAAGACAGGGAGTGGATCTTATAAAATGGAAAGTTTGGACTCATCCATGGTTGGAGGAATGGCACTTTGCAACCCCAGACTATTGTGTTTGTTTTCTGGAAGTGGAATCAAGACTTCTGAGATTATAGATCTTAGGGAGCATCTTTACCTTGGTCTTTAAGGCCAATTTCCTCTCCCCCTTTCCTTCTGGCTTATAGAGTCATTTTTGACCTAGGGTCAACCAGGAGGTTACTGAAAATTTTGAGCAGTAATTCTAGAGAATCAAAATGCAAAGAAACAAGTTATATTACCTTTGTAAAGTGTTAATCAGTTCATTAGTTAGTTGAGGTGTTCCTTTCAGCTCTGCAAAAATGTATGTTTCCTGGAAGTTACTACAAAGACTTGAAGTAGCCTGTAACTAAAATATTATCCAGGAGATCCACTCCTCCTGGGTTATATAGTAACAAGAAAGTTCTGTCCTGCTTCTCAACTTATAAAAGAATTATTCATTTACAATATGTCTCAATTGTAAAGTACATTTAATGTGGAAATCTAGCACTGTAATAGAATACAATTGAATAGAATGTTATTTTTATAAAAGATTTTATTTATCTTTAATGTTATACTTTTTCTTTCCTTCTTTTACATGCATACTATGTATTTTGACATTTATACCGAGCTCTTCTAACTCATAACTTAGAGGATAATAGAATACCACTACTATGCTTTGATAAAAAACTGTCTTGGTCACGTGCTTTACAGGTTTAGAGACATTATACCAAATTAAAAAAAAACCTCAAGTTTATTTTCATTATTTCTTGATATTTCTACCTATTCACTGATTCAACATAATTATTTCTAAAGTATCTACCAATCTAAGAATCCTAAAACGCTAAATCTAGCAACTATTTCTCACAAGCAATGTTAATTAAATTAAAATGTTTTCCCTATAAGAAATCAGGAAAGCTTGAAGGCTGAATAATTGAAAAACAAATTAAAAAGTAAGAGAACAAGATAAATTTGTGATAAGAAAAGAGACCTTGGTGCAGGCAGGAGAAACTGGATGAGCTCTAACAGGCCTTTTCCGATTCTTAATTCAGTGAGTTTATAGGTCACAATGTTGGCTTTCTCATCTTCTCATTTTGGTTCATCTCATTTGCCTCTGACCCTATCTGCTCATTAAGTGTGGACTGAACTTCATTCTAGAGTCTCCATTCAAAGAAGCTTATTCCATGAAAGGGATACATTTTCCAAATATTTGTGGTGAACCCTATGCAGTTCATGTAATACTAGTCTCAATTTTGTTTGTTCTCAACCCTTTGTTTTTCTTTCTGTGATGCTGGCTGGAATACACAACTAATATGTCACCCTAATCCATGAAATTGTTGTGAAGGTTGACCTCTCTACTTTTGATGAATCTCATGTAAAAAATACATCACTTGAAAAAATAATACAATGAGCTTGTGACAGCTCTGTATTAAGAGCAAACAGAGATGTCTTTAAAAGGTTTTTTGAGGCCACAAGTCATGTTTCACTATGACTTTAAATGCATCTGTGGTATGGCATTACTCTTAAATAGAGTCATTCTACTACTTAAGTCCTTGGTAAATTGTTTAAGACAGCTTTGGATTATTCGGCTAGAAATTGCAAGGCTAGAATTCTCTCGTTTTGAGAGAGCTTATGACTACACAGAGAGCCTTCATATAATTTTTTCCAAATTTTAGTAAGCAAGGTACGAACATATCATCACTCATGCCAAAGCAAACTGCATTAGCATTCTTTGAAACTGCAATGCCAAATTAACATTCAGAGAGCTTCCAGGTTTCGTGGGCACTCCATCAGTAGGAATCAGTTTGCTCCGTAGCTTAGGAACAGGAAAGAAAAGCAATTACTGCATGTCCAGGCAGTGACTTTGGTGTTGCAGATTGAGATGATTTCTACCACTAGCAATCAACAGAGCTCTTCCTCCCAAGACCTCCCAGGTTGGAGATCTCGCAAAACTCGCCAGCCTCTCTTCCTTTATCTGAAGCTACAGCCATGTGGGAGTCCTTGTGATCTTCGGTGTTCACCATGCTGCCTCCCACCTCCACGAGAGCTATGTCCACTTAGAATAAATACTGTTCTACCCAAGTTAGGCAAGATGGTGTGTGCCTGTAATCCCAGCTCTGGAAGCTGAGACAGGGGGATTGCAACTTCAAGTTGAACCTGAGCAATTTAGCAGCTTAGCAAGGCCTTGTTTCAAAATGGTAAAAATAAATAAATAAATAAATAAATAAATAAATAAATAAATAAATAAATAAATAAATAGGGGCTGGGGATATAACTCAGTGTGAAGGACTTGGGCTCCATATCCAAAACTGAAAAGAAAAAAAAGGAATACTGAGCCAGAGCCCACACCATATCTGCCTCTGCCTGTTTCAAGACTTACCTGACACCTCCTCCATGAAGCCTTTCAAACCTATTGGATCACCCTAAGCACCCACAAAGTGTAGGTGTTTATCTCTACTAGATTATGAATTGTTTAAAAGGAGGAAGCGCATACTTATCCCTTTATCCCCACACCTAGCACAGTGCGGAGTGTACTGAGAAGTACTTTTACATGTTAAGTGAAACAGTGAAAGGCACATCCATAAAAAGAGGTGACTTTACACTAGAACCTCTTCAAAGCTTTCTAAAAGCACTTTATTGGAAGATGTTGAATGAGAAAAGCATATCATAAAAATATTTTTATAATAGGTAATTCTGTTATTTTATTATAGAAGTAACAGAGGCTGATGACAAACATGCAATGTAAGCAATACACAAACATGAAAAGATTAAAATCATCCTGAGATAACTACCATTAATGGTACCTATTATAGTCTACTGTTCTTATGCAAAGGCATTTTTCAACACTATGTTAGACTTTTTAATAATTATAAAATCTACATTTTAGATTTCACGTTGGTCAGCTTTCTCTTGTCAGTAAATAGAGATGAAAATGCCACAATATATAAAAGATGCTAAGTCCTTTACATATATTAACTCAGCTAAACTTCAAAACAGGCTTATCTTTGTTTCTATCTTCATTTTATAGATTAAATAACTAAATTATATAACTTGCCCAAGATCATACAGCTCCCAAGGGACTGAACCTCCTCTATTTGAGCCTTAGGAGTTTTGGAATAGAATCAGCCTTCAGAAACATCAGTAACACTATCTATCATCTATCTTCATATCATTTTAGATGGCTGCACAATTCTAAATTATGAACATGAGGCTCAATTTATTTACATGTCCCTTCCGGTCAGACAGAACTGGCTGTTTCTGGTTTTTTGGTATGATAAGCAATGCCATGATGAATAGCTTCATGCAGTCACCTTTACACAGTTGTACCCTTCTGATCAATCCACATGATCAATTTGTCCTCTTCAGACATTATACTTCCTCTGCGTATACCTGTTCTCAGTCCTACAGGCACAGCCCCTTCCTACCTCTGCCTATAACATTCTCCCTCCAACTATTCCCATAGCTGACTCTCTCCTCGTTCAGGTGTGAGCTTACATATCACCTCCTCAGAAAGCTTTCCCTAATCTTTCTGTCTTCCTACACCCCAACATTCAGCACCACTGCATGCTGTTTATTTTCTTCCAAGCACCAAAGATCCAATAATATACCTAATGCTCTACCTATTGATGGCCACCTCAGTCATTTCTGTGCCTTTGGGTTAAGATCAAGTGTAATGGCCACCTCCCTCACACCCAGTGTGCTCTGTCCATGAATATACATGTCAAAAGTATTTTATAGAACACAGTTTGCTCAGGGCTTAATTCTAAGCCCAGCCTATAATAATAAGTATTTAAATGCTAATTGAATGAACAAATACAGTTAGGTATTGATAAGTCAAGGAGATGTCATAGGAATGTAAGCTGAAGGCATTGACATTCTACCCCTAAGATCACTACATCAAGAAATCGGCCAAGGTCAGCAAACCAGCAGGCAGGCTGCCTGTGGGAAGGAGAATATGATTAAACATTTGGAGGAAATATTTAGTGTCTGTTTTCATTACTTACTGTTCTTGGTAAATGGTGTCATCAGTTCAAAAGTGACAAGATTTAATGTTTATGTTTTATGGAAAGCTCTTTTGTGCTCAGTTGGTAGGCAGTTCCACCCAGCATGAATATGCTGAAATTCCCAGGGCTGAGACATTGAAAATTATGTTTGGTGCATCTGTATTCTGAATTGAGGGTGATATTTCACAGAGTCTTTCCATGATCCATGCCAGGCTTTTGAAGACCCTCTCTTTCATGGCAAATCCTATAAATGGGTTCACCTTTAACCTAGAACCTGGACTGGAGATCATAGTCAGTGTGTCACAGATATGCCCGAAGCCTCCGGAGGTTATGTCACACTACAGAAACATACTGCAGTCCTACATTGCTCCTTGTTTTTCAAGGTCAATATTTCATTAGCGCAAAAGATAGTTAGTGGTCAGAAATGCACTGACTGCCTACAGTTGGAATTATTAAAATCTATTTTCAACAATGGTCAGGTTGACACCAGTCACTGAAGCTCTACCTCTCAAGGTAATTCAGTTTTCCCAAGGTAAAAAAAAAAAAAGTGATGGAAATAATTTATATTTAAAATTGAGATTTTAAGGAATAAATTCCTTTCATGTCCAGGAGGGGAACATCTCTGTGTGATTTGAACACAAATCAAGAATATAAATTTATTAGCTGAAACCACTTTATGAGAATGAAGAGCGGTTTAGCATACTACCTACAAGGCCAAAAGGAAGATGGTTTTTATGAGTAAAAATAAAAATATAGGAGCAGTATCCTGGATGGTTCTGAGGCCAGGGTTATAAAATCAGGTTAAGGGTAAGGTGGACTAACCTATGTGTACTCTCATAAATGTACAGAAAAGCAGAAATATTTTCTGTTGTCTTCTATAAGTCTGTTTGCTTGCTTGCTTGCTTTTGGTACTGGGGATCAACTCAGGACCTGACACTTCTGAGGTGGGTGGCAGAACCACTGAGCTAAATCCCTGGCCCTATATTCTACAAGTCTTATGTCTTAAAATAGTAATTTTTCCCTATGTTGTTTTCCTGTAAAAATACTTAGAAGTAGTACAGGAAACATAGGTAGACCTGTGCATATGTTAATGGTAAAAGTAAAACTTACGACCCAAAGCTAGCACCATGCGTTCTCCTACAGAGGACCCCAGATGGAGCTGCTGGGTTCTCATTATTCTCATGCATATACCTGGCTCTTGAAAGCAACTTGCAGTCTCCCAAAATGGGGTCATGAAGCTTCCAGAAGTAGGTCAGCTTCCCTTGTTTTCTTTTCTTTCCCGCTCCTTGGAGCTCTGAGCTGACTGCAGGGCTGGGATAACTTTTTAATTTCACATTGAAGAGCAACAAAGGGAGGAGCAAAAATGTGTCTGTCTTATGGAAGACCCCCTATCTCTGCTGCATTACGGGAGGATAGTTCTCTACTAAAGAAAAAAGAGTGAATATTCTTGATTGCTAAATTACAACTTATATTTCTCTGTAAGGCTTTGGAAAGAGGCAGTTATTAAAAACAATGTAGAGCTATAAAGAGAGCACAGGGGTTCACCTAGAAAAATGTAAATTGGAATCTTTGTGTTGTCTCGCAGTACTGGATATGAGATACTCTGTAATCAGGTATACTCCTTCATTAGTCATTAGGAAAGTGGAAAGTAAAACCATGATGAAATAACACTACATCACCAGAATAGCAACAATGAACAATACAAAATAGAATTCTCACACATTCCTGATGGGATCAATTATTATAGAACCATTTTCTATCTTACGGTATATTCTAAAGCTGACTGTCTTCATGCATTATGCGCCAGAAATTCCACTTAAACATACATGAAATATTTACCAAAAGATGTACAGAATGTTTAAAGTCATACTGTTTTTAATATCTGAAACCTAGGAACTACGTATTCAAATACCTATCAGTAATACAATGGATTTGTAAATTGTGGTAAATTTGCAAGTGGGATACCATATAATGCTGATTTTTATTTACACACACCATCAGAGATCAGTCTCATAAATAAAATCTTGAAATAAGTTACAGATGGTACAATTGGTTTTTTACAAGTACACAAGTCAGCAAGAGTATTCTATGTGTTAGTGCTGAGAGATTTTCGTGTAGAGAGATGGGACACCCAGGCCTTTTTCCCAGGAAGCGGCTTTATTTGTGCCAGCACTGACTCAGAGGATTCCTATCCAAAGGCTGAGTGCAGAACATGGTGTAGCTGTACCCTTTTACACAATGTTTTCGTCTTTGTCTGGTTGGGTATACATTGACATTCCACAGTCTGGTTGAGTATGATTTATGTTAGAGTTAGAACAGAACTGCAGGTACATACAGAGGCTGATATTGCTACATTGTAAAAAGTTCCTGCCCCTACACGTTGGAAGGGGCCCTATCACATTAGAATTCAGGGTGTGTGTTACTCTGAGGGAGAAGGAAGGAGAGATGAGTGGAAGGGAGAATAAAGGCAGGTTTCTGGAGCCTGGTAGTATTCTGCTTCGTGGTCTGGATGCTGATGATATGATTATATTCAATGTGTTACGATTCATCAAGATATATACACATTGAAAAAAGCCTGGTGCTTTCCATTGCGATCGATAGATAGATAGATAGATAGATAGATAGATAGATAGATGTACCCACTTTGTACCAACATTGCATGCTTTACAAATATTAATGCATTTGATCATCATAACCACCTTCATAAACAGTTGTGATTATTATTTCTACAGAAGGAAACTAATCCACATAAGTCACTTGCACAGTGTCCCATGGCTGGTACATATTGGATCTGGGGTTTCTGATTCAGCTTGCCTCTCTGGGGTCTTAAGGTTCTTTATCACTGAATTGTTCTGTCTCCTTAGTAACACAATACCTTCACTATTTACCATTTTATAAAGTCAAGATGAAACTTCAAGAATTGCCCTAAGGATTAAGCGTCACCATATATGGTAGTTGTTTGGTCCACAAGATATTTAACTAACATTAACTAAAAGCATAACAGTTTTACTTCTCTGACCAAGGCTAACAGAAGACCTCCCTAGTTCAGAATCTATGTTTGTCATTCACACACTTCTTTCTTTGAGGTCCCTTTGGACCTAGTACCTTCAGTGCCCAGCCACATTTCTCTCTGCCTCTTCCCCCACTCCCTACAGCCAGGCCTTCCTGCTAACGGGAGCTGCTCTGTTAATATAGCTCAGGGCTTCCCTAAATTTCAAACAATTCAAAATTAACTTGTTGTATGTTTTTAAATTGTGAACAGTGCTAAATGACAAGAACTCATCTAATAGTTAATCCACCAAGGTAAGCAGTTTATATTTTAAAACATCAGCTGAAAACCAAAAAAAAGGGGGTGATCCATCATCAGAAATTTTAAGCTGTAAAACATTTAGGGAAGTGTTTTGGGTTGGAGAATGTCTTATAGAGATTAGAATCACATATCTTAAGTATTTCACATTGTCTGTATTCTTGTACCAGGGTGGAATTCTCTTGAGTCCTTGCAGCCATCTAACAGAGCAGGTTGCAGTCTGATTCTGCTCATTGTACAGACCAGAGAGCTGCTATTTAACAGGTTTAAGTTCATTTACTTGACAAATATATGATAGAGTGACTACTCTACACCCGATACTGTCCTAGGTTCACTGGAGCTTACTATGTTCCCAAAAGATTGGCTGTAAGACCTCAAAAAGCTCATCAAGATAATTTCACACCATAGTTAATGTCATGAAGTCAGTAATCGGACAAGGTGATGGGACAGACAGTGACCGGCAGGCCACAGGCAAGAAATCTGTCCAAAGAAGTTCAGCATAGACTATCCTGAGCCTTCTACCTGCTTCTTGAATAGTACTATTTCACACTGGCTGCACACTGGAATCACCTTCAGAGTTTTCAAAAAATGCCTATGCCCATGCTCCACTCCATAGGAGATGTTTGAATCAGTCATGATAACCCTCAATATAAATAGCTGAATATGATGCAAAGAATGGCAGAACTTGCTTCGCTGGTGTCTTACATTTAATGTCAAACATCGGCAAACTTACACTGATCTGATTGCTCACCTACTTTTATTGAGTCTTTTCCCTGCTAGTGAAGTCCTTTGTCTCTGTGGGAGGAGATAAAAGCTTCAAAACATAAATGAGCAAATATGTCACCTTGAAAACCAAGGAAGATCACTTGCAATCAAATTAATGGTATTAATGTTGTCCTTCTGGCTGTTTTATTCAGGAAATCCTGGGAAAGACTGAAGAGAAAGATAAATATGTATTATATATTTTTCTACTGAATGTCCCTAAATCAAGTATATTTTGCTGGTATAAAAGCTGTCAGTGTGGAGGAATTTGAATTGGTGTCAGATGACATTATGGGACACCATTTGCTCATTTAAGCAAGAGGGGCATTTTTCAAAACAGGAAGTCTTTGGAGGGAGAATGTAGAACAATTCTTCAATCATGGTTTCATTACTTGGAGGAGAAGAGATCAAATAAAAGGAAGGGGACAAGAAAAGAAAGGAATGAGAAAATAAGAGAATTCGGAGTGTGGAAACGGAGAGAGATGAGGGCTCGGTGGTCTGAGGCTGCCAACACCACTAAGCAGTCAGAGAACAGAATGAGGGAACACAGGGAAACTCAGGCCTTGCTCCAAGGTTGTTTGCTGCTTTAGCTTGTGACTTCCTTTTGGCTTTTTGGGCACAGGACTGTTCCAGCAGGGTGGTCATTAAGGGTGCTGCTGCTCATTTTCTCTTCTCTCACTCCCATTCATCCACCTCCAACCCTCTAAATACTTCCTTCCTTGGGCCACCAGCTAGAACAGAGGCCAGACTGACTTGTGTGCTACGGAGTCATCTTGTTAGTAAACATTTCAAAGACATTCACGTGACTAATACATTACAAAATTATATTTAGGATCAGATATTTGGAATACTTTGAGATCTACGCAAATCTTTTATCAAGATGAGGTTTTGTTTTATTTGTGTTGTTTTATTTTAGTTGAGTAAAAGAGAATGGCTGAACTTGGAAGCACTTGGAAGCAACTATGAGCTATGCTTGTGGTTAGATAAGATGTTGGTATAAATTGAAAGGATCTTTGCATCATCAATAAAAACTACTGACCCAGTAAAGCAAAATATTTCCTCCGTCTTTTAAGGATCATCAACCCTTGAATGGATATGAGAAATAGGATCAAGGGTTTAAGAGTGAGGACATAGAGGGAAAATGTTATACAACCAAAGCATTTTCTGTCCCAACCTGTTCTCTTTGGGGTAAGTACAGCAGGAGCCATACATTTAATTCTGATGTTCAAGAGAAATGCAGTCTCCTTGAAAATGTAGAGAGAGTTGTTACAGAGTTAAATCCACAAATGTTTTGTGTCTAGAAAGTTTTAGATAAGTACACAAATCCAAACATAAGAAGAGTTTACTTCAGCCAGTATTTATCAGTCACCTCCTGTAAGCCACCTTATCCTTTAAACTTGTGAGTTCTAGGTGGGCATTATTATCCCTAATTAGCGAGTGAGGACAGTACAGGTCACAGATTAAGTAAGTTAGCAGAACACTTAGCAGTAGAACTCACATAGAAACTCAGATCTAGAATGCCAAAGACAAAACCCCTTTCCATTCTATCACAGGACTCCAATTGGGAAACATTTATGGATAGCCAAGTGCTTGTTACATAGGTTCATCTCTAATCCTCAAAAGCGGTAGATCTCAAAGAATTTTCTAGGCAACAAAAACACCTCGAGAACATGGTAAAATTCAGGAAGTCCAAGTCCAGTCCTGCTTTAGTAATTTTTTCCTCTGTGGTTTTTATTAGATCTCCACTAAAACTTGAAAACTACTGGTCAAACCCAGTTCTGTTAGTCTCCAGAAGTTGATAGTTTGCCCCAGAGCACAGTGCTAATAAATGGTGGAACCAGGATTCAGCCCAGTCTGTGCCCCATGTCTTTGCCTCTGAATTTTGAGGATCATGCTGATGGAGATGCTATATGGAATGCATAAAATGGTCCATGGAAGGACCAGTCTTCTTACCGAAGAAGATGAAGTAAACAGCGTTAGTAATAATTTTTTTTAAAATCCTAATAAGATCTTGATTCTCCACCAGCAAGAAGTTATTTGTAAACAGCTTGTGCAGTATACTAATATGGCTATAGAAGGTTACATTCTCATATCTTCATCTTACCATACTTTCCTTTTACCTCTACTCATGGACTCCCATACATTTTGGCCTACATATATTTGTCAATGTCTCCTTTGCCTAAAACTTCTGAATTCTTAATTCTACTGTATTGTGTGCCCATACATAAGAGTTTAGGAGTCCCAAAGCTAGCTCTAAAAAGAGTGTAGAGAAAGTGGTCTTAGGTTGCACTTTTGAGAAAGAGGATTGTGTCTATTTCTGTGAAGCTGTTTCTGGAAGATAACCCAGTTGAACGCTGGCCAACTGTTCCTGCTAGTTCCTACTAACATGAACATTATGATCCATTTGTTTCACAGATTAAAAAAATGAAATGGCATCCAAAAAGAAGATGAAGAGTATGTAGTAAGATTTTAGAGGAAAAAACCCTTTGAGTTGGAAGCAAAATGTACTATAAGCTGTCCAAGGGCTTCTGACTGATCCTTTCTGGTACATATAGAGACAAGCTAATTTTTTTTTCAAGCAGCAGATTTGGATGCGGAAACTACTTGCTGAATGTAGGAGTCAAGTTAAACAGTAACCATGTCTATTACCCAGAGTGCAGTGAGTTCTCAAAGGTGCCTCAAATTAAGGGAAATAAGATGGATACAGATGTTCACTTAATACAATCTAATCTCTCTGTGTCCTTTGCAGTGTAAATAGAAAGCTGACAGTTTATTGCCTTTATTTTTTTTTTTTTAGTTTATTGCTTTTCATATAATGCTCCTTGCCTTTCAATACCAGCCTATGCATCAGCAAAATCTTCTGACCATTTGTGTATACCAGCCCAGGGCAGACACCACAATGATCCTCCCTCAAACTTCTCATCCACTGTACCTAGTGACTTTCAAATCATTCTTCCATTTTTCATGTACAAACCGTAGGGATCGTAAAGTATTCACTATTTCAAGAAGAGATCATAAGTGAAATCAGCAATATATAAAGAGAAAGGCAGTTTTGTCCCTTGTTAAGATGACTACAGTCCTGTGAATGCCGCAGCCGCTCGATAGGGACAAGTCCTTCCTCTCCTCGAGCCCTTCACATTAGTGCTCCCTGGACACAAAGCATTCCTCTTCCTTCTTCTCTGCATCTCTCCCCAAACCTCTCACTGATGAGTCTTCATCCTTCAGCCCCAACAGCAGGGCCACCTCCTCTGAGACCATCTCATGACCATCTCATGGAAATAGATCTGTGCTCTGGCATTCAATGTGTTTCATGGTTTTTCTCACATCATTTATGTTGTACACCATTATGTATTTATAAAATTCTTTGATTACTTTATGTTTGTCTGTTTCCTCACCATACTGTAGTGCCCTAAAGGCAAGGAGCATCCCACCATGTCGAAGAGTAAGTACCCAGCGTATACTCAGGATGTTCACACTGATGAATAGCAAGAGCACCGTCTTGAGAGTGACTTACTTTCTTCTCTCCTACCTATTACCCTCCAGGAAGACGCTTTAAACTGTCTTTAGAATCCAGTGGAGTCCTAACAAGCTTCCAAGGAAACTTAAAGAGGTACTATAGCATTCTGAGGAAGAATATAAGGTCAAATCCCACCATGCCACTTGCTTGCTTAGTGAATCTGAGCAATATAGTTTACCTTTATGTATCTGAGCTTCCTGACCTATAAATTGGAGAATAATCATCGTACCTCTTCTAAAGGTTATAACTAGATTTAAATCATTTAACATAATTTATGTACTTCTAACAGAGGCTACACATTCTGGATATTCCTTAGCCACCAGTTTGCAAGCTCTCTATAGGGACTCTGGCACCTGCGGGGACTCTTAAGTTCTTCTCTACAGGATGCTTAAAGCCACCCAGTGATAGCCAGCATTGTTTGTTTTAAATACAGGGACCTGAATCCTCACTCTAGTGACTTAACTGTAACTAGAAAGTGTCTTACTATAATTACAGAGAATCTGTGTCAAGTGGAACTCCAAAGGAATATGTGTGTGTATATGTATATAATATTATATATATGTTTCATGCCATCTTTCTTATGTCATTAGCAGGAGTAATTAATTTCACTGACAGATGTGCCTGCTGAGTAGGAGTGACTTCTCCAGGGCCACAGAATGAGTAAATAAAGATGCTCAGAAAAGGTTGTAGCAAACCTATTGCATAATTCAGCACCTCATTTAAAAGATTGAGCTGTCTTTCCTTTATTCTATCTCTCTCTCTATAAATTTTAATTGGGTTTATTTTGTAAAATTTCTCTTTTCAATCTTTCACTTGCAGAATCAACCCCTGTGGTTACAACTGATCATTATAACCCAATTAGGGATTTGTTGATTCATCTCAGGAAACTGTCCCTTGCAGCATTAGGTAAATCTCCTTGCTCCTGTGCAGACTCTACAATGTTCAGAGCAGTGGGGTTAATGAATATTGGCACTACTGCTGGAATTAGTGATAAGTCATTAATCCTCCTGAATAATTAACATGAGAAATGGGGAGGTGAAACTATTGGCATTTGAGAGAAGTTTCAGGGACTGTGAGGTAATTACTAGGTGGAACCTCTTCATTCATTGGCAAGTTATATCATAAATAAGGGAAAGCACATTGTTAGGGCTCTCGAGGAAGAGTAACAGCTTTTAAACAAACTGTAAAGAGAGCATCTCATTCTTGTTGTTACTTAATACTCTCCTCGTCCCTTCCTGCCCTTGTTGCTTTGCATTCAGAGGCATCACCTGCTCTGTGGCACCTTGCACAGAGAAGAGGAGCTCATAGAAACAGGTGTGTTCAGTAAGGCACTTCTTCCATGGGATCTTGCACACTACAATGTAAAAGGGATATCGAATTGTGTCATTTCAGCTACTGAGCCAACTTGACGGGTAGAGAAGGGAATTACGTTGCTGATGATGAGAAGGGACTAAAATGGACATCACTATCAAAGCTCGTTTAGAGGGTAAGAAATCTAGAAGACTGAGAATCAGAGGTAGAAAAAGACAGGAAAAGCAAATTAAATGGAGACACCCTCACCACATGTAATTGGCAACAATGAGTCCCTGGTTACCTTAAAGAGAGCAAGTTCGAGACTCAGGAATATGACCAGGAGGAGGGAAGAGAACATGCCTCACGTCTTTGGAATCTACCAGATATCTAGTTTTTGCAGCAATCTCACCCCCAACAACTCAAACTCAGGACAGAAATCATGGAACACTCCAGCTCCCCTACTCCAGCACAGGTACCCAGCACTCTGTTGGCACAGCAACAGTGATGTAGTCCCAGGCCTCTTCCACATCCCAGCAGAGCTAGAAGTCCTAAAAGTTGTCCTTCAACCTCTGCTTACCTGTGGAACGGAATATACTGAGGGGCTGTAATAGAAGGTGGGGGTTCTTCTAGGAAACTGGCAGATTAGAGAACGAATTCTCAGAAATTTAGGTCAATATTAAGAATTTTATTCCATTGCAATAGTTCTTTAGAACTAACCATGGTTATGCATATCTGTGATCTCAGCGCTTTGAGCAGCTGAGGCAGGAGGAGTGCAAGTTCGAGCCCAAACTTCACAACTTAGCAATTTAATGAGACTCTCTCCAAATAAAAACCAAGAAGGGCTAGGGATATAGCTCAGGGTGATAGACCTGAATTCAATCATCAGTTGTGCAAAATAAAAATGAAAAGTTGTTTACAAGCTATGCCTCTCATCCACCACCCTGCCACCACCAAATGCTAGCTTTCTATTCTGACAATCTAATTAGAGTGTAGGTTGATTTCTGAAGGACCTGCAGGAATCACAAGGCAGCACAGAGTAGTTGCTGATGCTCTCCTGCCTCAGAAATTATAAGGCCGATAGCACAGTTCACCCAGTGGACTCCATTTCTGCTCAGTGAGGGCACCATCTTTAGTCAGTCACACTTCAAAATTGCTTCTACTACAGTACCTTCACACACTCTGTCCAACAGATAAGCAGAAATTGAAGGACAGCTCTTAGGACTTCTAACTCTGCCGGGATTGAGAAGGCCTGAGCCTGTATTACTACTGCAGTGCAAAGGAGTGATAGGTACCTGGACTGGAGCAGAGTGGACTGGAGGGTTGCATGATTCCCTCACAAAAGAGTCAATGAAATACATGCTACTTGCCAGTATGTTTAATTTCTTTTGCCTCAAGTAGGGCAGTCAATTGTAAACATTTCTCTTTTTTTTTTTTCTGTCCACAATAAAACTTATATTGCCTTAGTAACTTTGACCTGCAATGTCTTGCAAAAATATTTTAGCAAGAAGAAATTAATATTCTAAAACTGCCATATTTGCTACTTCTAATGTAGCATTGTATAACTTAAACCCTCTAAGGGTTGCATTTGGTGTCCTAAATAAATCTCATTTGTGATTATGATGATAAAAGGCTGTTTTAAAAAAACACTACATAAAAAATTTGCCCAAAGATGCTAATTTTTAGCCACCTGTGAAGGGAAGCTAGAAAGCACACTAGAACCTAAATCCAATTACAAATTCTCTACCTGCTTCTATAATATCTGCCTCCCTAACTACTTTTTACCAGTACTTTAAAAATAAAACTTATTTTAATTTGAAAGTTACCATTAAAAAAGGATGTTATCTCATTGTCGCTTACCATGTGATGGAGTTCAGCTGAAATGTCGAAGAAAACAAATTCAATTCTCATGAAACTATTATTAACCGATGGCACATTCTCTCATTGTATTAGCGTTAAACAGAATTATAAGATATTTACGCTGTAGGCAGCATTTGCTTCAGGAGGTTTATCTGATCACAGACATTGACAACTGGTGCCCAGCTCTGTATCTTTTGTATGGTCTGGGAGCTGAGAGTCTGGAGGGTTTTGACAGATATGAGTGATAGCAGAGAAATATGACTGAATTGCCTCTCCGATGCCAAAATCCGAAGCCAGCAGAGCTGTGTCCAAATGAGTTTAGTCCAAGTGCGCTCCACCTACAGGGATAGCTCTCTGGAGCAGAGTACATCCCACTGAGTTGTAATAAAATCCTATTGACCGAGTCAAGAGGACTCCAGGCAAAGGAGGCTGGTAGGAAGCAAAAGCCTCAGTGCAGCTGAAGTGTGGAGGCTTCAGTGTTCGGCTCATCCAAACCCTCATGCACAACACAGAGCCACCTGGTAGTGATCAAATCATCATGTCTGATTTCTGCTAAGCCATTGGTCACTCCTTAATGAGTCAGCTAACTTCTAGATGAAGTTTCCCTTTCTACCAGTTCGGCTTGAATTTCCTTACCTGGTTCTTTCTAAAGGATAAATGATGACTCATTCTGGGAAGGGATATAGAGCACAGAGCCCCCTTCGTGGCCAGTGTTTCTCAGAAGGTAGAAGTTATTCTTTCCTCTCAAAAACTCTATGGCTGCCGGTCTTCATCAACCATTTAATGGAATTAAGTGAAGTATTTTGTTTTGTTATAGAAATCCCTAAAACTTAAATCAAGGTGAAGTAATACCTTTGTTCCTATCATTGTATTGGTACATTTAGTCCTTTATTTACTTATTCATTTACTGTGCTTATTGAGCTTACCATGTGATCAAGTTTAATATCCTTGGAGGTTGAAACCTGTAAATTAGAAAGTGACTTCCATGGAACCATCATTTCTCCCAAAAGCCTACATTTTTCTGCCAGAGTTAATCATATTGCTAAGGCAGCACAAGAGATCTCTGTCACCATGAGAAAGCATTTGAGGGAAGGAAACTACAAATTCACAAATATTCGCATGCCTTCTTGTTCCATCTTGTTCCAGACCACTGATATTCCTTTCCTTAAGCCTTACTGCTTTGAAGAAGAGTACAGCAAATTGGGGAATGGGTAACTAGTCGTAGTGAACAGCATTTCAGAGAATATTACTGTATTTTTCATGCCTGGTGGAAAACCTGTCTCCTCTTTTTAAAAGCTTCACACATATAAACAAGATTGTTTTTAAGCATCTCCAGAACACATATTTAAGTGCCTATCCATTCTTAGAATCAGACTGATTATTACATACAGCTACTCTTCAAGGGTTCTGGTGCTCATTGGTCCGGACAAGGATATAGGACACAGGTCAATGAGTGAAGGAAACAGGTAGATTCAAAAGACAATTCATAACATTAAACATTGCAGTATGTACAGGACAAGGAGTAAGTGTATTTGCAGGCAGCCTATGATTATCAATTTCTATAAGAGAAGCATGTTAGGTAATTAGGGAAGTCAGCTGTGCTATTTAGCATATCTCCAGCATAGGCCCTGCTCTGGAGCCAGAAATGAATTGGATCCTTTGCCCCTTAGTTGTTTAAGTCTGCTGGAGAAGGCAGAGCGATTAACAAATAAATCTAATGCAATAAGTGTTAAAACGGAGTTATGTTCACAAGTTAGAGAAGAGTGAGGCCAAAGAGAGAAGAAAAGCACTGCTCAGCGCTCAGGGGACACTGCCACAGAAAGGGCTGTTCGTGCCGGGTATAGGGAAGGTCGTGGGTGCCCAGAGGGGCAGGATGAAGTGAGGAGGTCGTCGCGGTGCAGTCAGCTGGGGCAGCGGTGGGGGTGAGGCTGAGGAGCAGTTTGGGGGCCTGTCTACAAAGGCTTTGTAAGAATTTACACTTATTTTGCTGCTGTCCCTGAATGTGCCCCATGTCGGGTGTTGGAAAAAATCAAACCCCAGTCAGTATTGCGAGGCGGAACCTTTCTGGGTGATTCGGTCATGAGGGCTGTGCTCTGGGAATGGGGCAGTGCTAGGGGAATGGCGTCCTGCTAGAAGGGTGAGTTCTGCTCTTTTCCTCTCTCTGCACGTGTTTGTCGGTGCCCACGCCAACTGCCACAAATGCTACAGCGCACCGGCCCCCAGCCTATACCACCTTTTCGATCTTGGGCTGCCCGCCTCCAAAATTACAAGAAATAAACTCCTCAGGTATTCTGTTACAGCAGCACGAAGTGGCCCAAGATATAGTCTCTAAGAATTTTCTACCGTGGTCAGGGCTTTATAGACTGCTCACATCTGCAGAGAAGCAGCTCGGGAATGAGTGGGCATTTTTCCTGGTCATTCCATAGCGCGATTTATCAAAGACGTGAGAGCAAAGTCCATCCCGTTCTGTGGTTAGATTTCCCATAGTCACGCCTCAGCTGCCCGCCTCCTCACAGAAAACGGGTGTAAGCAAAAGAAAGGAAGATAATCAACTTTTATTCTAAAAGAAAACAAAATGTAGTAGGCATTTTCCATCGTATAATCCCGTTGAACTCTTTCACAAGTCTGTGGTGGTAGGAATAAAGTCTCCAGTTTTAGGAGGAGGAAATTAAGCAAACTGATTATTAGAAGAGTTAGCCCTCATTTGCTACTGGATTAATTTTTCAAGTTATACTTAATATGTTTCATTATAGGTATGATGAATGTATAACATATATCTCACACACTGTTTATTTTTCTCATCACAGCACTCTGAGCTCATATTTTATTCCCATTCTATGATGAGTAGACTGAGGCTAGAAAATGATAAAAGCATGCTCATGGTAAAAGTGCAATTTGAAATCTAGCTGATCCACAAATTACACTTTTTTCCCCTACAAATCTGTCACTTATTCTCATATTTTCTACATTGTAATGGATATGCAGCTACGATCATTTTTTCTTTTTCATCCCAGGAGAATAGAATTCCCACAGGTTTTACAGATGAAAATCCCTATCAGGGCATTAAGAGACAGGCCTGTATTTATTGGAGAATAAGAGTCAGTCGTTGTTTCTTGATGATGCTAACATTCTTAGGCCACAACCTATTTTTCCTTCCTCCTGACACAGTGCTCGAATTTTCTCCAGAAGTTATTTCCAGGGTATAACCCTGAAGATATTAAGATGAAACTAAAGGAGCACAGCCACTTACGTTATTATCAGCTGTTCACTCCTAATTTGTACATCCTAGTTTAAAAATGGAACCTCTAGATAAGACACCAAACTACTAAATGCTGAGTGGATCGAGATCAGAGAAGGTCTGTGTTTCCACGCATGTGGACAGGGTAGGTCTGGGTGAGATCACAATGATGAACCCTTTGGCCTTGACTCCTAATTCAAGAAGAAAGCTAAATCCCTGAGACAGTAATTTTCCCAACTTTCTGTTACCAACCTGTCTTAGTTAATTTCTCATCACTGAGATTTAAAATCCAGCACTCACAACCTAAAGGGGGAAAGATTTATCTCCCGTCACAGTTTGCCGAGCATTCAATCAATAGTCAAATGGCTCCAAGATCTCTCTTTTTTTAAAAAGAAACCTTTTCTAAGGACTTTGTCCCCTTCCTCTATCACCCTGTATTTTAGTCTGCAGAAGAAGGCATGAGACTGAATAACATATACCTATATATTAATTGTTGTATATTTTGGTTCATAGATCTGGAGACTGGGAGTTCAAGAGGAGGCACTGTACTCTCTCTTGGCCTCTGTGAAAGCCCACATGCTGCTGTAACTCATGGCAGAAAGCAGAAGGTCAGGCGGGCATGTGCAGAGAGAGAAAAAGGAGCTGACATCCTCTGAAAGCTGACCTCATGTGAGAAAGGCATTAATCTGCTCTGTTGGGTGCTGCCCCTTGATCCAAGCACCTCTCGCTGGGTCCCACCTCTCAGTACCGTCTCACTGAAGAATTAACATTCAACTTGGGTTTTGGCAAAGATAATCTATATTCAAACCATAGCACCCTGCCTCTGTCCTTTGTAACGAAGCTTCTGAAATCCTCTTGAGTTCTTGCCCCTCCTTTTCCTCACCCCTACTTACTCCTCAGCCCGTTCTCCATTAGTTTTCATGGCACAGACAGTTCCTGGCCTAACTCTTCCTGGCACTCAACTGGCTTGGCTTGATGTTGTCAGTCTTCACCCCGTCTTGGAATGCTCTTTTTGCTTGGATTCTGTTTTCTACCCTCTCCTGGTTTTCTTCATACTTCTTGAACACTTAACCACTATCGAAGGTTCTTAAATGTTGGATTTCCTTCCTTCCAACTCAGCCCCTTTTATCCTCTTATCCTTCACCTTTAGCATAAGCAACTCATCTAATCTCACCAACCTGGGCACATCTACAAATCAGTGACTTCCAAATTCACCATCTCCACTCTGGACCTCTTACCTAGGCCCCTGTTACACACTCAACTCTCTACTAGATGTATTCACCTTATCATCTCAAAGAAACCTCAAATTTAGCGAGCACAGACCAAATGCCTGCTATTCTTAATTAAATCCTTCTACTAATTTTGTTAGTCTCATTCACCTGGATGCATAAACCAGAACCAGAGTCCTTTTTGAAACCATCTTTTTCTTTATACTTTGTATAGCAACCCACTACTCAATCTTACTAATTTTTTTCATTGTGTTTATTGGTACTTTTTAGGTATACAGTACAGTTACATTCATCGTTAGGATTTTGTACCCTTACATGACAGATCTTGGTTCTCATTTTTTCTCCATACCCCTGCCCTCCTTTCACCTCATTTGCCCTCCCCTCCTTACAAAGACTTTGTTTCCATTTTTTCCTTTTCTCATATTTTTTTTCTTTTCCCCTATTTCCTTTCCCCTACCCTTCCCACTTCCTGTGCACCTTTAGCCCTTTTCTTCCTATCATTTATGCAATTTGGATCTTATTTACAGTTTTAGTTTTTCATACTAAATAAACTATTCAGTATTTATACATGTATGTCTTATTTATTTCACTTAAGTGTATGGCCTCTATATGCATTCATTTTCCTATGAATGACTCTAGTTTCTCATTCTTTATGGCCGAGTAGTATTCCATTTTATAGAAAAACCACATCTTTATCCAGTCTCCAACTGATGGGCAATTGGGCTGTTTGCCAGTTGTAGCTATTACAAACTGTGCTGCTATAAACATGGGTGCACATATATCACTGTGGTATGATTCTTTTAATTCGTTTGGGAAGATACCCAGTAGAGGAATAACTGGTCAAATGGAACCTCTAATCCTAGTTCTTTGAAGTATCTCCATATTGATTTCCAAAGTGGTTGCACCAGTCTGTACTCCCACCAACAGTGAAGAAGGGTTCCTTTCTCCCCACTACCCTGCCAACATTTGTTACTGGCTGATTTCTTGATAGCAGTCTTTCTTTCTGGGGTGAGATGGAATCTCAGTGTTGTTTTAATCTGTATCTCTCAAATGACCAGTGATGTGGAACATTTTTCATATATTTATTTTCTTTTACTTCTTTGAGAAATGTCTGTTCATTTCAGATGCCTATTTTTGAATTGGATATTTATATTGGGGGGGGGCTGGTTTTTTTGAGTTATTTATATATTCTAGATAATAGTCCTTTGTCTGAGGAGAAGCTGGTAAATATTTCTCCCACATTGTAGATTATCTCTTAGCTCTGTTGGTGGTTTCTTTTACAGTGCAGAAGCTTTTTAATAGGATGAGATCCCAGTTGTTGATTCTTTCTGCTAGTTCCCATGCTACTGAGGATTTGTTCATAAAGTCTTTTCCTATGCCAATATCTTTGAGAGTTCTGCCTAACATATCTTCCAGCAAGTTTAGTGTTTCTGTTTTAATATTTAGATCTTTAATAGCTTGGTGCATGGTGAAAGATAGGGGTCTAATTTTCATCTTTGGCATGTTGAAATCCAGTTTTTCCAACACAATTTATTAAAGAGGTTATCTTTCCTCCACTGAGGATGGTTGGCTCCCTTGTCAAAGATGAGATATCTGAGTACATCTGGAGTTGTTTCTGTATCTTCCCATCTATTCCACTGATCCTAAGGTCTGTTTCTTTGCCAGTACCATGGTGTTTTTGTCACAGTGGCTTTGTAGTATAGTTTCGAGTTGGGGATTGTAATACCCCTACCGTGTCTCTGTTGCCTGGAATTGTTTTTGCTACTCTAGGTCTCTTCTAGTTCCAAATGAATATCTGGATGATTTTCTCTAGTTCTGTGAAATATACTGTTGGAATTTCAATTGGGATTGCATTGAATCTGTATAGCAGTTTTGGTAGTATGGCCATTTTCACTATGTTGATTCTTCCTACCTAGGAGCAGGGGATATCTTTCCATTTTTTTTATATATACTTTTGATCTCTTTTCAGACTGCTGTAATCTTCAATGTAGAGGTCTTTTGCTTCTTTCATTAGATTGATTCCTAGGTACTTCATTTTTTGGGATGCTGTTGTGAAAGGAATTGTTTCCCTAATTTCTCAGTGAGTCTGTTATTTGTGTAAAAGAAGACTATTGATTTTTGAGTGTTTACCTTGTATCCAGCTACTCTACTGAATCTGTCAATTAAGTCTGGAAGTCTTTTGGCAGAGGTTTTTGGGTCTTCTGTGTAGAGTATCATATCATCAGCAAATAATGACAGTTTAACTTCTTTCTTTCCTATTTTTATTGCTTTAATTTCTTTCTCTTGTCTAATTGCTGTGGCTCATGTTTCCAGAACTATATTAAACAGGAGTGGTGATAGCAGACATCCTTGTCTTGTTCCTGATTTTAACGTGCAGGTTTTCAATTTTTGGCCATGTAAGATGACGTTGGCTGTTGTTTTTTCATAGATAGCCTTTATAAGCTGAGATATAGACCATCTATCCCAATTTTCTACAGGGTTTTTATCATGATTGGGTGTTGAATTTTGTCAAATGCTTTTTCTTCAGTCTTACTAATTTTTTACCTCTGACTGACATATATCTCAAACCTATTTCTTCCCATCTCTTCTGCCACCAATCTATACCAATCTACTTCCCCTCATCTCTTCTGCCAACCTAAACCAAAGTGTCCCTAAAGCATAACAATAATCTCTTACATAGCCTTGATATATTCATCATAATTTTATCCAAGATATTTTGCTCTCTCTGCAGCCACTGTGTAACTCCATGTCCCCTAATCAAAAAAGGAAAGCAAAAACTCTTCAGAGACATCCTGGAGTTCTATTAAAATAGGGATTAAAGACCTTAACAGGGTTCTGCATTTCTGGCTTTTACTTTTGTTTCATCAACTTATTTCCAGATTTTGGTTCTACTTGCTATGGGACTTTTGTAAATATTTTAAAATATTTCTTATTTCTTCTCTTGATCAAGCTCTTCTTTAAAAATGTCAGAGTTAGCTTAGGTCAGAATCCATTGTTTGAAATCTCTGTGACCCTATTTCCTTTCCTCAGAGCATATTACCCCAAAACTCTTACTATGTATCCAAAGTATGAATATACCTGTTTCTAGCATGAGTCTGTAAGACTCATGAAAGAAGGGATTGTATCTGTTGCTGCTCATCATTGTATATTTAGTGACTGTTATGCCTAGAATATAGAAATGCTCAATGAAAACCTGGGGAATGTAGATAGGCAAAGAAGAGGCAAAGCCTTCAAGCTGTGCATATAAAACTCTTTCTCACTCCCTCATCTCACTTCCACCGTGACCAGCCTAAAGAAATAAAAGTACATCCAATTGGAAGGTTGGCAGTCATGTATTGATATAAAATTGATAGAGAGGAAAGATGTCTAAAGCAAACGTGAAATCTCAGTTTTCCCCAAACTTCATCCTAGAATTGTTAAAGGTTTTATTGTTCCTGCTAAATCCTCCCATTTTCCTTCAATATCATTTTAGACAATAGTGGATAGACTTAGCATCTCTGTTATTTCTGAGTCTAAATGCGACTTGGTCCACACTGGGGCCTTCCTGAACATGCCTAGGATGTTGGTGCACTAGTCAAACAATTTTGATAAACTTGTGTTTAGGATGGTAAAGAGAGAATCCTTTAGCACTGATCATAGGGATATAGCAAGATGGGTCAAAGAATAAATTTTATGACTTTCTTAAACTTAGGGACTGAGTTTAGAAAAGGTAGGATTTCAATTATATGCTCAGTCATTTTAGAAACACATGTTTGTGACAGACAACCCTCAATATAGATTGCAAAACTGTGACCTCAGTGTTTTGCATTAATTCAGAAACTATTGGCATAATATGAAGTTTGTCATCTGGAGAAATTCCATCTTTCTCTAGAGAGCTAATTTTTCCTTTTGTTTCTGATTGCTTTTCTGTTTTGTAAAAGAATAATGGCACCAAAAACAAGAGTAAAACAGTGATTAATCTTGCCTTTTACTTTTTTAGATGAAATGTTTTATTCAAACTTCATTTTATTGTTCTTCCTGAGAAGTAGGTGAGTATACACTTTGGGAACAGGTCTATTTTCTGGGTTCTTTCTCTAATAAATTTCAGCTATCCAGAGCTCACTTTTATGAAGCCACTCTCATTTGTTTTTTGTTTTTTTCCTCATTGAGTTTATCGGTACATTTTAGGTATACAGTACAGTTACATTCATTACGGGAATCTTGTACCTTTACATGACAGGTCTTGGTTCTCATTTTTTCCCCTTGTCCCGCCCTCCTTTTATCCCCTCCTCCCCTCCCCATTTACAAACACTTTATTTCCATTTTTTCATTTTCTCATATATTTTTCCCTTATTACCTTTCTCCTACCCTTCCCACTTTCCCTACACCTTTAGCCCTTTTCTTCCTATTTCACAGTGTCAGTTATATCTTTATCTCATTTTTTGATTATGGAAGTATTTTCCCTAAAGTGCATTCTGAGTATACCACTCTTAAAATAACCTTTGCATATTTTATTCTTATTTTTCAAATGCATTCAGAAGGTAGAAGTTTTTCAAATTTACTTTTATGTTTTCTCCCAATGTAAATTATGTATTTCAAATTAATCAAAGTATTGCTTCTGTGTGTATGTAAATGCATTTACTATAAGAGTAATTACCATTATACCAAAAATCCTATGAAAGTGAGTTTCTACAGAGTCTGAGTACTATCTGCCCAAAGTTGTCTTGCTTACTATTGTTCTTACAGAACTCATAAAAGGTAGGGGGGATATTATGTTACTTTTCAAAATTTTTTAAAAAGTCACTCTTTTGGAAGAGAGCAAATACTATGCTCCTTTCATCCATCCAGAGCTTGGAGGGTACTGTTATTTAAACTCCTGTAGTCTAACTTACCTGCATTTTTCTCAGCTTCAACTATTGCACTTGATAAATACAAGTATGTCATTATATTTTGCCCTCTGCTATTTTCTTTTACTCTGCTTTTCCTGTTGTTTTGTTTTGCTTTTTGGTACCGGGCGGATCAAACTCAGGATCTTGCATTTGCAAGGCATGTGACGGAACCACTGAGCTACATCCCCGGCCTTCTTTTCCTGTTCTTTTGAACCCCACTACCTCTCAGCATAACACTGTCAAGGGTTTGCCTTGTTTTCAATGGGTATTGTTGCCGTGGCCCAAAGTATTTAAGTTATTGGAATTTAAGTATTTTGTTATTGAAGACAGTTGAGTTTAAATCACCTTCATTACAAGAAAACAGCCATGCAGTCATCTCCTATGAGGCCTGCTGCTCCTGTTTCCCACCATGACACCTGTTAAGGAAGGAAGCATTAGCAAGACTGTGTAGTGTTCAGCTCTGTCCTTAACATCAAGGACATGTTTGTTTATTGGGGACCCAATTATTAAAAATACTATGGCTTATATGTTAAGATTCCAACATGTAAGATAAAATAGGTCAATAATATACATTTTAATGATCAAAAGCCACATGTAAGAAAAAGATAATGAGCACTGATAAGAGGAAGAATTAAAATCCACCCAGAGAAACAGTTTTCATGGCATTGCTGAGTCCTACTATGCAATGTTAACCTTACTTATGTCAATTTGGTTGATTTAAGAAATGCCCGGGGGATTGGTAAAGCATGGTTTGGGTATGTCTAGGCAGGCATGGAAGAGTAACCTTACTGCTGTGCATGCCGCTGGCTCTTTCCTCTCTGGCACTGTCCCCTGATCTATTTCTCAGTCACAGTGAACCAGGCAGTTTTGCTCTGCCACAACCTTTCAATCACCATATTTCTCCCTTGCAGCCAACACACAATGAACTGGATTCCCTGAAACGTTGAGCCAAATTAAACCTCTCCTCCTTTAGTTGTGTCAGATGCTGTGTCTCAGGGACAGAGACTGACTGACACTGTGCACTAAGATGCTCACAGAGGATCATACATAATCTACTTAAGTGACAAAATAAACAACCTTTTGAAACTTTGAGAGATAATAGCCATCGATTCATGCTTGCTCTGAGAGTAAGGCACCCTGCCAGACACTTTGCAAATATGACTGTATTTCTAACTATAAATTACATTTGCTCCCCCGACTCTTCTGTCATCCATGGGGCTCTTCATTTCTCCTACCAGGATAAACAGAGAGATGTGGCGAGTGAAAAAGTAGGAAGCCCAAGACATTGCTTCACACCTCCACTATTAACCATTTGTTAGATTTGTGCTTTCTTTATTGTTCTCTAAACCTCAGTTTCTGCATAGGGAAAATGTTTATAAAAGTTATCTACCTCATAAAATACATCATGATATATCAACCATTCTGTGTTCATCTAGTGATCGAGACATAACATAACCTTCTCCACTTCTTTCTCTTCTAAAAGATAGGACAAGAGCTAGAATTTGGCACTTAATTCCAATTCAGCACAGAAAAGAGAAGTGATTAAGAAGAAGGACACTGAGGTTACAAAAAAAAAAAAAAAGATAAAAAGCTATTTAAATATGTCTTGGTCCTTAGAGAAGCTTTTGATTAAGATCAAAGTCCTATACCAGCAAGAGTGAGAGAAGACGTTTCTCTTCCCATGTGAAAGATAAATTTTCCTCTTGCCAGTGTCAGCAAGGGGGAGACTCAAGCTGGTCCAGTAGATTTCCAGACCCTGAAATCTTGATTTCAGATAGAACTCTCAAAAACATGTGACTTGGAAAAGCCCTATTTATCATGTGACTTAGGCTCCAAAGCAATGGAAAAAATATGAAGGAGAATAATTCCATGGTACTGAGGTAGGAAGGAGGTAAGGAAAAGGTTATCAGAAAAAAAAGGAACGGCCAGCCTACCTTGGAGAGCCCATTTTCCAGGACTACATCCACCTGCTAAGTTAAGCATTATCCCAGTACTAGGATGCCTAGATGTAAATACGGTGGGAAAAGGTAACTATAGCCTGAAGATATTAAATGGAAAAGTCTAGGAATAAGCATTTACAATTTATAAATACTTTTATCACATTATATTATTATAATTGTTCCATTTTATTATTAATCTCTTACTGTATCTAAGTTATCAGTTAAATATCACACTATATCAGAGGAACGTATGTATAGGAAAGAAGCCCTATATGTACTTATCTGTGGTTGCACAGTACTATCTGTGGTTTCAGGAATCTTGGAATATATCTTCCATGAAAAAGAGGGTCTGCTATATTTAAGAGATGCATACAGCAAAGGAAGGTGATGTTTAAGACTTGGAACCGAAGAGCCACCAACTAAGTAAACCAAGAGGCTACTTTCCACCCTTTGTGAGGATGGCTAGAAATACCAGGAGAATATAGAATGCTTTCTTTCTGGAAAATTTGCCAGGCTATGGAGGAGACCATGACTTGGCGGGCAGACTGAAAATCCCAACAATTCACATAGCAAATGTCATGCTGTGTCATCACGCTGTGACAGGAACCAAAGGCCTTTCATGGTGATAGTTTGGGTGAAAGGAACCGACACCCATTCAAACTCAATTGTACAGGAGGTGGCTAATCTTCAGGCCAGCATCTTAAGCATCCAATGGCAAGGAGTAGAACTGAGGGAGCAAGACCGCTCAAGAGGCTGCCTGATCCCCACTTTGTCTTTTATTCCCAGCCCTGCTTTATTCTCCCACATTTCTCTCCAGGTCATGTTTACTTGGAGCTCCTGATACTTGCTTTTCCATGTTACCCCATGACTCAAGTTTGCCATCCTGTTTCCTTTGAATTCTATTGAAAATATTCAGCTGCCAGCCACAAGGAAGTAAGCAGAGAGGCCATTCTAAACAGAGCGGCATTGATAAGTCAGTGTTGAAAGAGTTCCAGGGCTTAATGTTGTCTCAGCAATATTGTGTGTGTGTGTGTGTGTGTGTGTGTGTGTGAGATTTAAATTGTTAAGAAAGACACCATAATTGACTCAACTTAATTTCCAGGTGTCTTCCCATGGCATCAGGTTTCCACACTGATCACTCTGGCTATTGAGTTAAGATCACCTACATATAACCTTACTGTCCTTAGGGATCTCTCTTAGCTAGAATGATAGAGAGAGAGATTTTTAGTAAGGGATGAGGGGCCATGGTCCATGCAGACAAGGCCAAATGTCTTTACTACAGCTCTGTAGCCTGCAGTCCTATAGTCTAAGTTACTATGACCAGTATCACATGCTTCTAAGTCACAGAGCTGGCATTTGAGCCCGGTTCTCTTTGCCCCATTCCAGTAGACTTTATACTTTTCCCTGTCACCTACATATTCACATGGCTTGAAAAGACGGCCTTCTGACAATTAGTCAGAAGTCAAAAGAAATTCAGAAAGAATTAGTCTCCAGAACAGCTTCTCTACTTCTAAGCAGTGTATTCATTGATTTGGAAATAAAAAAAAGTCTCAGGAAAGAATGAATATTAATTGATAAATAAATATTGCCTATTGGTAATATTAAAAACTCTTAATTGATAAGAGAGCCGTATCAGAGCTGAAAATAGAAAGCAGCCTAAATTAAGGAAAAAAACAGATAATACCTGAAAAGGATAGGATCTGAATTGATTATACCCGCCTCTTACTTTTGTCATAAATCATTCAGCGGACAGGACCTATCAGATGCTATGACTTTGCCAAATCTCCATTTTTTGTATACAGTGGGGCACCCCAGACTCTGTGCCCAAGCCTAGGAAAGATACTGAAAGCATACAAAAGAGAGGCATTCAGAAAGTCTTTGCAAACAGCAAAGACCGATGGAAACTGGCAATCCAAGAAAGTACATATAATATCTACTTTTTACTCTGTCCATCAGAAAAAAGCCTTAATGAACTTTACTAATTTACAAAATCCAATTGGATGAATTAGAAATTCCTCTGACTTTCCTTATGCTATCAGTTCCCTGAAACTTCATCCACTGGCTGGACACTAGCTGTCTGGCAGTTGCTTTGTGAATAGCGTTTACTAACTTCATTCAAGAACATTCAATTATGCCTTGTCTGTGAGGTAGCATATTTTCACCTCTTCTGTGATAGTATAAAAATAAATTTGAGTTTCCATAAAAATGTGAAGAAATGCACTCTCTGAAGCTTTATACAACTTTTCTCTACCCCTCTCAACTTTCATGAAAAGAGAGCCCAGAGTACTACAGAAAGTTCAAATACAAAGTGATGGTAAATGTAAATGCATTTTGGTGCTTGGATAATAAAGCATAGCGTAAAATCTTGATAAATAACCTTGAGCCCTTCAGCTATGACAGTCATGGAGACTTCTAGAGTAAGTTTTCAAGTGGAACTTCCTCAGATGTGGTGCATTTTTCAAGTGGTAGTTAAACGCAGTGCCTGTTGTGGGGAGAGCTGTCTACACAGGTCTCCTCTGATTGGAAAACGCAGTTGGTATATTTTATAGTGTGGATATTTGTGGTCTCAAACCTGAAGAGATTCCCCAACCTTTGAATTGTGTTTGAAATGCCTTCCTAAGAGCACCAGAACTGAAATCACTCACCAGTCATGCTGTGTTGAAGGAACACAACAGCTGAGCCCGTCCGATGGAGTGTATATGAAGAAGACCTAAGTCTTGGAACTATTCCAAAACCTGCTTAAAAACAGTGAGTTACACAGAAGTGGTTCTCTTTGTTAATTTCTATTATAAAGGCCAGACTGGAGTATGAGTTAAAACCACTGCTCTTGTGTTTCCTTGAAGCAGTACTATGTGAGCAGAAGGTGTAGCTTTTTATGAGATGTTTTAAGATCTAAAAGAGTTAGTCAACCTTTGCTCTATGCCCATCATTATCAAACAACAACATGACTTTTGGGAAGAGCTTACCTTTCATTTTTTCATTCTTTCCATAAAATCACACATATGCATGTGATTTTGTAAAAGAAAAGGGGTTTATGTGTTAGTATCTCTTAAGTTACATAACCATGGATCTTTAAAAGTGCAAATGACTTCACAGATTAAAACATTAATTTGGGCTAGGCCTAAGAGATTTCACAAGTACTACTTTATCTGACTTGGTTTTAGGACCCTTCATTCGGAAGCTTGCACAACCCTCAAGTCCAGATTTATAATTTATTTTTATTTCTTGTCAAATTACAAATTTCATAAGGAAACTATTACAGTTGTCTCCTTGGCAATGTCATTAATCATCCAACTCTTTATCAGCAGCCTATGCCTTATTTTCATCTTCTTGAGACACAAGGACTTTTCCTTGTGGGTGAGTGACAGTTGTTTGAAATGTATAGATTGTGCATTGATGGTAAAGGCGGTTGTGTCTTCTGTATTTTTGGTTTTGGTCTTTGGTTTTTCCCGAGCAGACCTTTTCCTTCCTCCCTAGTCATGAATGGATTACAATTTACCCTATTGAAACCGAGCCCTCACCTGGACTGAAGCTGTTTGCAGAGGCCTGTTTTCCTCCTTGTGGACAGCTGCTTAACACAGGAAAGGCTATTCTCCTTCAGTCCTAGTTGTGTAAAAGGGAACTTGTAACCTGTATTGACAGTGAGAAATTATCTCCACTTGCGCTAGCTGACTGGAGATATTGGGTTTCTTTTCCATCTTATCTTCAAATTATTTTGGAAAATGAGTCATTGGTGTTAGCCCAGCTATCTCATCCCTATTCTACCAACACTTCTTCCATATCTACCAAAGTATCACATCTGTGGAATGACTTACAGTCTTTCATAACTACCCTGCTTAATAACCACCTTTGAATCCCACAGCTTTCCAGACAACACATTTACTTCTATGTCTCTGAGATGAAAAAGTCTAGTTTAATATATCATTGCTGGAGGATAGTGATTCGTCACTTATGTGCCCTCAGAACTTTTAAAAACACATTGTTTTCGTCAATACTGAGCAGACTGGTATTATGTTTGAAGTATGCTGTCTCATTTTCAGACTTGATTTTGAGCCTTTGAGCAATTTCAATAATACCAATGTGCAAAGTAGACTTCGTTGAATACCCTTGAGCAACCCTGCTTAAATCAATCAAGCTGTAATTGCTGCATAGCAAATGTAAAGGTTGGAAAAACAGCTCCATCTGCTGGAAAGGGGTAGGTAGGGAAATACAAGTTAGCCAAGTATGAGTTGGAAAATCTAGAAGCTAAAATTTTGACTGACTCAAGCCCTTTGGAGCACGTGTGTGTGCATGTGATTCGTGTCATGCAATGAGTGGCATTTCAGTGACAAGCAGACCTTATGGGCCAGTGCAAAGAGCAGCAAGTGAGAGCTGGCTTCTAGCTCTGGTTCTATCCTCGTCTTCTTCCTTCTCTTCCCTTCTTTCCCCCTCCTTTAAATTTACTTACCCCAAAGAAATGCTTTTTAAAATAAGTCTGTATATGAACATTGGGATGGAGGGCTTTAACTTTTACGTTAGTTAGAGGAGAGTGTAGTTGTTCAAGTATGTGCTTCTCACCCTGTGAGTCCTGTTAGGGGTGAGCACAGTGTTAGCATGTGTCGATTTGAACTCAACAAGATGCAGTAGAAAGAAAGCAAGTCTAATGCATCGTGACATACACTGCCAGAGAGACTGTTAATTGGGAAGGTAATCTGGCAATAACAGGAAGGACATTTAAAAATTCATTTTGTTTGATTCAGTAATTGTACTTCTAGGAATCCATCCAAAAAAATCATTAAGAGAAATGGAAACAGATTTGTGGTCAAAATGTTCATACCAACGTTATTTATGCTGCTGAAATACTGGAAATAAGATTGCTGATCATCAGGAAGGAATTATTCAATCATATGTCAGACTGCTGTGCAGTATCAGTGTTGTGTTTTGAAGAAAAATAATGGGGAAATATTCACAATATAGTTGTGAGTTTGAAAATATAAGATATGAAAGTGGGTAACCAATGATTATAATTTGGGAAAGAAAGAGGAATCAAGGAAAAGAGATATTAAGGCTATGAGAAAAAGTACTGAGAGAAAATGTTAACGGTGGTTATCTCTGTTCACATTATCAGCACTGTGAATTTCCAGGGCTGCATATTTCCTCACTGTATATGTTGGGCTGTCCTGTGCATTGGATATGTCTTTGCCTCTACCCACTAGATACCAGCGGCACCAGTTCATCCAGATTAACAACCAAAACTGTCTCCAGACTCTATCAAATGCCCTAGAAGGGAGGGAGAAAAACCACACATCTCAAATATTCCAAAACCACTTCTTTAAAAAAATAGTATATGTCTTCACTATGCTAATATATTCATAAGCCCAGACTGAATAAGGTGGGTATAGGAATCAAATAGCACATTGAAAGTAATTCACTGACTCTCCAGTGTCCTGCCTGAAGGAAGTCTTTGGGAAGAGGATGTGAAATCTAACAAGGAACACTCACAAAAGATCTATATCTGTGCATAGATAGAATGAAGATTCTTGACTTATGACCCTTAGGAACCTAAGAATCACTAATGTGATAATGAGTGACATTTTTTGTACTCCTGTGCATTTTCCATAGTTTTCTACATTTAAGATGAATTATTGCCACCAAATATTAAATGAAGTTAAACCACTGGAACAAACTAGGGAGCAAATGTTGCGATCCTTGCTAGTGTTGTCCTGATGAACTTTATCTTCTCTCTGTGGGCTAAAGCTTCCATCTTCTTACAAGTACGGCAAAACTTGCATAATTAACACTTACCTTCAGATTTTCTAGGATTTTTTTTTAATGAACTAGTTTATCTAAGTTGTTAAAGAAATCAATAAACCAAACAATTTTTGAGTTTCAGTTGATTGTACCTAGCTGGTTCTCATGTCTAACCCTTGACCCAATGGTTCATTCCATTCGTAAAAGCCAAGGTCAGGAAGACCAATGGTTTTGGCTCTTGCTGGCCATTCTTTTTGATATGTAGATCTGTTGTACAGTTTCAGGAAAGCTTGTAGCAGAGAAGCTTTTGTGGAGCATGTTTAGAGAGGTTTTTTTTCCTCTTTTCTTGGGCCCCAGATATTACATTCTATATAACATGCTAGTTACCTGCAAAATCTTCTTTTGAAAAATAACCTCTTTGAAGATTCAAGCTCAGTATGTGGAAAGAAAACGAATCTGTGACCACTTAGCTGCACTACAATAACTGAAATCCAATAAAAATGAGCAAGCTCTTTCCCTTTCCAATTTTTTGAAATGAAATTTTCTCACCAGTAGAGTATCAATGTTCAGGGTTTAGCCACAAGCTAAGTTAAAGGAGCTGAAATAAATTCTGAAAGCAGTGATTTAGTAGGAAAATGGTAATCAGAGGAAAGTGTTATGTGTCTTCAAATAACAGCAGAAATAATATATGCAGAAGACTTGCAGAAGTACAGAAATGTCAAAACTACCTTTGTGCTGTTTAAACTTGTTTTTCAAGCAGTTTTATTGAGGTATAATTTACATAATGTTAAATTAATTCCTTTTAAGTGCGTAATTCAATAATTTGTAAGAAATTTACAGAACTGAGCTATTAGCACAAGAACTGAACTTCTTAAGGTCTAATGCATTTGATTATCCAAGTCAAATCTTAATGACACAAAGAATAAGCTGTATGATGTGGTTGCAGACAGGCTTTTGGGAAGATGGCATTTTTTCAGAATTGACTGTCAAAAGCAAGATATGATCATAAAGGAATGGAGTTAGTACAAAAGGAATATTGCCCAGGTTCCTGCTATGGTTGCAGTGTGTCTCTTATCATTCACGTGTTGCAACGAAATCCCCAATTTCATATGTTGATGGTATTTGGAGGTGGGTCCTTGGAAAGTGCAGAGGGTTATAGGAGGTTATGAGGGTAAAGCCACCTTGAAGGCATGTGTGGCTTTCCAAGAGGAGGTAGAAAAACCTTAGCCACATTTACTCTGGCTGTCACTCTGTGATGCTCCCCACCATGTTAGGACAGCCAGATGCCAGCTCCTTGATGGTGGCCTTCCAAGCTTCTCCAACTGTGAAAATAAAATTCTGTTCCGCATAAATTACCTAGATTGTGATACTCTGTGCAAACCCTGACAGTTCCTAAAAGTCACGTCAGAAAACTTTATGTTCTATATATGCATAGTTACGTGTTTCCTGTGAGTTTTCTTACCAAATGTCAAATATACTTCCTAAGAACTTCTTTGTGGCAAGACTCCGGAGAGCTGGTGAGTTTCTCTCAGAGTTCTCCGTTTGCTTCTACTGTCACCAGTTTATGGATCCAGTGCTGCTTAGTCATGTACAGGCATAGAAATACTTCATTTTTCTAAAGTTTCTTTGAACCAGTGATTCTAAATCAATCTTCTCCCACCCAACTTCAGAGAACAGCTGGCAGTGCTGGTTGTCACCTGTGGAGGAGGTGTTACTCTGCAGGACAGCAGTCATAGCTAGTGGGTAGAAGCCAAGAATGCTAATAAACATCCTCCAAGGCACAGGCCATCCCCCACACATACACACAACAAATAATTACCCAGCTCGAAATGTCAGAGGTAATGGTTGAGACACCTTACTTAAACTTACTTTGTGTGCCTTCTAGACAAAGTGTCAGAATCCCTATTTTCTCTCGTCATTTCAAGACGGTAAAAAAACAGTGTGCTCACACTCATTTAAGGGTCCATTTTAGGAAAATTCTCATATAATTCCAGTGTCATCTGGCTTAGCATCAGAATTACAAGTGAAATCAGAGGGAACATATTTCCCTTCACTTAGCCTAGACTTCTTGGAACAGTGCAGGAGAAAAGGACATTGGCATTGTGAGCCAGTCCGTTCCTCCTCTCTGGACTTGTTGTCTTGTCCCTGAACTGTTAAATTCAATCTCTGTAAATTCTAGCCCAGAAAGCCAAGAAACTATGTGAAGGGAAGATGGTAACTTGGCTCCAGAGCCCTCTAGGGGTAATGCATGGCAATAAGGGTTTTTTGTCAGTTAGGGACACATTTGCAGTTTCCTTAGAGAATCGCCCAGTCACTCTCCACACTGCTCCCCAGAACTTTCTCCCCATTCCTTCACTCAAACTATGTCTCTTCTTTGGATGTATAGGTGAGACTCTCCTTTTGGGATCTTGCTGGTCCATTGTTATCCTTCTCATGGGGAACTGACAGCCATCATTCCAGGGGCCCCTTCTATTAATTTCACTTAAGAGTATGGCCTTAATGTGCATCCACTTAGCTGTAAATGTCTCTAGCTTCTCATTCTTTATGCCTGAGTAGTACTCCATTTTATAAGAAACCACATCTTCTTTGTCCATTTTCCAGCTGATGGGCAATTGGGCTGTTTCCCAATTTTAGCTATTACAAACTGTGCCGCTATAAACATGAGTGTGCATATATCTCTGTGATATGATTCTTTTAATTTTGGGGGGAAGATACCCAGCAGAGGAATAGCTGGGTCAAATGGGACTTCTAATCCTAGTCATTTGAGGTATCTGCATACTGATTTCCACAGTGGTTGCACCAGTCTGCACTCCCACCAACAATGAAGAAGGATTCCTTTCTCCCCACAGCCCCACCAGCATTTGTTATTGGTTGATCGCTTGATAGCAGCCATTCTTTTTGGGGTGAGGTGGAATCTCAGTGTTGTTTTCATCTGCATCTCTCAAATGACAAGTGATGCTGGACATGTTTTCATATGTTTATTTGCTGCTTTTACTTTTTGTCTCAGATATTTCTGTTCATTTCAGATGCCCATTTTTTAATTGTTTATTTTAATTGGGGGGGGTCCAATTTTTAAAGTTATTTCTATATTCTAAATAGAATTCCTTTGAGGTACAGCTGCTATAATTATTTTCCCACATTGTTGGTTGTCTCTTAGCTCTGTTAGTGGTTTCTCTTATAGTGCAGAAGCTTTTTAATAAGGTAAGATCCCATTTGTTGATTCTTGGTGCTAGTTCCCATGCTACTGAGGATTTGTTCATACAGTCTTTTCTTATGCCAGTGTCTTCAAGAGTTCTACCTAACTTATCTTCCAGCAAGTTTAGTGTTTCTGTTTTAATATTTAGATCTTTAATCCATTTGGATTTTAGTTTAGCGCATGGTGAAAGATAAGGGTCTAGTTTTAATCTTTGGCAGGTTTAAATCCAGGTTTTTCAACACCATTTATTAAACAGACTATCTTTCCTCCAGTGAGGATAGTTGGCTCCTTTATCAAAGATGAAGTGGCAGAGTATGTCTGTAGTTGTGTATACAACTTATAATCTATTCCACTGATCCTCAGGTCTTTTTCTTTGCCAGTACCATGCTATTTTAATCACAGTAGCTTTGTAATATAGTTTCAAATTGGGAATTGTTATACCTGCTGTCATGTCTCTGTTGCCTAGAATTGATTTTGTTATTCTAGGACTCTTCTGGTTTCAAATGAATTTTTGGATTATTTTCTCTAGTTCTGTAAAATATACTACTGGGAATTCAATCGGGATTGTATTAAATCTATACAATAGTTTTGGAAGTACGACCATTTTTATTATACTGGTTCCTACTCCAGAATAAGGGGTATCTTTCCATTTTCTTATATCCTCTTTGGTCTCTTTGTCAGAGTGTTGTAGTTCTCAACGTAGAGGTCTTTTGCTGCCTTCATTAGATTGATTCCTAGATATTTCATTTTTGGGGTGCTATTGTGAAAGATATTGTTTCCCTAATTTCTCTCTCAGTGAGTCTGTCATTTATGTTCAAGAAGGCTATTGATTTTTTATTTTGACCTTGCAGCTACTCTACTGAATGCGTCAATTAAATCTAGAAGTCTTCTGGCAGAGTTTCTTGGGTCTTCTGTGTAGAACAACATATTGTCAGCAAATAATGATAGTTTAACTTTTTCCTTCCCTATCTTTATTCTTTTTATTTATTTCTCTTGTCTAATTGCTGTGACTAATGTTTCCAGAGTTGTATTGAACAGGAGTGGTGACAGTGGACATGCCAATTCATGTTAAAGTTTTACTGGGAAATGATCTTCTCCTAAGGTCAGTCCTATGGATATTGCCAGGATTCTGTTCTTTGGTGACTGTGGGGAGGAAGCAACTCAATTCCTCCATATATTGACTCAAAACATGGCAGCTTCCTTCAGTGGGGTGAGGAAGAATCATGGGGAGGGACAGGATTGGGGGCATGTAGATCTTTGCCCTGCTCACATTGGAAGTGGAATCACTTTCTGTGTATCCTTCCCTTCAAGCAACACTTTAAATTCTGTAAATGGACCACTTAGCAACCCACTTGTGTATGAGGCTTCCTTGAGGAAGAAGCAGCTCTTCCTCTCAGTGGAGAAATGACACAGTGCCTCGACTCACTGCCCAGACACTGTGTCTGTCTCTTGGACTTTGCAAAGCCATGGGAGTGAGAGGTCTGGCTAATGCTGACAGGCAAGTTTGGAGCTTTCCTCTCTGCAAGTTCCACATGGGTGAGCTAGCTTTTCTGCTCTCCAGTGTGAAGAGAATTAGCAATTATTTGGGCCTCAGCAAAACTGAGGCAGAAAGTGATCTGTTTTAATGTCCTGTTAGTCTTTAATCAAAAAGCAGTGCAGAAAAGAAGTGCAGGCTACAGTATAAAATTGTGTTTAAATGTATCGAGGAAATCAGAATTCAAATGAGAACTATGGTGCAATTGAAAGGGAGAGGATAGAAAAACCTATACATAGAAGTACAGTAATTTGCTGGTGAAAAATATAATAGGCAACGAATAAGGATGACATGGCATGCTTGTCCTTGTTGACAGAAAGCAGTATGGGAGGCAACTGAACTTTTATAGAAGGGCTAACAGAAAGTCATCACAGCTGGAAGGGCTTAGAGTGCAAATGAGATGTAGACACCAAAAGAAAATGAGCTACATCCACTTAGCAACACTTGGCTGGACGTAGTAAGAGCATTTAAGAATTTACAGCCTGTGTTTGAAGAGACTGCTAAAAAAGTGGATGCCTAATATTGATCTACAACAAAATTTTCATTGGTTGAGGATGAAATGAGGACACTTCAACAGCTTTTTATTTTATTATTCTACTTGAAGTTCTGCCTTTTTGGCGTATCTTTGTGAATAGTAGTTCCTTTTATTTATGAAAAACACAAATGGTAGATGTCTATTATTCTTACTGGGAGTTTCCTTTTTTTGGGTGGGGGCTTTTTCCATCCTCTTGGATTTTCCCCATGCTTTTCAACATTTTTTTTTTATTATTATTACAAATGAGTACAAAGTTTACCAAAACTAGAAAGCAGACAGATTCATTAACTTGTTTGGCTGCCTGTTAATGAGTTCTGCATATAATTTTTTTAAATTTAATTTATTGGTACATTCTAGGTAGACAGTACAGCTACATTCATTCTGGGTATAATTTTGATGAGCACTTAAAATGCTAAAGCTATTGACATTTTAAAGTGGTCCATCATTTTGTAATATCTTATTTCTATTTTAGTTAGTACATCTTATCATTGTTATTATTTTTATTTCCTTACCACAGCAGAAATCTTCTAGGCTTTTCAAAGTACTGACCCTCATTCAATAAGTGATGCAGTAGAATTTTATTAAGCATCTACTGTGTGAAAGACACATGGATATTGTAAAAGGCAGAAATATAAGCAAGGAAAAATCACCTGCAAGAAGGGTTTTCTTGTGGAAGAAAGATTTGTATTCCAAAAATGTCTTAATTCCTACTAAATATAAAGTATTAGAGGTGAAGTAATTTTAAAAAGACATATCACTTTTACCCTCTTGAGTTATCATAAAATTCCAAGTATGGAATAATTATCTATAATAAATATCTTTTTCTATTATGTCAGTTTTACTTCCCTGGACTCACTATTGGATTTTATGACCCAAATAAAAGAAAGCAAGCTATTCTCTTCTTTTATGACCAAAAGAATACAATTTCACAACAAAATAATAGAATAACAATAGTACACTGGGTATCATTATCTTCAAAGTAGTTAGTTACTCAGAGTATAAAAAGTAGACCAAAAAGATCTTTACAAAGAATAAATGAATGTGTTTTATATATATATATTACTCACTTATCTTAGTTGGTTAAAAACTACATTCTTGAAGACCAATTTAGTAAACCCAGAGAGGGGCTGGTCTGTATTCTTGATCTCATTTATACCAAGATACACGTGTTGACTGATGGACAGATGAACACCAAGTTAGACTGTCACAAACAAGTATCAGTCATGGACATACAGAAATAAAAGACAAGGTAGAATATAATAGGAATTGCACAAAATATGGGTGTACAGTTTTCGGACTACAGAAAACGATGAGAATAACTGCATGTGAACTAACCTTCCAGAAGTTACTGAACCTGTCTTAAAAGTTGGCGTGGGTGGGCAGAGGCCCTCCAGGTGGGGCTAGAACCTTCCCACTGATAAAGTCACTTGCTGAGGCAGGACCTGCTTCTAGAACAGGACTGCTGGTAGCATCACTTGCCTGAAGAGGTGAAAGGTTAGGCTCGAAGCGGAGTTGATGGAGAGCCACACCTTCCAAGTGAGGCAGTTTGAAAGTCGATTTCTTGGTAAATGCATAACCATTGAAGGATTTTTTCACTGGGTCTGATAATCTAGTGATTCAGGAAAACTTTTCTTTTAGCAGTATGGGGTAGAATCAGCTGGAAAGGGTAAAAAGAGACAGATACCTCCACACCCCAAGAAAGAAGCAATAAAACTCCCACTTACTCAGCAGCAGTGGAATTGAAAAGCAGGAAGATAATTAATAGAGCATGGATTGGGTCTCTGATACAATTTCAAGTGCTGTATTAAAAATGCTTATACTGGTTTGGGAAACCCAACATGTTCTTACTTCATATGAAAAATACATGTGCATTACCTTCCTGTGAAACTGCTATCCCAGTATTACATGTATATTAGTCAGCTTTTTGTTGCAGAGACAAAATACTTGACACTACCGATTTAAAGGAGGAAAGGGATAGTTGGCTGATGGCTTTAGAGGTTCAGTCCATGGTAAGTTGGTTTCCGGATAAAAAATACTATGGTGGAAGGGCATGATGGAGAAAGCTGCTCACTTCATGGTAGCCAAGAAGAAGAAGACATCAGTGAAAGAGCTTCAGTAAGAGACTTATTCTCCAGTGGCATATTCCCAGTGATCCAGCTCTAACTGGCATACAGCATATTCAGCCATAAATATCACTGGATTAACCCATTCATGTGTCTCCATGAGCCAGTCATCCCTCTAGGAGCCTCTTAACTACTAGACATGTTTATCTTCTACTATATTTAAAAGGAAATCTACAAAATTTGGTTTTTATACTCCAAACTCCAAAATGAATCGCTTCATACCCAAGGGTGACCTGACTGTTGAAACATTTTCATTTTCTTGTTATCCAGCAGGTACTTCTTTCTGCTCATCACCCCAGCTGGCTTCACTTTGTTTTGCAAAATGCCTACACTGGTTCTCTCCTTCATTAGTTCAAGACTGATGGTTTTACTGCCCTGCTACTTATTTTTAAAACAGCTTATTTCTATTTGCTCTGGAGGGATGAGGGAAGGAAGGAAATCTACACAGGAAGGAATCTCAGGCTTATCTGTATTACGCAGAGCAAATGACAGTAACTGAGACGAACGACTACATGATCGGTCAGTTCCAGACAATGGAAGGATGATTTCAATACACAGCAAGCCCTATTCATCTTGATATAGGAATATTGCAATGTGCCACTTCCTTCAATCACTAAAGTAGCATATTCTAATGACACTTTCTTTCCTGAGAGTCCAAATGGTTTGACTATTCTAAGGAAACATTTTAAGTCATTATTACAGATTTTCAAGAACATAGTCACTAGCCAATAGCAGCGCTTTATAATCCATGCCCTGTTACCATCACTGCAGACTGTTCTGCTTCAGAATCCATCCTTATAGGAAGAATACGCTGACATATCACATTATTTCTCATTATGCCTGCAGTGACTTAAGATGACGGTGTTTGTTAGCCACCCTTGAAATCTCTCATCAAGTTATTTTTCCAGGGAGCGTGGGGAAGTGTCTGTGCCCTCATTATACTATTCTTTTCCCTGGTCTTTCTTACACTGAATAGTATATCGTGGTGCCCTGGTGACTAGGTGTGATCTGTAGCTGTCACACAGAGGAAAGTAAGACCTACATGCCTCGGAATTTATATTTTCAAGGCTCGGATGCACAAGTCAATGTTGCACGCCTCAGAGAATTTACAAGGAGACAGTTGCTGTAAGTATCACAGAGACTTAGGAATTTAGATTTAAGGCTGAACGAACTAACCTAATTCAGTGGTGGCAAACCTATGGTGTGCACATTTTGCGTGTTGTTGTTGTTTTTAAGACAAAAGATGTTAGTATATGAGTTTTTTTGTAAACTAAAACTTCAATATTCAGGTTTAAATTGCAGTACTGGCACTTGGTGATAAATACTTAAGTGGGTGTGGGCACTCATCTCCAAAGGATCCACCATTCCTGATAATTCATCCATAAATCTAGGACAACTTGTTGCCTTTGTGCGAGCAAACAAAAACATCACAAATGCTCCTCTGAAACAGCCAGTTCTTGAAAACACTAGCTATTTATTCATTGTCTTCATTATTTATTAACTGTATCTTCTCTGGCAGAAAAGTCTTCGATTTTAACAGCAGTTATTTTCCCTCTCCTACTTTCAACTTGGATCATAAAAAGCAGTGTTACATAATCTTGGTGACCTTTTTCTGTTTCATACCTCTCCCTAACCCACTCAGGCATGATGGTGGTGTGAAAGCAGGAGGCCTGCAGGAATAATGATCCCAGCCAATGCAACAAAAGAGGGGTCACTGTGCTTGGCGCTGATTTTTGATACACATCCCCACTCTATGGCTGGGAGAATGAAGTTAATCATTTCTGGGTAAATGAAGTAAAACTGCTGGGATACCTCTGTGTACAGGTAGAATTCAGAGTTCATACTTCTGACTTATGTCAAAGGAACAGAGTCCTAGAAAACAAAACCAAATATTTTGGAAGATGGAAAGGAAAAATACTGTTTCTACTGTATTGGGTGGACTTATGGTTGGTAATGTCCTCATTAGAGGGGATACATCCAAACCACACTCTGTTTATAAGCCCCCACATTAGATTTTATTTTATAGGGATCCGTCTTACAGTTTGGATATTTCTGTATCTCAGTGATTTATTTGAAAAGGATAAATTTTAAAAGAGGCAAAGAAAACCTTAGGGAATGATGTAATTGTACATTACCATAATTACAGCAATGCTTTCATCCTTATACATGTTAAAACTCACCACATTATACATTTCAAATACGTACAGTTTGTTAAATGTCAATTGTACCCCAATAACATTGCAGAAAATTAAAGAAAGGAGGGAAGTAAACCTAAATACCATGCCCTGTGCCTGCCACAGAGTTGGTGCCCAGTATGTCCTAGTTTGCTTCTCCTTCATATTTATTGTTTTTTTCCATGTTTTCTCTCCAAGTCTGTTCCCTCTAACGCTTGTCAGAGGGCCCCACTCACATCTGTTTTGGATCTCCATGGGCTGAGCCACTAGTGCTTTCTGATCTTTTGCTGATTAGAAGACAAGTGACCCCACCATGTTTGCACACTCACTGCGCAAGCTCACCCTCCTCTCATCTTGTGTTCCTTATCCACTATCTACACGGCCCGAAGCTACACTTTATTTTTTCCACTGACCTCCCTGCCTATACTCGCCATAAAGACTGGCCTCAATGGCAGCCACTAAGGCAATCATGAGGGAATCCACTGTGATTGTTATGAAGGTGATATTGTAAAGCAGCAAGAAGAATTGAAGAGATGAACTCAGACTTAATGGCAATGAGGACAAAGAAGAGAAGAGACAGATTCAAGACACGTTTAGAAACTAGAATCGATGAGACATTTAGATGGTGGGTGGGAATGTCAGTAGGTAAGGGGAGACTATTGACATCTAGGTTTCTGCATTCATCACTAGTAGACTCAAGATGGAGATGTTCACTAATAAAAGACCCAGATTAGGCAGGTGAATATAGGTATTAGACAATATACTCATAATTCACTAATAGCAAATATAGATGGGATGGAATCTCATAAATTCATGTTTGGACATATGAAATTAAAAATCTCTTTGAAACATCGGACTGGAATCACCTAGTAGATAGTTGAATATACAGATACAGAATTTTAAAGATTATTTAGGTCTATATTGGTGTCATCAAATTTTAGATAGTAACTAAATAGAGCCCTGAAGTATGCTAGTAGTTTTTAAATATTTAAAACGTAAGACCTTATAATGGAGACCAAGAAAGAATAGCCAGAAGGGTAAAAAAAAAAAAGCCAGGGGCAATAACAAATGAAGGGAAATAACAAGTGAAGTACTATCTTTCCCAAAGTATGATCTGTAGGGCATTATTCTTATTTGATCCCCTCAGTGGAACTAATCCAGTAAGTAAATTAGGAAATATTACGTACTCTATTCCTTTCTTGTACAGTCTCCATCAAAGAAGCCCTGTAGTAAGTAAAATTGTCTAAATTATGTAACGTAGAGATTTCCCAACATATGAGACCACAGAATCATTTTTTATGACACAGGCAACCTGATTAACATCTGATAGGACAACACCTCCTGAATTACACATTTGAAAAGAGCGAGAGCTATAGAGGCCAAGGTATGAAGACTTCAAGAAGGAAATCATTTTCAGTTGCTATTGTAAAGTCAAGATATGCTAGGTGGAAAGCCATGTACTGTGTTTGGCATTGTTGAGCAATGGTTAAGAACTCAGTCAATAATAGTAATTACCTTATAGGGCTTCCAGGGGGATAAAAATAATAACTTTGCAAACAGTTTAGAGACGTGCCTAACCCATGGGAAATGCTCTTCATATCATCTGGCAACTTTTCTTTGTAGTTTGGCAACTCCAGTTGTGTGTCGTAGCACATTCTTTAAAAGCTGAAAAATCAATAGAAAGTGTTAACACAGTAATTGAGGACTCAGCTTCAATAGTGTACCCTTACATAAACTATAATATTCAATAAATGACACAACATGGACATACCCGTGTAAACACCAACCAGGTCCAGAAACACCATCAACACCCTACTTTTGTCCCAGTCTCTGTCTGTAGCCTCCTCCCCTAAATAACGAACTTGGTTTCCAACACTATCAGTGATGATTTTCCTTGTTTTCAAACTTGTTATAGGATAGAATTAAGTGTCCCTTTGCATCTGGCTTCTTTGCTTACCATTATGTGATGGAAAGAGGCACCTATGTTGCTGCATGTTGCTGTGGATTCCTCCTTCTCATGGTTGTCTCGTGTCCACTGTGTGAACATGTCATGTCATGTGTGAACCTGAGTGATCTACTCTACGAATGGAAATTTGTGTCCAGTTTTTGCAGTATGAATAATGTCACCACCAGCATTTGTGTACATGTCCCACGGTGCACATACATATTCCCTTCTGTTGTTTACCTCACAGTAGAGTTGTTAAATTGTAGGATATGCTTATGTTCAACATTAATAAAAAACTCCAAATAGGTGTTTCTGATTATGCCTTAAATTGCAGCAATTCATTTCCTACCCAGCACTCAAGACTTTAGTCTCCTGTCTTCACCAATACTTCAGGTTGTCAGTCTTCTTACTTTTAGCCATTAGTAGGGTAGAAATGTGCTGATGTTTCACTGCAGTTTTCAGTTTTGTGTTCCTGTTTATAAATGAGAGTTGATAATTTTTTGTGTGTTTATTGGTCACTCAAATATCTTCCGAGGAGTTTGTGTAGTTCTTTGCTGACATTCCCATTTGTTTGTACATTATACCCAAAATATATACCTCCTCCATTAAGTCTCTCAGAACCTCAACTTTTTGGGTCTTTGACTTCCTGTTTAAAGGACAGTCAAATTGCCAAGACTCTTTCCTTCTTTCCTAACACCACAGGATGCCTACAGCTCCCCGGAGTAAGGGCTAAGCTTCAGTGTGACCTCCTTCATGCCCACATGGTTGGAGCTGGGGCAGTTCAGGTTCCCAAACCCAGCCCTATACAGTGGGAAGAATCTAGTCCCTCCAACCACCTCCCTAGAGATGGCGTAGGCTACCTGGAAAGACCAGATGAGTAAATTTAGACATGTGAAAGGTGGAGTATGCTGACAATGAGAGATAGGAGCTGGAAAGCAACTACCACACAAATTCTTCCCTCCCTTTAGCACCCTCTTCTGAATTAGGTTTCTCTCCCTGCTGTATCTGGAAACCATGTCTTTGGTGCATTTGTCAATTTGAATCAATTGAGGACATTGAGGCAGCCACAGTGCTACAGCTAAAGACACTCAGGAAAGAGGACCTCCAGAGCTGCTTCAGAATGTGTCAAGAGCAATGGGATAAGGGTGTTCATAAGTGAGGGGAAATATTTTGAGGGGGATTTATGCCAGTGTGTTTTTTAACTATAATGATTTTCTAAAATTTAAACATTCATCATGTTTTAGATCATAACTTGTATTTTTTTTCAGCTCCTATAATTGTTTTTAGTAGGAAAATTGGTCTGAAATTATTCTGCCATTGCCTAAGGTAAAACTATTCCTTTACAATACATAATTCAATATTATTTGATGAAACAGTAGATTTTTGTATTTCACAGTATGTTCTATAAAATCACTTTGATTACCAAGTGACCAAATACAGAAACATTGCTGCAATGGGAAATACAAGGCTGGGTTCCGGGGAGACTTTGTTCACAGAATTGTCAGTGTGTATCATACCTTCAATCAGTACTTAACACTGTTTTGTGTGTATTCCATTCTAAGATGCCGTATTTAATGCACATTGTTTATTTACTAATTTGAGCCCAGAAAAAATAAGATATTAACTATTGCTGCTGGTCACTAAACACACGGTAGAGTGTTTTTTAATGAAATTATTTTGGGGAATATTATTAAAAGAAAGATAAACAGCTTTTTATGGTGTAAACAGACTAAACTCTTTTTATGTTCCCACTAGGTTTATTGGTACATTTTAGGGATACAGTACAGTTACATTCATTTTTGGGATCTTGTACCTTCACATGACAGGTCTTGGTTCTCATAGACTAAACTCTTTTTATGTTCCCACTAGGTTTATTGGTATCTTTTAGGTATACAGTACAGTTACATTCATTATTGGGATCTTGTACCTTCACATGACAGGTCTTGGTTCTCATGTTTTCCTTAAACCCCTGTGTTTACAGCACTTACCTAACTCGTGTTTGCTCCTTGAAGCACCTCACAGTCAACCTTGCACTTGAAAACACTGGACAGCATTTTTGAGTTTTCCTTGAACCCCTGTGTTTACAGCACTTACCTAACTTGTGTTTGCTCCTTGAAGCACCTCACAGTCAACCTTGCACTTGAAAACACTGGACAGCATTTTTGCACTGTTCCTGAGGGGGGCATTTTAATAGCAAAATCACAACCAAAAAGCACAATATTGCAAAAAGTGTGGCAAGAAGTGGACCATGGAAAGTTTGTAGCATAAGCAGAAACAGGAAGGCTGAGCACTCCTTGGTTCCACCCTAGCTGGGAACACGCACAGGGTGACTTGAATCCCCCCGACCCCCGCTCTCCACATATCCAGCAATGACCATGAAGGTGCCACAGTACTGCTTTAGAGGTTACAAATACATTGTAGCCCGCAGGAAAATTCAAATGTACAGAATTTACTTTTTTTAAAAAATCAACTAACGTTTAAGTGAAATTCTGCTTTTTTCAAAAAAAAAAACTGCTATAAATTAAGGTAACATAGATCTGAAGAGTAAACAGTGAATGAATATAACTCATACACTTGAGTTCGTGTTACTGAAATTTAGCTTCTTGTTTACTTCAGAGTTTACCCACCTTCCTTGTTTTGAACTCCAATTTCTTTTTTAAAACATCACTCCATTCCTCTCTGAGATTTTAAATCTTTCATCTAAATTTTACTCTCTATGCTTAGAGGATGCGTCCCAAAACTTGCAGGGGCTCTCAAAATCTGCCTGGTGTTTACTTCTCTGAAACTTTATTTACTTAGTTATTTACTTTGGGTACCAGGGATTATACTCAGGACCTTGTGCTTGCAAGGCAGGTGTGGTGCCCAATGAGCCAAATCCCTGGTCCTATTTCTCTGAAACTTTAGAAAAACGGTGACACAAACTGAAGCTCCCGGCATCGGTAGCCCCTATGCTTTTGCCTTCAGACCCCTCACAGAGCCCAGGCTGAGTGAAGTATCATCCAGGCCTAGCACAGAAAATGAGTCTGTGCGCCTACCCCGCTTAAAGATGCTTTTCTTCTGTGTCTCATTTTCTTTTTGTGATTGATGCAAACTGGGAATTCTCTGGCTTCCACCTGGGGTCCTTTATACACTAGAAATAATCTGATGAACCACAGAACTTGTTCCCTCCAGGATTACTGTAGAAATAAAAACTCATCGAAACACTAGGATTATTTAAGATGTCAACAAGGAACAATATCATGATACTATTTTCTCCTACTGTAGCTATTTTTATTTATTTATTTAGTACCAGGGATCAAACTCAGGACCTTGCACTTGTGAGGCAGGCATGGCACCACTGAACTAAATTTCCAGCTGTGTAGCTATTATTTTTTAAGACCAGAGAAGTAAAAGAATTCTCAAACAAATGAATTTCTCATCAGAATCCAGGTCCTATACAATGGAGATTGATTGTCTTTGTTTATCGATTATCCTTTGGGCATAATTATTAGCCATAGAAATGTTAAAAGTTTTTTATTACTTTTCTAATTTTCAGGCACTTATACAAGGTTGTCGATTCTATTTATAGAACTCTTGTTGCTTGTCTATGTAATGGTGTATTATTCTTCTGAGTAAATGAATATACATTATTGACAGGAAATAGTGTAACAGTACAGTTACAAGATAACTGAAGGTAGAGGCCATTCCCTGTAGTTGGTTTTAATGATACTTGGTGAAAATTCTAACATAAAAACTAAAAATTCTAACATAAAAATAAGATATTAACTATTGCTGCTGGTCACTAAACACACGGTAGAGTGTTTTTTAATGAAATTATTTTGGGGAATATTATTAAAAGAAAGATAAACAGCTTTTTATGGTGTAAATATTTATTGTTTTTTTCCATGTTTTCTCTCCAAGTCTGTTCCCTCTAACGCTTGTCAGAGGGCCCCACTCACATCTGTTTTGGATCTCCATGGGCTGAGCCACTAGTGCTTTCTGATCTTTTGCTGATTAGAAGACAAGTGACCCCACCATGTTTGCACACTCACTGCGCAAGCTCACCCTCCTCTCATCTTGTGTTCCTTATCCACTATCTACACGGCCCGAAGCTACACTTTATTTTTTCCACTGACCTCCCTGCCTATACTCACCATAAAGACTGGCCTCAATGGCAGCCACTAAGGCAATCATGAGGGAATCCACTGTGATTGTTATGAAGGTGATATTGTAAAGCAGCAAGAAGAATTGAAGAGATGAACTCAGACTTAATGGCAATGAGGACAAAGAAGAGAAGAGACAGATTCAAGACACGTTTAGAAACTAGAATCGATGAGACATTTAGATGGTGGGTGGGAATGTCAGTAGGTAAGGGGAGACTATTGACATCTAGGTTTCTGCATTCATCACTAGTAGACTCAAGATGGAGATGTTCACTAATAAAAGACCCAGATTAGGCAGGTGAATATAGGTATTAGACAATATACTCATAATTCACTAATAGCAAATATAGATGGGATGGAATCTCATAAATTCATGTTTGGACATATGAAATTAAAAATCTCTTTGAAACATCGGACTGGAATCACCTAGTAGATAGTTGAATATACAGATACAGAATTTTAAAGATTATTTAGGTCTATATTGGTGTCATCAAATTTTAGATAGTAACTAAATAGAGCCCTGAAGTATGCTAGTAGTTTTTAAATATTTAAAACGTAAGACCTTATAATGGAGACCAAGAAAGAATAGCCAGAAGGGTAAAAAAAAAAAGCCAGGGGCAATAACAAATGAAGGGAAATAACAAGTGAAGTACTATCTTTCCCAAAGTATGATCTGTAGGGCATTATTCTTATTTGATCCCCTCAGTGGAACTAATCCAGTAAGTAAATTAGGAAATATTACGTACTCTATTCCTTTCTTGTACAGTCTCCATCAAAGAAGCCCTGTAGTAAGTAAAATTGTCTAAATTATGTAACGTAGAGATTTCCCAACATATGAGACCACAGAATCATTTTTTATGACACAGGCAACCTGATTAACATCTGATAGGACAACACCTCCTGAATTACACATTTGAAAAGAGCGAGAGCTATAGAGGCCAAGGTATGAAGACTTCAAGAAGGAAATCATTTTCAGTTGCTATTGTAAAGTCAAGATATGCTAGGTGGAAAGCCATGTACTGTGTTTGGCATTGTTGAGCAATGGTTAAGAACTCAGTCAATAATAGTAATTACCTTATAGGGCTTCCAGGGGGATAAAAATAATAACTTTGCAAACAGTTTAGAGACGTGCCTAACCCATGGGAAATGCTCTTCATATCATCTGGCAACTTTTCTTTGTAGTTTGGCAACTCCAGTTGTGTGTCGTAGCACATTCTTTAAAAGCTGAAAAATCAATAGAAAGTGTTAACACAGTAATTGAGGACTCAGCTTCAATAGTGTACCCTTACATAAACTATAATATTCAATAAATGACACAACATGGACATACCCGTGTAAACACCAACCAGGTCCAGAAACACCATCAACACCCTACTTTTGTCCCAGTCTCTGTCTGTAGCCTCCTCCCCTAAATAACGAACTTGGTTTCCAACACTATCAGTGATGATTTTCCTTGTTTTCAAACTTGTTATAGGATAGAATTAAGTGTCCCTTTGCATCTGGCTTCTTTGCTTACCATTATGTGATGGAAAGAGGCACCTATGTTGCTGCATGTTGCTGTGGATTCCTCCTTCTCATGGTTGTCTCGTGTCCACTGTGTGAACATGTCATGTCATGTGTGAACCTGAGTGATCTACTCTACGAATGGAAATTTGTGTCCAGTTTTTGCAGTATGAATAATGTCACCGCCAGCATTTGTGTACATGTCCCACGGTGCACATACATATTCCCTTCTGTTATTTACCTCACAGTAGAGTTGTTAAATTGTAGGATATGCTTATGTTCAACATTAATAAAAAACTCCAAATAGGTGTTTCTGATTATGCCTTAAATTGCAGCAATTCATTTCCTACCCAGCACTCAAGACTTTAGTCTCCTGTCTTCACCAATACTTCAGGTTGTCAGTCTTCTTACTTTTAGCCATTAGTAGGGTAGAAATGTGCTGATGTTTCACTGCAGTTTTCAGTTTTGTGTTCCTGTTTATAAATGAGAGTTGATAATTTTTTGTGTGTTTATTGGTCACTCAAATATCTTCCGAGGAGTTTGTGTAGTTCTTTGCTGACATTCCCATTTGTTTGTACATTATACCCAAAATATATACCTCCTCCATTAAGTCTCTCAGAACCTCAACTTTTTGGGTCTTTGACTTCCTGTTTAAAGGACAGTCAAATTGCCAAGACTCTTTCCTTCTTTCCTAACACCACAGGATGCCTACAGCTCCCCGGAGTAAGGGCTAAGCTTCAGTGTGACCTCCTTCATGCCCACATGGTTGGAGCTGGGGCAGTTCAGGTTCCCAAACCCAGCCCTATACAGTGGGAAGAATCTAGTCCCTCCAACCACCTCCCTAGAGATGGCGTAGGCTACCTGGAAAGACCAGATGAGTAAATTTAGACATGTGAAAGGTGGAGTATGCTGACAATGAGAGATAGGAGCTGGAAAGCAACTACCACACAAATTCTTCCCTCCCTTTAGCACCCTCTTCTGAATTAGGTTTCTCTCCCTGCTGTATCTGGAAACCATGTCTTTGGTGCATTTGTCAATTTGAATCAATTGAGGACATTGAGGCAGCCACAGTGCTACAGCTAAAGACACTCAGGAAAGAGGACCTCCAGAGCTGCTTCAGAATGTGTCAAGAGCAATGGGATAAGGGTGTTCATAAGTGAGGGGAAATATTTTGAGGGGGATTTATGCCAGTGTGTTTTTTAACTATAATGATTTTCTAAAATTTAAACATTCATCATGTTTTAGATCATAACTTGTATTTTTTTTCAGCTCCTATAATTGTTTTTAGTAGGAAAATTGGTCTGAAATTATTCTGCCATTGCCTAAGGTAAAACTATTCCTTTACAATACATAATTCAATATTATTTGATGAAACAGTAGATTTTTGTATTTCACAGTATGTTCTATAAAATCACTTTGATTACCAAGTGACCAAATACAGAAACATTACTGCAATGGGAAATACAAGGCTGGGTTGCAGGGAGCCTTTGTTCACAGAATTGTCAGTGTGTATCATACCTTCAATCAGTACTTAACACTGTTTCGTGTGTATTCCATTCTAAGATGCCGTATTTAATGCACATTGTTTATTTACTAATTTGAGCCCAGGCCTCACAGACTAAACTCTTTTTATGTTCCCACTAGGTTTATTGGTACATTTTAGGGATACAGTACAGTTACATTCATTTTTGGGATCTTGTACCTTCACATGACAGGTCTTGGTTCTCATGTTTTCCTTAAACCCCTGTGTTTACAGCACTTACCTAACTCGTGTTTGCTCCTTGAAGCACCTCACAGTCAACCTTGCACTTGAAAACACTGGACAGCATTTTTGCACTGTTCCTGAGGGGGGCATTTTAATAGCAAAATCACAACCAAAAAGCACAATATTGCAAACAGTGTGGCAAGAAGTGGACCATGGAAAGTTCGTAGCATAAGCAGAAACAGGAAGGCTGAGCACTCCTTGGTTCCACCCCAGCTGGGAACACGCACAGGGTGACTTGAATCCCCCCCACCTCCGCTCTCCACCTATCCAGCAATGACCGTGAAGGTGCCACAGTACTGCTTTAGAGGTTACAAATACATTGTAGCCCGCAGGAAAATTCAAATGTACAGAATTTACTTTTTTTAAAAAATCAACTAACGTTTAAGTGAAATTCTGCTTTTTTTCAAAAAAAAAAAAACTGCTATAAATTAGGGTAACATAGATCTGAAGAGTAAACAGTGAATGAATATAACTCATACACTTGAGTTCGTGTTACTGAAATTTAGCTTCTTGTTTACTTCAGAGTTTACCCACCTTCCTTGTTTTGAACTCCAATTTCTTTTTTAAAACATCACTCCATTCCTCTCTGAGATTTTAAATCTTTCATCTAAATTTTACTCTCTATGCTTAGAGGATGCGTCCCAAAACTTGCAGGGGCTCTCAAAATCTGCCTGGTGTTTACTTCTCTGAAACTTTATTTACTTAGTTATTTACTTTGGGTACCAGGGATCATACTCAGGACCTTGTGCTTGCAAGGCAGGTGTGGTGCCCACTGAGCCAAATCCCTGGTCCTATTTCTCTGAAACTTTAGAAAAACGGTGGCACAAACTGAAGCTCCCGGCGTCGGTAGCCCCTATGCTTTTGCCTTCAGCGCCCTCCCAGAGCCCAGGCTGAGTGAAGTATCATCCAGGCCTAGCACAGAAAATGAGTCTGTGCGCCTACCCCGCTTAAAGATGCTTTTCTTCTGTGTCTCATTTCCTTTTTGTGATTGATGCAAACTGGGAATTCTCTGGCTTCCACCTGGGGTCCTTTATACACTAGAAATATCTGATGAACCACAGAACTTGTTCCCTCCAGGATTACTGTAGAAATAAAAACTCATCGAAACACTAGGATTATTTAAGATGTCAAGAAGGAACAATATCATGATACTATTTTCTCCTACTGTAGCTATTTTTATTTATTTATTTAGTACCAGGGATCAAACTCAGGACCTTGCACTTGTGAGGCAGGCATGGCACCACTGAACTAAATTTCCAGCCGTGTAGCTATTATTTTTTAAGACCAGAGAAGTAAAAGAATTCTCAAACAAATGAATTTCTCATCAGAATCCAGGTCCTATACAATGGAGATTGATTGTCTTTGTTTATCGATTATCCTTTGGGCATAATTATTAGCCATAGAAATGTTAAAAGTTTTTTATTACTTTTCTAATTTTCAGGCACTTATACAAGGTTGTCGATTCTATTTATAGAACTCTTGTTGCTTGTCTATGTAATGGTGTATTATTCTTCTGAGTAATTGAATATACATTATTGACAGGAAATAGTGTAACAGTACAGTTACAAGATAACTGAAGGTAGAGGCCATTCCTGTAGTTGGTTTTAATGATACTTGGTGAAAATTCTAACATAAAAACTAAAAATTCTAACATAAGTTATACAAGGTTGTCGATTCTATTTATAGGACTCTTGTTGCTTGTCTATGTAATGGTGTATTATTCTTCTGAGTAAATGAGTATACATTACTGACAGGAAATAGTGTAACAGTACAGTTACAAGATAACTGAAGGTAGAGGCCATTCCCTGTAGTTGGTTTTAATGATACTTGGTGAAAATTCTAACATAAAAACTAAAAATTCTAACATAAAAATAAGATATTAACTATTGCTGCTGGTCACTAAACACACGGTAGAGTGTTTTTTAATGAAATTATTTTGGGGAATATTATTAAAAGAAAGATAAACAGCTTTTTATGGTGTACATGGTATTAAAATATGTTAATGCGGATTGGGTATCTCTAGAAGACTACCATCTGCTGCGATCTCAAACATAGTTAACTTCAAAACCTTTTAAGCAACATCTTGCCGGAACAGTACATTGAAAGAAACACACATTTGGGAAATAGTACCCTACAATATGAACCCCATTAAATTCGTAGACTTAGAAATTCAAGTGGAGGAAAGCACACAACTAGTAGTCGGCAGGAGTCACACCTGCTCCATGCTCTGGAGACGGCTCTTCAGGGTGATGGGTGTCTCGCTAGGGTATTTTGAAACTTGCTAAATTATTTAAGATTTTGCTTGCTGACCTCAGAAAACTGCTGTTTACCTAAGTCATTAGACCACACCGGGCCTAAAGCAGATGTTAAGAGATTCAGAGGTCATTATAAGGAAAGCTTTCCGATGGTAAGGAAAATTTAAGTGTTGGAATGTAAACAAATCTTAGCAAAACTTATCGCAGACTGTGTTAACACAAAAGGGAACCTCTGTTAAAGACTCTCTGATGGGGACTTTTTAAAACACAGGTGAACAAAAGTACTTTTCATTATCTTTAGAAGGAAAATATTCTACTCATTACTTGCCTTCTTAAACTGAGTGTACTACACCCAATTTAGCTCTCCCTGGAGGGCTGTGTCATTCTGCGACCATCAAGGACTTTTTGGTGCTCAGAGCCAGCTGTTTCAGACCCATTAGTAAGTGTTGGCCATTTCTCCCCTCCCAGTTGGCCCCAGCATGCCCAGCTTTCTAATGTCATTTTCTACTTCCTGTTTCCCTCTCTGAGGTTCTTCTTTATCCTTCTTCCTTCTTCAGTGCCTTTCCCAAGTTGTGTCTGTGTGCTGGAGTCTCAAAAGCCTCACAAATAGAATGCTACAACCAGGTAGCATATTAGATGGTTGACCCAGAATGAGCCTGAGCTGTGCTTCTTAATAAGAAGTAACATCTTTAAAAACTTGCTTTTCTTTTATCACTTATTGAGCAAGTATTCAGTCAACAAATACCATTGTGTTTCAATGCTGTTTTTTCTTTTTTCTTCATAGATTTGCCAGAAAACTAAGGGATCTTTTTCTATTTTTATTAATTTCAAAAATAACAAAAATGAAACCCAATTTCCTCCACTCTTATATAATTCTACACTTTAGAGAAACCTTTTCTTCCTTGGTTTGTTTTACTTTATTTGAAGCAGAATCTCATTATATAGTTCAGGCTGGCCTCAAGCTCCTACCCATCCTCCTGCTTCAGCCTCCAGAGTGCTGGGACTACAAGGGTGTACCACCATGCCCATTTCCTTATACTCTTGACTATAGAAAATGAAGTCTTAACCAAACAATACTTAAGTCAATTCATTCACTGTATCCTTCTTTTATATAAGGAATGCTGCTGTGTGTGAGTAATACAACCAGAGGAAAGGCACAATGAAACGCTGCCCTTATTGTGTGTTGGTTCTAACTAGTAAAATTAAATAAGAATCTATAGGGAACATTCAACTTGAATTCCTCTCTTCAGTGTTTCATACAGCATTTTGCTATGCGCTTTTCTTCACGATAAAGTCAAGAAAAGATACATTTGTTATATTTCATTTTCCTTGTTAAGAAGGAAATGTACGCCAATTCCTGATTGGAGCTCTCTTCTTTGCAATGGGTTTTCTTTCTTTTTGGCTCCCCTGAAAGCGCCTTTAACAGAACACAGGCAGTGAGATTTCCGCTGAGGGACAGTGTGAGAAGCCTCGGGGCACATGGCTAGAGGTGCAGAACATGTGTGCAGGATGCCAGCCTAGCATTTTCATACAATGGAGCTGATCCCCACAGCCAAACCTGTCACTCATATGTCTCTGTACTTATCTTCCAATTCTTATTTAAAAAGCCCGAAAAATCCAGATCTTTGTTTTGAGTACAAAGCTGTGCTGATCAGCCAACTTTGTCCAGACCTCCGGCACATTGTCTGTAATCACTGACCTGGAAAAATGGGCCCATTATGTCCAAAAATGTTAATGTTTCAACACAGGAAAGGACAGTGAGGTACAAACCAATACGGAGTCATCTTTCCTTTGTACTGGATTTAGTTTCTGAATTCCTTCCTGGGAAAGAGTTCCGGCTGTTATTTTTTTCCCTTGCCAGTCAAGTGGATAAAATCTTCACATCCCCTATCCACTTTGCCTTCTCTTTTACATTTACAGCAGAACACATGAAGCCTTGTATTATGGTATCCTATGTGCTGGTGGCAACGCTGCCCCAGACTGCAACCTGGAGGCGGGAGTGGGGCTTTGACTGCTCCACTGTGTATGATAGGATTCTGTGAGCTCTTTCAGCAGGCTCTGTGATGCATTGTGAGGTTCAAGCCAACAACATTCTTTTTTCCTGGAACATTATTATGTTCAATTCACAGTCCATTCATTTGTTCATTGATTCATAAAGGATACATTAGGCTTCAGGAGCTGTGACAGGGGTCACAGGCAGCTGCTGTGGTACCACAAATCAAATATATCCGCAAGAACAAATTGGTGAGTAAATACCCTGTGTTTTGCTCATCATAACTTCTATTGAAGAGCAACAACAAAAAACAATTGACATGATTCTTATTTGAATAATAAGCGAAAGATTGGAAAGAAAACCAACGAACTAGACTCATACAAATTTATGTCTCTTTTGCAGAATCCACAATCTAAACCGCTCCCTTTTTCTCCCCCAATGAAAATAAATCACCTGCAAAGGTAAATAAATAAACCTTAACCAGGTCCAAATTGGTTGTCAGCATTTTTCGAATAAGCACAGAATCGGACACAAAAGAAGTGAGGCATCCGGATCTGCAGTATGATGGGGTCAAGGGAAATGTGTTTTCTGGAGTGTGAAGGGTGGCTGAATGAAGAAGCAGGCCGGAACTTGTCTTGGAGTCATCACCGGCCTTGCGAGATTCTGGTCATTTGTGCCCCTGCTCCGTGTCACGGGCTGGCAGCCATGGTGAACTTGGCTGTGTATCGACTGGGCATGTTGGAGTGAAGCCGCCTTGGTAAAAGAAAACTACAGACAAACTGCTGCGGGCCACTGGGTTGATGTCCAATGTTGACTCCAGTGTTCTATATGAATCTACGCCCAGCAACCAAAGAACAAGAATGTCACTGCCCAAAGCTGGCTACAGGTGTCTGTCCCTGTCACTTTATCCTCATTTGAGCAATGAACACAGTAAGTGACACTTAATAAATGTGTGAGGATGAGGAACATCAACTAATGACACCTCACAAAGCACTTTCATATAATGCTGCCATGTGCCCTCATACCTACATTACCCTATGGAGTCATGAACCAAGCACTAATAACTCGGAAAATAATTACTTGGAACCAAGCAAAACTCCTCCCTGTATACTCTTGCACCATCAGCTAACAACAAAATTTTATTGCTTTGATCATTTTAAATTTTCAAAATATAACAATCAGATTGAAATGATCGTTCGTAGTCTTCTTGTCACTTCTTTCCCATTATAAACAGATTTTTAATTTTTGAATTGTTAAATTTTATCTATAATTTATTTCCAAAATTATTCACTGAGTGTGTTTCTGGATACAAAACAAAATTCTTGACAATATTCTTTCCCACGCTATATTTCACATTCCTTTTTAAGTTTAACTTAATTTTTTATTCATTGAGTTTATTGGTACAATTTAGTTGTCCATTATGATCAGATTCCATAAACTGTTTGCTACCATGGACACAAAGTTGCTAAGCAAAGTGACATTTAGCTTACCTCGTTTGAAAAGTTAAGTTGAATGTTATATCTTAATAATCTTACACAAAGGAAACTGTTGGGTTAGAAATGAGCATCCAGAATGTACTGCCTTCATATCAACAGTTGTCCCTTAGACTCTATTGATGCCAGGGTCCCCTGTGGATACCAAGTCCCTTGTTTAAAATAGCACAGTAGCTGCATAAAACTTATATACACATCCTCTCACGTGGGTAATTCATCTCTAGTTTACTTACACTATCATAGACAATGTAAATAGTATTACCTCATTTTTATATTGTGTTTATAAAGAAAGGATGACAAGAAAAAATCTGTACATATTCAGTACAGCTCTAATTGTTTTTATTTGTTTAATAGTTTTGATCAGCAAATGGTTGAATCTATTCATGCAGAATGCACAGATATGGAAAATACTTGGGTACTGGGCAGTGTTGGGAGCTGCCGCACAGGAGTTTTCTCTCAGAGGACTGACTCTGTATTGCTTGTATATGTGCAGAGTCATCAGACTACTGTGCCTTGGAATTCTCTGATTAAGGGTAGTTTGGGGCTGTAATTTATTTTGTCACTGCCACATCCGATAACCAGCTTATAGCTCATTACTGTAAGCATGTCATAATGTTTAAGGTCTTCACTCTAATTTTTCTGTCCTTGTCATGGTACTTTTAGCCTCTCCTATGCATCCTGGAACAAGGTAGTAGTATATAAATAGCACTGAAATAAGGCATAGTGTTAAAGGAAACCTCAGAGATTTCTGTTTCAAACAAATGGGAATCAGTTGTCTTCTGTGTCACACTGGTCATGCACAATAGAAAAGCTGGGGAAGCTCTTTTCAAACTCCAAAGACATATCTTGCATGATGTCTTGGGCACAGAAGGAAAAGACCACCCATACAAAAGCTTTGTGACCATCTGCCCCAGTAAGGCCAGGCATGGAATCTTCCTTTAAACTGAATGAACAGTCTCATTGTCAGTCCCATGAGCCCAAAAGCAGACATCGGGGTGGATCACTGCCAAGGTTTGAGACAGAATCAGAAGTCCCATCCTGCAGGAGAAGTTAGAAGAGCACTGTGCATAAGGATTGATCTAAGTCAGAGGTGGCAAAACTATGGCATGCGTGCTGCAGTGGGCTCTCTGTATCATTGAAAGCTCTAAAAGGTTTGCCATCATTGACCCAAGTGAGCCGATCACTTACAGTGTCAAAAAACTAGAAATGTTTTAAAAGACACATTGATATTTCTGGATATGTATTGTATAACTTCCAGAATATACCTTTTGAGGTAAAGTTATTATTTTATTATCTTTTAATTATTATAATCTTTTACAATGCTATGGACTGCTTATCATCTTCTGTCATTACTTGTGCCTTGAATTCCATGTCACTAAGGTTTTTCTTTTTCTATTAGTCTCTTAGTTTCTACAATAAGTCTTTAAAATGGTGACCCATGCTTGCACCTTATTCACTTGATTTTCCATCGATTTATTTCTTGACCTCTAATTTTGATTTTATCTATTCCTTCAAAGTTAAGATTTCCATAGCTGGAACTTGATTATTCTTTTTCAGTAAATTTGTTTTTAAGGGTCCTTCCAACCTAAGATTCTCCTAAGTGTTTCTTATGTCAAAGAAAGAAAGAAGTGAGAGTACTATATATGCAATTGTTCTTATATTCTCTATAGATATTTTAAAGCAACTATAACACTAAATTATACAATTAATTCTAGGCTCCTTGAGTATACATTTATTCCTTGATTAGCTGATTTATGCATTCAGTCATTTTTCAGACATTAAATGACCTCTGTTTTCAAGCATGATGCTAAGAACTGTATCTACTGTGATAAACCAAAGAGGATTCTTAACCCAGAGGAGCTCACAGTCTATAAGAGACAGACATGAAGGTGATCCAGTGCCATAAAATGGAATCGTTGCTGTTAGGTGAGCATGCATGGTATACACTGTGCACACAGCAGGGCGTGCACCTCTTCTTGTGGTGCAAGTTAAGGAAAAGCTTCAGAGATGACAAAATGGCTCAAACAAGAAGCCAGAGGACGGGACAAAAGGAATAACAGCTAGAAAGAAGAACCCAAGGAAAACAACTATGCACCTGAGCCTATAGAAGGCGTTCTCACACTGGCTGGGCGTTCTGTGCTTAAGTGTGGAATGTGAAAGAGAAACATAGTAAGAGATGAATGAACACAGTGGAAAAGGGTTCACACACAGTGCTGTAAGAAGTTAGGACACAAAGTCTAAGGCAATGGAGAAGAGCAAAAGGGTATGATCATATTTGCCAGAAAAACCCCATTTAATAAAGGCAGCATCTGTAAGATTACTGTAGGAACAAGTCATCTTTCAAGGCTACAAAATGTGGTGACAGGCTTATACTCAGTGATGATAGTTTATATGCCTTTATGAAATGAAAGCTGTCTTTGCCTCTCTCCCTCTTACCCTAGTGCTTTCTATTCCCATTCACCAGATAACACCAGCCCTTCAAGTCCTTCTTTCCCTCTCTAGCAACACGTACTTTAGACTGTTTGAGTACATTACATGGGCATTGACCTTGCTTTAGTTTCTTTAACTGATTGTATGTTATTTCCCTAGTTCGAACTTCATCTTAGTAATAAATTTGCCAGTTAGGCAAAGTTTTCTCAAAAAAATTGCCATTTGATCACGTTAATTTCCAATAAGATTCAAATTCAACAGACTGGCTCAATCCAATTTGATCAGCATTTTTGGTATCTTCTTTTGAATTGGCGTAAGTAAAGAAATACCAAGATCATTTTTCAGAAACACCTACTTTTAAAGTTCTTGTGATGCCGGGGATTTAGCTCAGCAGTTCGGTGGCCTGCCTTGCAAGCGCAAGGACCCGAGTTCAGTACCAATAAAATAAAATAAAATAAAGTAAAGTTCTTGTGAGCTGCCAGAATTTAGGTCCTTACAAAACTAAAATAGAGACTGTGCTTGTGAGTGACCTTACTTAAGCATAGGAATCTCCAGAGTTAGGAAAGCTCAAGAAATGGAAGCTAATGATTCATTTTATCTTGAATTGTTAACCACCTCTTAATGACCAACGCCTAGACAGTTTTGGGCCTTGCTATAATTTTCCAGTTTGACCCTGCTTGAACTTCACTGCAAATGCTGTTAACCACCAGAGTACTGGTACACAAGCAATAAAGAAAATATACATTTAGGTTGCCCGCATAATTTAGAAGCCATTGTTTCTTTAATATCTCAGGCTGTTTCTGTTCTGACATTCTGTGGGGGACATTTAACTACAAATTTTATCGTTTTCCCAGAATTTGCCTTTGGGAAAATGGTTTTCCCTTCAAAATTCAGCTTAGATTTTGTAGAGCTTTTTCTATGGTCTTTTATCATCAAAAATCTCCAAGTGGAATTGCTGAGTAGTCAGGGTATAGGTCTCATATCAATCCTGGATGTTCACCTCCACTTTTGCACCTCTCTGAAGTTTGCGTATTATCTCTGTTTAGCTTCCAAATTTTCTAATACAAAGCATTTCTAATACGAAGTATTTATCTTTCCATACACTCTTCTGTCCTGTAGAAAACTGTTGTAGACTAGAGAAATTCCTTTAAATAGGGCATACATTTCATGGCTTAAGCACTCATCCCTACAAATCTCATCATTGTTATTTGTTAGTAGTAATCTTTTCATTAAAACCTGCCTGATTCAATTCAAGAATGATAGACAATTAACATGAGAGGCTTTTATTAATAAGTGTTAAAATATCTTAACTGCCCAATGAGCATCAGTTGTGAACAAACAGTTCTAGTTTTTAATTTCTTTTGTTATTGAAAGTGCTGATTGTCTCTCTGTTCAAAAATTGATTAGTGTTCTTTTCTTGGTATAATAAATTCATGCACATTCACTTTTGAATTCTTTTGTCTCTCAGCATCTGGTTCTTTGTCTTCTGTGACTGGCTCTATCTCATAAAAGAAATTGAAGATATGGCAGTTAGCTGCTTAATGTAATCAGTATATATAGCTGAAGGAAAATTCATCCAGAACTCAACCTACTCTCCAGGGTTTTAGCCTTTCAGTTTAACTGAGCAAATTTGATAAGTTTAAGTAAATTTGCGAGATTAAATCACTACTTTCCATGAGGCTGTAGAGCTACATTGTGCAGCCTACTCTAGAAAGGCATCCCAGGCAGGTGGAAATGAACACCCCCCAAGTCACTTAGCTGTTCTACCACTGTATAAACAGTGTGTGTAACAAGATAATAACAGCTTGTACCCCATAAAAGAATTTTTATGAATTATTATTGCTCTGATTTCTATCTCTCTTTCTGGAGAATGAACTTCATCTCATATTTATGTCTAAAATAAAATATTTCCCCCAATCCCAGTTTAGGGAAAGTTATTTTTTACTACTTTTATTAATTTTTCTTTTTCATCAACATATTATAATTCTATATATTTGTTGGGTACAATGCATTCATTCACTACATGTAAACCCTGGGTAATGGTCAGAGTAATTAACATTTATCTTTCCTTAAACTTTTATCATTTCTTTGTGTTGGGAATTTTTGATGTCCCCTCTTTCAATTATTTATACAATATATAATAGATTGTTGTGATATTCATCCTATTGTGCTGTAGGGCATGAGAACTTGTTCCTCCTATGTAACTGTATTTTGGTACCTGTATTCTAGCCTCCAGTGGTCTTTCTTTTGATCCATTAATTGCGTTTTTTAGTTCTTTTTGATCCATTAGGCTACCTGTTTCTTGATCATTTGAACTTAATGTATTTTCTAAGAGGGAACATTTTCTTTCTGCGATGCGATTTCATTAGTGTCAGCTCTGGCGAATCACTCTCTTGATTACTAATTTAGTGTTACCTTGTACTGTTGCTATATCTAGTCAAATTCACTGTGTCTTTTTGGTATGTTACTTATGTGATGTTCTCCGTAGTTTCTGGGTTGTTTGAGAGCTATTCTGTTGTCTGTCTTTCTCTTTGGTCTTTCTGAGGCTCTTCTCTATCAATAAAATATATTCTCAGTGCAGGTTCACCTCATTATTTAGTAGTGTGCTGAATTCATTGAAAATGATATTTTCTGCATAAAAATATAGTCAGTATCCATCTAAAAATTCTCTTTCCTCTTCAATACTGGGAGTTTCCTACAATCTACTTGTCTTATATCAAAGTACATGGAAGTCACCAGTGGTCATCTATAATCAATTGTTTCATTGTATTAATAACTTTTTAAAATGTCAGATATGGAGGAGAGGAAGTAGTAATTCCATGCATCTATTATCTAGTTTAATTTAAAACAACTGGGTCATTGTGATGCTCCTCTAGATTTTAGCACACATGGAGTATAAGCTATTTTTCCAACTGATCTTCCTGATTGGAGTAGTCCAGATGGTCTTGTTCAGTTATTAAAGTAAGAATTATATAATCTTGTGCAAAGTTAATAATCATTCAACACTAAAATAAAACACAAAGCTCTGTACACTTGAGCATTCTGTTAAGAATGCACAACATAGCACGGGTCCCTTCAGAACCCAGATCTGTGCCCACTTGGACTGGCACACAGAATGGTCATGGTATTACTAATAATTGAATAACACTTGGTACTTTTCAGGGTGTTTTCACACATAATATCTCACCTGATCTTCACTGAACCTTGGATGTAGGTGCTACTTTCATCTTCTGGGAGTGAAGAAATACGGGCTCTCAAAATTTAAAAGACCTTCCTAAGTCATGGCACCAGCACTCCATACAGCCAATGCTGTTTAACTGTATAACTTTTGCTGTTTTTCACAGTTCATATTCACAAACTTGATGACATGCACCAGCCCCCCAGTAGGCTCTGATACCAGCAGAGCACTACGATGTAAGCTTCCTGAAGGGAGTTCCTCAAGAAATAGCATTGTCAGGGTCTACTAACATTTATATAATCAACTGTCAAGTATATATAAATGTCACAATTTTGTATGTCAGCCAGGAAGATACAGATCTGAACCCTGAAGAGGCTCAATGTTGGATTTTCTGTTCTTTTATAGAATTTGCAAACACACAGAATTTGCAAGCTCACAAACCTACATTGTCCAATATTCCCTTAGAATTGTACTCCCAAAACTAAACTGAGCCTGGTTTGTGGTTGATGCTCCAGGATTATTTGTTGAATCAATGAATGTATAAAAGGGAATGTCAGTATCCTTGGCCTTTGCACCAAAGGCTTGGATCTTGGTTTATAAAGAATATTGTGATGATATACAATTGGAGGATGTTTCAAACCAGAGTGGTACAGTTGCAGAAAGTCCATACAGTGCTGTTTGGTCCCTCCCACCTGGGCATCCATTTAGCCCGTAGACCACAGCAAGCCTCAACTAGGCCCTACACTTGACTGTTCCCAGCTGGCACTGTCCCTGGGAAACTCCATGGAAAGTGTTCCTTTTTGTTTGTTTATGTAATTTGTTTATGTAAAAGTTGTTATGTGCAGTCATTTCATAGATAAATATCCACTGCACTTATACACAGCTTGTATTTTGGAGCTCAATAAAATGAAGCTGAACTTTGGTGGAATGGCTCATGGGCATCTTTTCATTCTGTCTGTTGTATATGTTCTTCTCCTACAATATACTCAAGTTCTTGGATATTCATGACCTAATTTCTCCTCTAATATAGCATTGTCTCCTTATGCATATTATAAGTTTTAGCATTTTCCAGTAGAATAAATCTGTGCTTACCTCTTCATATTTTTCAGCTTATTTTAAAGTAACTGAGAGGCTTAGAATGTTTTGCATAAGTCTTCTTTTGTGTCTCAGGCCTTCTGTGGAAGAAAAGAAAAAGAATCCTTTGATGTAAATCTGTCTTGATGTAATCCTTTTCTAATATTAATCTTCTTCAGTCCGTGTCAGTCTTTCATTACTATTAGTCCCTTAATCTGGCCACGTGTGGGATTTGGGGAGGAGGTACTTGGCTTCCACAGTAACGTGATTTGGGTTCTATGAATTGCAGCTTTCTTTCCCTTTGTAGTAAAGTGTACAGGGTCATAATTTTGCCATGTCTAAATGGTGTGCTTTCAATCCAAGTCATCAAGACACTACCAAAAATACATGTACTATGTGATACATTTGGTGATCATCAGTGGGACATTTTTATATTTATGTGACACTATTGTCTTTGTTAACAGTAATATTATTACTTTTATTTCCATAGTGCTTTACCATTTACAAATGGTAAATAAAGCCTCTTGCCTTTAGCCGCCACCCTACTGTTTTTCACTTAAACCTAACAAAAGCCCTATGAAGCAGATAAGACTTCCTTTCTGTGAATGAGAAAACCTGAGTTAAGAGTTCCTTGTGACAAAGCCAGGCCTCTCCATGGTCCATGTGAGTTCACAAGCAAACCTTCCTAGAATGATTATTCCATCCTTCCAGTTTAGGTGAACTTCAGGGAATAATTTCACAAGCAAATGCACTGTTTCTAACTCAGGTAGTATCTACCTCTGAATACTGTTAACAGCTGTCCAGCTCAGGAGCCTGTTCACTGGGGAACTAGACCACCAATATCACCTCTTTTTCAGAACGTGTTGTAGACAAATGGTGATTTGTACTTATTTAAAATATCACCTCATGTAACAATACATTATCCACCTCGTGAAGGCATTAGAGTGGGTATATCTGTTCAGGTAGAAATTAAGTAGCTCTCCTAGAAATGTAATGGTCAGTAAGAACCAGAACAAGAAACCTGTAGTTTTGTTTTGTTCAAGCAATTTACTATTCTAATACATACTATGGGTAAATGATTACTGATTTTAACCACATAGATCCTGTTATTCCCTGACATTTAGAATGGCCATGTAGAAACTCTTGACCTATGTGCAGAAACAGATTCTTTTTGATCTGTTCTTAACTGTCCATGAACATAAGAGATTCTCACTGATGCTTGTAGGTTGGCTAACTCATTGATCTTTTTTGGTTTTTGTTTTTGCAGGAGTATGGATGTCAAATAGATGAATCAGATAGGTAAATAGAAAGCTTAAATCTAAAGAAGGAGCAATGCATTAGTTTGTGAGTTTTTCATACCCAAAGCATAAAATATTAAAATAACCCAAACTGAACTGGGTTGAATTATAGAACTTTTTTTTTACAGTACTGAGGATTAAATCCAGGGCCTTCACGCTAAGCTAATTCTCTGGCCAGTTTTTTGTTTTGTTTTGTTTGTTTTGTTTTTAATGAGACAGAGTCTTGCCAAGTTGTTAAATTGCCCAGGCCAGGCCCAAACCTGCAATCCTCCTGCTTCTGCCTCCCAGAGTGCCAGGATTATAGGCTTATGTAACTACACCCAGCTCAAAATAACTCTTTAAAGAATATGAAATCACATTGCCTCAGCAATATTCAGCTCAAACTATTCTCCCAGAAAATAATCAAATGCCAAGAATCAGCTTTATACATAATCTCAAAATTCAAAATCTAACGCCACTAATGTAAAGGCAGAGAAGTGCTAATCTCAGGGAATTGCTCTATTTCTGTTGGTGCCCAGTTCATGTTCTGACTATAATAGAGGACTTTTCCCTGCCAGTTATTAAGTTGTTAACCCATCCCATTTTTCATGGTGTACAATATCCTTATGGTTAAAAAAAGAGTAAATTCTATGATATTATGAATCATTAATTTCTATATCTAGTCTTTCCAAATTTAAAGAAGCAAATGTAAACATGGTATGAACAACTCATTTTGAGAATAAAAATGTCTCAGATCATGTTTCTCATTGTTCTCTCTTTCTTTGTAAACCTTTACACAAAAATAAGGATTACAGTTATTATCCAGATGCCCACCTCGTTATAGATTTGCAAGATGAACAGGAATAACATAATGACCAATAAGTTTTGAAATTTCACTTGCTAATATGATGGTGAAATGAAACTTTAAAATATGGTAAATGCATGCAATGCAGAAGGAGGAAGGCTTAAGGTCAGAGCTGGCTTTGTAAACCCTGTGGCCTTGGGCCGGCTTTAGAACTCTGAGCCTGAGTTTTCTAATCTGCGACAGAGGAATAAGAATATCCAGGGGGCTGTCATGTCGACTCAGTGAGAGGGTCCCTAACTCAGTGGCTCAGTTGTTGTGGTAGATAACACACACTCATTTTATATGAAAGCCCTGGAAAGATAACTAATGGTCCAACATCATATGCAATGCTATTATTATTGCCATTTTACTTCTTCTTGGAGAGTCTTATTACATAGCTTGAAAAGTCCAATACCACATGACATTTAACACAGAAACCTCTCTTACCCACCTCTCCTTGCCCCATATTCTTGCTTGCTATCCACTCTGAACTCCTTTAACATGTTTTTCTGGCATTAAACTCTGTGTCTTTAAAATGTGTTTATAATTCTGTTTTTATATTTTTTCATAGTGGATATTTTGGTGTAATTTTTAGCTGTTTTACTCTTTCCCCAATACAGACTGCTTCTTCCCCATTAGTCATAATATACAGTCAGCTAATTGTTTTTCACACTCTATTCAATGTTTTCATGTTTTACAGCTAGGCACATTTTGTTCACTAGCTCAACAATAACATTATTTAACCCCCTTTCCTGAACGATTTAGGCTATTTGTGTACATTTTTTTTCACGTGCATGGCTTTCTTTCCATCTCTAGCCAAGTTTTCCCACACCCTTCCCATCTCTGCAAACTGTGTCTGGATTCTGTTTTCCTTCAGTCCTCCACTCTAGTCTATGATGGCTGTTCTGGAGCTGCTGCGGAGTTGTCTCTGCAGCGCTTTGCTTTTCCGTGATCCCATCAATGCCCTCTGCTTCTGTTCTGTGCCTGGCTCCCTCCTCCTTGGGAACTGTTTCTTCTCATGTTGAGGGAATAGATTTTCCAGTAGCTTCCCAAGAAAGGGTGCATAGGAGGATCAATTTTGAGGTCCTAAAATGTATTTTTTCTCTATTTACACATGATTGAAGTGTTTTTGTTTTGTTTTGTTTTTTGTTTTTGGTACCAGGGATTGAACTAAGGACCTTGTGCTTGCCAGGTAGGTGGCGGAAGTACTGAGCTAAATCCCTGGCCTGAAGGTTCTTTACCATGATAATTTTGAGATATTTGCATTGCTTTCTAGATTTCAGTCACTCTTGATCTTATTTATGAAACCTGATTTTGCCTATCTGGAAACCTGTAGAATCTTTGTCTCAGTCTTTGGAAATTCCACATCTATCTTTAGGAGGCTATTGACTGTTTTCTTCAGCTTTTTCTATGTATTTTTTTCTTTATTGTTGATTTGGATGGCTTTGTCTTTCATGAAACCAGTTTCTCACTCCAAGGTAACCCTTGCCTGTTATTATACAAAAGAGTGAGGCACTAAAATGCAAATTGGAAATTGTCCTCATAGTGGTAGGTTATTGGCTGGTGGTTATTTCAAGGTTATTAGGAAAGCCCAAAACGTCAATGTCACCCAATTTATTTGGTTCTCTTCAGTATTTCCAAAGAAAATCCATGCAATGTCTCCACAAAGGTGCATGGGGGTGGACAGGGAGTTGTGGGAGGGTATTCAGTCAAACTAATCGTGGTCTTGTAGCTGAGAGGGGTGAAGATGCTGAGGGATATTATATCAATCTGTACAGTTTAAGTCATACTTTCTTTCATTTTTGTTCAACCTGTGCCTCAAGACCCCATCTAAGGCTCTGATTCCCAAAATAATAAATTCTGATCTTCCTTCATTGTGGGAAGAGGAAAATTGTCTGATTTTGAGGAGTGAAGGAGGAAATCTTGATTTCTTTGAAAGGTTGGCAACCAAGTGCTCTGTCTGGGTCTAGCCCTAAAATTCAGCTTCCAAGAATACCTAGTGCCAAATATCTGACAAACTTTTCCTAAGTCTGTTGGAGGCCCAGTGGAGTGAAGCAGCTGTTTCTTACTGGTTTATGCTGCCCTTTCCTGTCCCTTAGCTCTGGGAATTCTTCAGTCAGCTACACTAGTGACCACTCATCCAGTCACTTTGATGTTACCATCATTCATCTCTTTTGATCTTTTCTTCATGCTGTTATCCTAAGAGGTTGTGCCTATTTTGTTGTTTTTTTTTCTGTATTGTCATTTTGAAAGAATATTTCAGAGGAACCAAGAGAAATACACATGTTCCATCTTCCATTGTTGATCAGAAGTACAGCTGGATCATTCCTTTTCTCATTCTAGAATGAACATGGTCATCCTTTAACCTAGAAAGAGGTTGGCCTGAGAGGGCCACATCCCCTTCCTCCTCTCATGGTAGGCCTGGGAGTCATCGATGCCTTCCCTAAGCTAATATAGGTAGGTGGCAATAGTTACTGAATTATCACTGGATCTGGAAAAAGTGTGTGATATAGCCCTCCGAATTACCACTGAATTTTTAGAAAGCAAAGTGTAATACATATTAATAGCAGAGGTAAGACAATAAGCAAGTGTTGAAAACAATATACCATTCTTGTCAATAGCAAAATAAATTCAAAAGTAAAATTCCCCGATGAATAATAGGGCTTTTCTGAGAAAAGTCTTAGAAAACATATAATACCTGATAAAATCTTCTTTCATCTTAGTTTTATAGAAAATTTTACATGTGAGATTTCATACACACACATACACACATACAACAACATCATCATCAACATCAAAATAACAAAAACAAAGGTAAAAAGTACTCCTAACTCCCATTAGTCAAACAGTAAATAAAAGTGAATATATTGCCATTACAACTTAAATTTTCAGGCACCTACTAGGTGCAGGGTGATGATCATAGTGTTGCATGGTAAAGCCTGAAGCTAAGTCTGCTTTAGTCACGTAAAAATTCATCATTGTAGTGACTTGGGCACACCAATCTAGTTAACATGCCTTCTTGGTTCTATGGAGCATGCTACAATCTGTGCCAGATGCAATTAAAGAATGGTTCAAATGGCAATCTCTAGAGCTTTGAAGGTATCCGTGGGAAATGGACTACTTGGATGTTCATTACTGTTCTAATAGATTAGAAGTGACACTGGTTTGAGAAAAAAAAAATTCTCACCGTTCTGGTCTAACTGACCAATTAGGGCATTCACTCTTGTCATACCGCAGTTGCACAATTGTTAATGTTATTTTTCATCATAGGACACTGTGAAAGAGATGTGCATCTCTGCTTCTGCCCAAATTAAGGTTTTTATACACAGGAGAGCATGTGTGTCAACACAGTTGGAAAGGAGCAAACTATTCTTTAGAGGAAAAGAAGAAATGGATTGTTTGAGAAACAGATATTGAAACCCACAGATACTCAGAAGACAATAGATTTGAATGGGCCGCCTCATTCCCCTACCTGTAATATAGACAAAAACCATGACTATTGGAATTAGAAATGTATAGTTGTCAGGCACAAGTCTGTTCATGTCATTCCAGGTTTCCAGGGAAACTCTTCTAAAATAATTCCTGAAAAGAAGGCATTATATTCCTATCAGCATCATAGCATAAAATTTTACCTATTCAATTTGCATCACAGGTAATTTTCAAATAACTCTAAGAATGAAAAAGAAATTATTTTTATGTTTTACATTACTCATCACTAAGTTTTGCTAGCACCTTAGAATCACAGATCTAAGGTGAAAAATCACTTTTGTCAGTGAACAATTAGCTCTTTGAAGTAATTTCCAGACTTTAAGTAAATAAACTTGAGGGTTTTTTGATACCTTTAACAGTGAGGAGATTTTTGTCAACAAGTCATAATTTGGACTTAATAAGGTATGGAGCAACCCAAAGTAAATCCCCTGAATTAAAATCATCTGTTTTTCTTAGCAGAAACCCAATCAGAAGACAGGGTAATACTTATAGAAAAAAATCTAAATGAAAGTTTGGGTCATTTATATTGGTAACTCCAGGTAAAATGCTACTACAGATTTCGTTGTAGAACAACCTTCCAACTATTTTGGTTTTGGTTTTGGTTTGGTTTCCTATACTCCCACAATGGCTTAAAAATGTTGGCACCACCCTACAAATAAAACAAGATAATCCCAAAGGACTTCCATCACCACCAACACTTCTTCCTTGAAAATCCTCACTATCTACTCCAATGGGTCATTGCGGTAGTAGAAATAATTCTCTGGACCTGGGGCTGAGTCTGAGAGGTTAAAATCACTGTATGCATTTGGTATACAACATAAAGTAAGGGCCCATGGCAATAAGGAGAAAATAGAGAAAAATTAATTGCTTTAAATTACTGTAACTGTTGAGGCAATAATGGCATAATTCCTAAAGCCTAAAACTCCTTGGGAGTTCCCATTTTAACAAATTCTGTCAACAGTGCTAATACAGTACTTATTGAATCAGTGCTTCTCAAAAATAATGAGGTATAATTTATACTTATTAAAAGAAATGAAAAACACTAAAGTGGGCATGGTCCATGGGTTTGTTTCTGTGCTAGCTTTGTTGAATGCGGAGTGCTTATGATTTACTCATTTATTATTACCAGTCTTTATCTAAAGGCTTAATAAAAAATTCAAATGTATTTTTCCAAAATGTATAACATGTATAAATTTATTTTATTAACATGTATTTTTTAAAACTATGTGGCATACTCTAGATGCCAAATTTCTATTCTTTTGCACAGGTATTATTAAGGGCAACTTGTCCTTGAGTCAAGTATCAACGACTTGGGCAAAAGTAAGCTCTAAACTTAGTAAGCCATCAAGAGGGGAAAGGGTTGGAGAGAAAAATAATGGTTAGAAAACAAGTTTGAATGAATAAACTCTAGGTAGAGGCAGAAGTAAACATATAGTACACAAGGAAGGGACAGATACAATGAGAAAAAGTAAGAATATCTTCAGAGAAAATGGATTTTGAGGTTAGCTTCAAAACAGTCAATTTTTCCTAGTAAGCATACAAGCGAGGAAGGATAGACAGGCCCAAGAAAAAGCAGAATCAAATGTTCAGAGGTGTGAATTCCAGGTTCCTGGGAGGAATGACCTTGTCTGGTGAAGAGTGGGACTCAATAATAAGTTTAATAGTAGGCAAGCCCACTTAGGGGTAAGTCACATAGGTATTTAAATGCCGGTAAAATCTTTGGACAATGGAGGAAGAGATTAGACCCATTCATCCACTGTTTAAGAACAATGGTTTTCAACCAGGAGCAATTCTGTCCCCAAGGAACATCTGGCAATGATGAGAGTCAGTTCTGGTTGTCCTAAAAGGAAATACAGATGCTACAGATATGTAATGGGCACAAACCAGAGATGCTGCTGAACTTCTAAGGGTGCAAGACAACAGATTATTCAGTAGTGAGCAGTACCAAGGCTGAGAAACCCTGGTCTAAGAAGGTCATTCTTATGGATCTGTGCAGGATGAAAGAAGAGGGCCAGGGGAACAGTGATGTGATAGAAAACTGCAGCACAGATGTTGGAGTGAGGTGTGGAGGACGTAGTGAGTGGCAGTGCTTTGGCGTATTCTGAGCAAACCACATCACATGTTGACCAATTCTGAGAAATTGATGGAGAAAAAAATGTTATCAGTGCTGCTCAATGAATCTTTCATGTAATTTACTATGCTTGTTATTTAAAGATCAAAATACAAAAAAATAAAGGCTGGGATTCACCTTCACTTACGGATTCAAAGTGCACGAGCAAAGCTCCAAATACGAATTTTTCACGAATTCCTGTGACAATATTCTGTAGGCATTCTCCCTCAAGTCACTGACCCTTAAACCTGTTTGCTAATATACCTCAATGCTCATAATTATCTTGAGGGTGGTCATACTTTACTTTTAATCATTTAAGTTAGGATACGTGTCTCCCAGATCTGTGGAGTAGAAACATAAGCCAAGTATGTTTAAAATGTTGCGAGAACCAAAGGAGCTTCTGTATGGGAACAGTTTGGGGTGTTTCCATAAAATGCCACGTCTGTCCTGCTTATAATAAGGAGCAGTTTTGCCACTTGCTACAGGAACACTTTGCCCCATGCTGGGCCATCACCAGTTCTGCCCGACTTGTCCGGTCAGCACATTCTCAGACAAATGGTTAATTCAGTTATGCGTGCTTTTACCAGGTCGCTGCATCACAGGGAGAAATCAGATACTTGCTTTTCAAGCCTGTAGCACATTCTATGCTTTTCTACCAAGCACAAGAGGCAACAGGTTGCCAGAGATTTCTGTGAGTGGGACTCAAGTTTTTCTTCTTTTTGTTAACAATTTCCCCAAAGGGCCTCGTTGAATTAGTGCAACTTTTATAACACAAGAAGAATGCATAATAAGTTGTAATAAAGTAAGTGGAGAGTTTGCATTTGGGTGCTGTCCCTGGGAGAGATCATTCTAAGCTACACCCTAACTCAGACCGACTTCCCTAGGAAGCCTCTCATTTTGGCTCGCAAGGAATGGAGACTTGAGAGGAGTGAACCTCACTGCAAATGCATGTTCTTGTGTCTTGAGAGGTCTAAAATGCATATCTAAATACTGCCTAGAAAACACCTGCTCAAATACTGAAAATCAAAATTCCCTTAGACAAATCACATTAAATGAAACATTGGAACATCCAAGGTTCAAGGATATTCAGAACTAAAACTGCAGCTATTGCCAAGTGCAAAAGAACTCACAGGATCCTGCCTCTGATGTGCAAAGAATGTCTTTGCCTCTCTGTATTGGTCGTGCGCTAGAGCTGAAAATACTTTTAGAAGCTACAGAGGAGTGCGATGAGATCAGAGGGCACAGGCTTCCAACCAGGAAGAGCAGGTTTAAGCACTGGGATCACTAGGTGTTACTGATATGACCTAGAATGAAGCATTTCCCTCTTGGAAATGACAGTTTCTTTTCCACGGGGATAAGTGGATCGAATGAGATTCTCAGCTGGACCTATGAACTGTGAAAAACCAGTTTTTTAGTGTCTTTTGGCTCTTGCAGGTTTGTTGCTGCCTGTCCTGGATGTATTGATGAGAACCACTCAAGTCAGCTCAGAGCCTGGACTATTGAGTGGGCCTGCAGTGGGGAAAGAATGAAGATGTAGGACTTCCTCTCGCCATCTCTCTGTCTCTCACTGACCACCTAATTCCTCTCATACAGAGCATTTCCTCTCTACCTGCCCAGGTGCTGTGGAGGACACTGGCCTTGCCGGTGTTCCTTACTCCATTTCTGTGAAAGCACTAGTGTTGTATTCAATTGGAAACCTTCTCTACCTTAAGACTTCTCTGCATTAGTTCTTCGTGTTTTCTGGTTCATTTTCTCTCAATTTCTAGGTTTAGATTTCCAAGAAATGGAATATAATTAACTGGCTTTTCTCTGGCACGATCCACATATCCAGGGTAGTGGCCAGGCTGTGAATTTGTTACTCTTGAACTGAACATCACACTGTCCACTGGTCTGCCCAGTCATGGCCTTGTGGGTGCCATGCATGTGTTAGCACAATAAAAATGGCCCCAAGAAGACAGGTAGTCGTTGATGGAGGTCTTTAGGAAATAATTTACTCTGGTCTGAGGCCTTTCTAGCACCTGAGTTTAATACTCTTATATATACATCGTTATGAAGTTTGTTACTAGCCTGTTATTATTTTATAGTAAATGTCCAGGATGTTATCTTGGGATGGACCTGTGGTTAATACCCAGCCAAAATAAAATCACTGCTTTCTAAAGTAAAGAAGCCAGCCATCATTACCCGTCGTTGTTTTAAGATATTGTGAAATCATCTGGCGTAGTTGTCCTTGCAAAGTCACTTGCTAGAATTAAAATGTATTGATTGAGGATTGAATGATTGATTGCAGTACTGGGAGAGATTCTGCACCAGATTTAGCAGGAATCACGAGAAACACTGTGCCTATCCTCAGTGTGTTTATAGTTGAGATAAGAAAATAGGAAATTTCAGGAAACGGTAGAAGAAGTGTGACCCTGGAGGGCAGTTTGATCTAAAATGAATGTTTACACTTGTGGCTCCTATCTCATGTGACTGTAACTTCAGTTCTTCCTAAGTCATGTATTTTAGAGGCAACTGGTTTTTGGTGTCACTGGAGGGAGATGGGAAACTCCAAAGACAGTGTGGCGTTCAGGAAACTGTACAACTGTAGGAATGGCTATGAGCACCATTGTGATGTCGCCTTCTATTAGCCTACAGGGGAGTTGTAATTATTCTGCTAAGTCTTCATTTGCTATTTGAGAGCAACAAATTAAACCTCACTAATCTACCTCACTGGATGGTACTTACCGAACCTAAGAGGCTTCAATTATCAACAGCTTAATAAATGTACTAATCTGCATTAAATGAAATCCTTTGCAAAATCACATTGAAACAATGCTTAAGTCATAATCAGCCTGCCTGGTACCTACAGCATGCTGTGGCTGAGCCCTAGAATACACTGTGTAATCAAATTCCATGTTACTTAAATCTCCGAAAATTCCTAAAAGGGTTTTTTTGGGGGGGGCAGGATTATTTCATATAGTACTTATTTAATTCAAAAAATAGACATTTAGTTATAAGTCAAGCAAGAATGTAATTTAAAACTGCTTACATTCAGCCATCTATTATTATAAAAGAAAGCTTAGCCAGTTCCTACGCTAAGAAGTCCTCATATGACATTTGACGAGCATCCAGGGTTGTTGTCCTGTTCACCAGTGCCAGCTACAGTTCTTGGCGAGGTAACGACATGGATGATGCTCTTTTATGTTTGCAAAGGAGGAGCTGAGACAGTGGAGCAATTTGTCCCCAATCATAGTCGGGAACGGAAGCAGGCCACCATTTCATCTCTGTTTTATTTTGAGTAGTCTGAGAACAAGGTGCAGCAAGATTCGCACGCACACACATTCTCCACGTTACTTGTGTTGATATCTGATATAGAAGTTCAAGCTGACAATAGCTATGTCGTGAGGAATCTATCGGTTGCATCTTAAATAGTAAATAATGATCAGAGAAGTGCAAACGGAGATAGCGTACATACATCTGAAAACATGAGAAAAGAAGCTACACAAGTCAGCCGAACGAAGCATTTCATGATTTGGTTCTCAGGCTTTGGAACTAATTATTTAAACCCGCCCATCCAAGTCACAAGCCAGCTATGCACATACATGCAAAGACTGTCTCAAATCCACTTATGTAGGATTTTCTTGACAAATTTTTTAAACATGGGAAATGCAGAATTTCTATTTGGGTAAAACAAAAGCTAGGAGAGACCATCATTTTAAAGCTTCCTAAGAAATAAAAAATCTGCTCTTTCACATTATTTAGAATTATGTGACTGAAGGAATTATTTTTCCCATAGTCTTCATTGGCCTGAATTTTCTAAGGCTTAAAAATTTGTAGCAAAGGCGAGAAATAGCATGTGATCTAAATTCAGTGGGAAAACATAATGGATATGCAGTTATACTATTTAGCAAGTGGCTGAATTTAAATAGTATCTGCAGACACTAAGAAAAGAATTTGCATACCCCCCAAATAGCAGTTGGACCAGTGGTGGCAAACCTCACTGAAAGTTCTAAAAAGTTCATCTTTGTTGATAAAGCTCTCCTCAGCTTTTTCCTAAGACCACGAAATACTGACTGGAAGGCTCCTACAGTAATAGGGTGATCTGCTACCTTCAAACGAGCTAAGAAGCAGTAATGCCAATGAAAAGAAGAGTAGATATTTAATATATTTTTCTATATTCTCTTTTTTTGTCTGCCAGTATGTTGTGTCTTGTTGAATTGGCCAACACAAAACTTGGAGTATGTCAACCATAGTCCAACAGAAAAAACACATGCATGTGCACAGGAATGCACAACAGCACACGTGTTCATGCAATTCAGCAGAAAAAGAAAAAGAAAACAAACAAACAAACTTGGTCGATCCAGTGGTGAGACTAAGATTGACAGTTACATCTTGCCTAGTATTTTAAGACCTGTTCATTCTATTAGCGCAGAACATGATAGGAAAATAGAAGATCAACATATTCCATTAATGAGCACCTCAGAGACATTATTTTTTATAATTGTTTTAGCAAGAGGTTATTGAGGTTCTTCCAGGTGCCAAACATTTGACATTAGAGGGGAAAAGTGAATAGATATTGTAGCTGCACCGAATATGCACCAAAAATAGCATGAGGGTACAGGATAAACACGCTCTATTAATTAAGAGAGAGTACTTGGAAGGAGAGAAGGAAACAACACTTTCCATAATAAAAATATAGAAGAAACAGGAAGAAAAAGACATATTTGAAGTAAATCTGAAGAGTATGAGAATGGGTAATGTAATCAGAAACCTTCTCCCTGATGTTATAAGAAAGGAGAAAAAACAATTATTTAATCAGCACCAACAGTGTGCCTGGCCAGCCCAAACACATCTCCTAGCACTGACTGTCCCTGTTCAGAGGGCCCTTGAATGTGTCTCCTCTTCCCTGTGTTATGGAAGTGGTTCTACATGCCTTCGTTCTACCTGCTAGCTGGATGACACTGAACCAGTTTACCCCTCTGCTTCAGTGCTCTCACCTGCAAAATGAACGTTAAAAAAAATAAACACCTTACCTCAGTTTATGCTGAGGTTCAAGTTAGGAGCAGGAAGTAATAAGACCACTGTATAGCCTATTGCGAAGGCCATAAAACTTTATTATTATTGCTTGTATTAAATATTATAGTCTCTATTGCATTTGATTTCCCTCTGGAATGGTGTTTTTCCAGCTCTAATATGAAGCAATCACCAAGGTATCTTAGTATCACAAATGTGCAGACTCAGCAGGGTTGGGATGAGGCTTGCGATTCTGCATTTCCAACAACTGAAACGCTGCTAGTGTGACTGGACCAGAGTCTGCACACTGACTAGTGCCTTATGGTCCAAGAACCACTGCTGGCCCATGAGCCCTTTGTAGGTGAGATACACAAATTGAGAATAAACATTTAGTTACTCCCATGGAAGTTTACCATTGCCACAGAATCCACACAAGTGCATCATGATTTTATGACATTTTGCAAAACTGTAAGTTTATAATGGATTAAAAAATTTTACATGGTGTTTCATCACAAAGCAGTTGAGAAGCATTGTTTTAGAACATAGAATAAACTTAAATACAATTATAGGATGTTGTAAAATTTTATACCTCCTTAGAAATTAAAAGAGCTTTGTGTGGTTTGGTATTGAGTTGCTATTTTTCAGTGCATAAATGAATTAAGTAAAAAAACTAGTAGAGCGCTGAGAGAGCGCTGAGGAGCCAGTTTCAAATTCTCCATTTAATGACTAAATTCAGAATCCATGTAGCACTGACTTTAATGAAGTGTGTACAATCAGCAACTCCACAGCTAAGCTTCTGTTTACATTTTCTTCTTAAAGATTGCTGAAAGCCTTCCATGTTCAAACTATAAGCCCAAAGAAGCATTTCTTCTGCCCATTGTCTCTTGAGCAATACTAGATTGCACATTTTAGAAATACACATGACTTTCATAGTAATTTGCTTTCGTATCATTAATACGGGGATCAAACAATGTTTTCATGTGGGACTCAATAACTGTACAAGCAAACATGATTTAGGGGGTCACCTAGTATTTGTAGTATAATATAAGCCTTTCCCAGTGGTGACAGTTTTAGTGAATGCTCACAAATATTGTTCTAATGTAGATATCATCCCGGCTTCAGTAGTGTGTGTGTGTGTGTGTGTGTGTGTGTGTGTGTGTGTGTGTGATGTGTGTGTGTGTGTGTGTGTGTGTGTGTGTGATTTTCCTTGCGCAATTCATCACTAACTAGTACAAACTGTCATTTACCAGGAAACAATGAGCATTCAAATGAATACTGTAGACAGAACCTAAGACATATCACAATCTTGGGATCTGGGATTTAGATTGGTAGATGAACTAGGATACTTGGTCTTTACTTAATGATGTTCAGTGATTATGACTTTATACTTACCTGACTTTCAAAATAGTTTCACACATATCCCTCATGTGCCAAACAGAAATCTGAGAATAATGTGTAGGGAACTTTGAGTTCTTGGAAAGGAGGTGGTTCTAAAACTGACACTTATAAAAATTTTATATTTGAAATAGCAAGTTGGGCATGAGCCTCTTCACTTAAGTCCCCCACCCCAGATCATAAAATTTTATCTTCAAAATGGTATTTTCATTAAAGACTAACTAATCGCATAATACATTTCATTCATGTCTTTATTTGGAGCAGTTAGGAATCTGGAAGCAGACTGGTTTAACTGGAGTTAGTGAGCTGCGTCAGCTTGGCACAGAGCACTTAGAGAAGTGAGCCGGTGTGTGGCTAGGCAAGGCCTATGAGACCTACTGGGAATCATGATTCTGTTCTAGAAAATAAGAGGAAATCACTGAATGATTTTGAAGTACAGGGGATGGAATGCCATGAGTTTTGTCATCGTCATGTGCATGTACCAACTCTCCATGAACAGTGTGATTATTATGCACTACAAATGTGTACCAACAAAAATTCAAAAGCTATTTAATTAAAAAATCAGTAAGACTATTCTGTATGATACTATAATGATGTATACTTGGACATTACCTATTTAACAGAATCCACAGAACCATAAACACAGAGAACATTATGGTAAAGTATGGATTTTAATTAACAGTGTATCCGTGCAATAAAAATGAATCAGTTGCTCAATTAAACAATTCTACCTATATCACTGGAAGATAATAAAAAAGGGAAATTTGGGGGAGGGTTGAGGCAGTATATTAAACTGTACTTTCTGTTCAGTTTTTCTATGAGCCTAAAACTGCTCTTTAAAAAAACCCAATCTACTAAGAGAGGAAATAAATTTGTTCACTGCTGGGTAAAGAATAGATTGAGTGATCGGGTAGGGAGTCAACATAGTATTCTTTTTAAATTAACATAGTTTTTCTCAGAAGAGTCTTGCTACCAAAATTCATGTGGAACTAAAATTTCAGAACCTGGAACTCTTTGTTAGAGTAAAAATAAGTAGGGCAGGAAAACAGAAGAGATCCAGAGTCGCATTGCCATCAAATAGAACACAAGTTGACGACTAAGTCTTTACTTTTGTGCTATTACAATTCTTTTTATCTACTTTTGAATTCATGGTCATTTCTGTTAGCATCAAATTTAAATTGATATATGAAGAGAAAGCTAATATATAGATTAGTGTCTTCTTGGACCTAAAATCTTCCAAAGAGATTTTATATTAATACACTAGTTAAGAAACCAGTAACGTACAGGTATTGTCAAGGAGTATGTAAGAAGAGACCTTGACATTGGTTTAGACCTACACTTAATAACCTTGAACAGCTTTAATATTGTCACATTCAAACTGTATAATCAGAGGCTGATTTATGTGACTGCCTTTATTATATACCTGACAATCTGATAATTTGACAGTGAAAGATGGCTATGAGACAGAATAACATTTATGCTGCATTAATTTAATATCTAATAGTTTTTCATCTTCAATAAGTAATAGAAACACCCTTGCATTCATATTGCTGGATCTGCCTGCTTGTAAATTGTTTCTGACTATAAAAATGAGATTGACTTGCGTTCAGTCCCTGTAGTTCAGTAATTTTTGATTGTTAGATTTAAGCAGGGAAAAAAAAAAACTCTATAAAGTCATGAGCAATCTCTGCATGTTCTAACCCGGAGGACTGAATGGTAACTCTGAGATTTGATTTATTGTTTGGTAGAGGATGAGGGCAAGAGAACACTAAGTTCTAGTCTTGAAAAATGTCTCAACGGCAGAAAAAGAAATGCCGAGTTATCAATTAATCATAATAATATCTTAATAACATGTCAAATTTTACTGAAACAGAATGGAATTTTGAATGTGTGCTGAATTCCTCAACCAGGGGCATTCTTAACAAACAGTTGGAGGCTGGTGAGAATTCTCTTGGGGATTATTCATTAATTCCAGTCTCCCTATGTACTTTGTGCTCAATAGACACAAAACCTTGTGCTCTTCAACAACATTTTTACTTGCTTTAGTTATGAAAAGAATAACAGTTTCGTGAATTTGTAAAGATTTTTATAATCTCTTCAAAAAGCCTCTACACCTACTCTGCACATTAATGAGTGACCAGCATCAAAGCTGCAGGACTCTGATTTCCAGACTGCTCAGCTCTTGTTGCTTTTCGGTCTTTTGGCTAAGACCTAGTGCAGACTGCTCAGCTCTGATGGCAGCAGCTGATGTTGACAATCACCAAGGTTAAATCACTTCTCCAAGGTCACTCATCTAGTTGTCAACAAGTCACGGCTAGTTTATGTACCTGGAGACTCCCTGGCAGTCCTGCTTCCTCCAGATTCTGCCTTACTACTGCTTCAAATGGAGAAGAAGACAGAGATTTCAGAAACAGAATTCTATAGCCAAATGGAAGTGTGTGCCTTGTCAGGATAGAGATTTTCATCTTAGAACTGGAATCATCCTCTGACTAAGACAGTACCTCTACCTAGAATACTGAAGGTAGTTAGGACTGATGATAAAAGTTTACACATATGCTTCCACACAGACACACACGAGAGAGGGAGAGAGAGAGAGAGAGAGAGAGAGAGAGGGGTGCTATTTCCTTAGTTAATCCTGATATGCACCTACAAATACTACTGCAGCTATTTATTCACCCTCATCTCCTGCTTTTCTCAGCATCTTCATCCTTCCAGGGCAAAAAGAGTGAAACAGTTGAAATCAGTCTGAACTTGCTATGGCTTGTCACAGGAATCCGCACCTCTCCCTAACATAAAATGGTCCAATTTTATGACTCAGCACATTTTTTGACTCCTAACAAAATCGGAATGGTACAAGAATGAATTGTGAAAGCTAAACAGAATTAAGGACTTAGGAGTTTACACTGTGTTGTCCCAGCTCTGCATTTACTTGACAGAAAACAGTGACACTCTCTCTGGTACGGCCTCCCTGAATATAGGAAGCCTTCCTAGTCCCTAGGTGTATGCACATTATTGGAGTGATATTGCTTTCTAGCCAATGAAACATCGCTTTTAAATTCCTGGCCCCTGAGAAGGATGTCAAGCCTTGGTCTCATTACAGTTTCTGGTTATAATCTTGTCTTCCATCTTTGATTTCTCTGTTACAAGTTTTTAAAGACGTATGCCCATTTCATAGGGCCAGCACCACTATTACTGTTACTTATTTTTTATAATTTTTTATACATTTTGGGGGTGCCTAGTGTGCCATGGAAGTTTAAGTCACTGTGTATGGAAACAGCATTGTACTGAAACTGATATCAGATGCTTTTGAAGTAGAGATCCATATCCTCATTTTAGTTTTTTGTCATAATCTTTCAGGGTTGATAATGTGTGTATGTCTTTATTAAGATCAAAATAATTAAAATGCATTTATTCTGCCACAGTGAGAAGAAAGACATCACATGGCGCCCCCAAAGTCAGTGACAGAGCAGAAAAGGCAAAGGGACTTTTTTGGGTCCACCAGGCCAAGTCGATGGCTGGCATATAACTTTAGTATGATGCTTAACTTCTGTAATCCTAGGTTCTTCATTCGCACAATAAAATCTTACGATGTCTACCTTTCTGCCATATCGTGAAGGTTGTATAAAGTGCTCTAGGCAAAAGCATTCTTTGACAAAGAGAATGTCTTATAAATATAAGGCAACATTTCCAAGAAATGATTAACTGCTTCACAACAAAGGAAAAATGTCCAATGAAACATGGAAATATAATTAAAAATTATTCATAAAAATGACTATGTAGGGCCAGGGATTTAGCTCAGTGGTGCTACCACCTGCTTCACAAGCGTATGGTCTCGAGTTTGATCCCCAATACCAAAAAAAAAGACTATGTAGAATGACCATTTTGAATATACTGAAGTGTGACTTACATAGTATGACCTTGCATAAAAGATGAGTTTATAGGGCCAGGCGTGGTGACGCATACCTGTAATCCGAGCACTCGGGAGGTTGAGATAGGAGGATCGCTGTGAGTTCAAGACCAGCCTGGGCTACATAGTGAGTTCCAGGTCAGTCTCAACTACATAGTGAGAACCTGTCTCAAAAACCAAAAAAAAAAAAAAGAAATAAAAAAGATGAGTTTACAATTGTAAAGCATATAATTACTTAATCTATTCCCAGTTTTTTTAAAAAAATTGACTTGCCTGTATGTTAAGAAACACGTGATGGAAGTACAGAGGCTATAAAATTTAGTACAAAAAACTTCAGAACATAGAGATAATTCCTGAAAGGGGTAGTCCAGGAATGCAAAACTGATTGTTACCCTAGAAATAATGGTAGAAGTAGAAGGAAGATGAGAAGTCTTACAGGCAGTGCTCCAGAGACAGTGGACATTGGAAGGGGATGATGATATGTACTGAAATGAATGTAAATAATTAATACTGCAAGGCTCTTCCTCTAGGGGAACTGTGACCAAGGTGTGAAAGTGAAACAATGCTCGAAGAACATAAGTTGTTCACGCTGTCAGTGGTCAGCCAGGCCTCTCAGAAAACAATATTTTATGCAGAGTTTCTGTGCCAAGTACAGAAGAAAGAACTGGGCATTTCAGATGAAGGGGCAGCATATTCCAAGACTGGGAAGTGTGGACTAGGGTGGTCCCTTGGAGACGCAATCAATAAGTTGCTTTGTCGGAGCATAAAGTATGTGTGAAGGCTTGTAGGGAAACTGAGCGGCTTCAGATCCTAAAGGTTTGTGGCTGGGGAGCTGCCCAAAGGGTACTGGGCAGAGGATGGCATCATGAATTTCTTTAGAAAGAACAAGCTGGTGCAATGTGTTCTGGAGGTGACTGGCTTTACCCTGGTCCTTGGCATCACTTTCTGTATAAGTCAGTGGCATCTTAAACGTTAGAGAACCCAATGCATTTATTTTCATGCAAAAGAATGAAACGTGTTTAAAGGACATGTAAGGGGGAGTGGTTCTTAGTCTTCTAAACTTCAGCCATTATTATGACACCATCAAGATTTTTCTGTGTGTACAAATCGTGTTTTTATCAAAACTTATTGGCCTTTTTTGGTGGCCTTATTTTTTCATAATGTCAAAGAAGAAAATTCTATCCTCAAGCCGCAGTGTTTGTTAAATTGCAGGGTTAGCTATTCCTTGGATATTAAACATTAATATAAAGCCAAGTATTGAAAATGTCTCTCTGGGTACCACCCTAAAATCTCCCTTAGGAAACACTGCTCTATCCAAGGCCATCATTTGACCGGGAACAATCATTTCTCCAAGAAATCAAATGGTTTGCCCAAGCCCTCCAGGTGCCTCACAAGTGCTAGGGCAATGGCAGCAGCCGAACAGAACTACTGCCCATTTGGCTTCTGGTGGGGACCCAGATAAACAGCAGTCACGTAATGGCATGACAACACCAGGTGACGCGAAAGGCCATGGGGAAAACGGAATAAATGGACACAGAAAGACAGATGTACCTCTAGATGGGACGGCCCCTCTGGACTGCTGTGCAGTCCGGGTGCTAGAAATGGAGTGGCACAGAATCTCAGGGCGGGGTAGGTGAAAGGAATAACAGGAGCAAGGCCCCCGAGGAGAACAAACGCAGGACACGGCAGCGAGGGCACCGTGGAAGTCAGGACCTTAGGATTCTGCCCCTATGGTGCCGAGGAGCCTAAAATGGGGGCCTCCTGGCCCTTTGCAGAAAATATTTTCTGAGCTCTATATCATTTTATATATAATATCTATATATAGATAGATATACACACATATATACACACATAATTTATACATGACATATATAAACATATGTAATACAGGAGAATTACAACATTGTGGTGAATTGATTCACATAGCATTTTCACCATCTTCTCTTTCTCCTCCTTCCCAATCCACATCCCCTTATCCCTTTCCCATCTCCACAAAATCTACCTCCCTATTTCCTATCATCTCCCTCTTATTTTGCTTTTAAATTACTTCTATTTCAGGTTTTTCATATAAGAGAAATCATACAATATTTAACTTTCTGGGTCCAGTTTATTTCACTTAGCATCATGGTCTCAAGATGCGTCTACTTATCTACAATGACTCAAGTTTATCCTTCTTTGTGGCAGAGTAGTACTCCGCTGTGTATATATACCAAATTTTGTTTGTCTGTTCGTTCCTCTTTATCCTATCTGTTGATGGGCATATAGGCTGCTGCCATATACATGGGTATGCATGTACCACTGTAATATTTCTTTCACTCTTTTGGGAAGATACTTAGAAGAGGCATACCTGGGTCAAATGGAATTTCTATTTCATTTTCTGTAGAATCTCCATACTAAGTTCCACAGTGGTTGTAGTGGTTTACACTCTCACCAACAATGTGTAGAACCTTTTTTTCACAACCTTGCCAGCATTTGCTGTTTTTTAAGTTCTAAGTGACAACTATTCTTTTTGGAGCAAGAAATGTCAGTCTTATGTGTCATGGTCTTTCTGTTGTTGTTATCAAATGAGGACATCACAGAAAGGTTTTGGGCGTCCTTATAATAATGAAATATGTCTTTTCCACCTCAAAATCTAGTTTCTACTGGTAGAAAGCTGATTTAACTTTTTAAAAATTGTGTTGTGTACCAACAAAAACATTTTAGCGTAGTCTCTTCAAATATAATGTCTCTTTAATGATGAATAAGATAGGAGTCAGGGCTAACCATACTTAGCATTCTGCTTGTGTTTTTTCTTGTTAGTATTTATATTACATTCTCCTAAACTATATCTGAAACCGGTTGGTAATATATCCTTTTGGAAACTGCATTACTGGGAAATGTAGAAGATTTTTAAAAGATCCCTGTGCCCAGTGTGGCCCAGAGCTACAAGTTTCTTTGGAGCTAATTACATTTTAAATCAAAAGGTCTCCAGGATCATCTCCTACTTCATATGAAAAATGTTGCTGTTCTGTCTCACCTGGGGCCTCCTTTTTCATTTATACCAAATGCCTAGGGTTTGGTAGCAGTGTTTCTGTCTTTGGTATAAAGTTCATGGAAGGTACCTCATATTCTATTTTCTGTTGAATATTTATTTCTCTCTAGAAATGAAAGTAAGCAAAATCAAACCCCAAAGGCCCACTAAAAGCTAGAACAAATCAGGTAAAAAAGACATGGGCAGTGTCTAGAAGAATAGGCATGTGATTGAAGTCAACATTTAAAGCAATAGGATGAACACAGAAGTAGGAGCTAGTGAAGAATTAAGTTGAAAAGCTGAATTGCTAAATTGTGTCTTGCATTGGGAAGATGATCTAAAACCCCTGTATTGAGTCTCGCATACGCACTCTAGCCACCAGCTCAGCGAGTCAGGAGTCTCCCTGCTACCCTGTCTTCTCTTCATGCCTCGCCATTTCTCCCCTTTCCCCTCCGCTCTCTCCCTTCCCTTCTTTTTCTTCCTCCCTTACTCCTCCTCTCCCTCCCAAAACCCTGCATATCGTAAAACTTTCTAAATTCCCTTCCTGCGCTTCCTCTTTTCACTGACTTCTTCCTAAGTCACGTCCTGAGCCACTCTTTCCCAGTAACTTGACATGTTTTTCACTGTGCATATCCAACTATAGGAAAAATCTTTGCAAAATACAGAAAAGCAGAAGGAATAAAATGAAAACTAGTTACCGCTTTAAAACACTTCATACCTATGATCTCTGTAACTCTTTACAGTTTGTAACTTTCTGTACTTACTATTTAATGGCCTTCTTTCTTTACAAAACATGAAAAGGTGTACAGTGTATTTCCCTGTGCAACCAGGTAGTGTTATAAAACCTGATTGTGGCCACCAAATGACCGGTGAACCGATGGCATCTGTGCCGCAGTGGGCGTGCAGAGCCCTCTCTGAGCATGCGAGCCAAAAGGCCCCAGACGCCAAGCGTCGCATCTTCAGGTTTAATTGCTGCCTTGGCACTCTGCAATAAATAAGTGGGTTTGTGGTTGCAGTTTAGGCACTCTGTCTCTAGAAGGTTTGCCATTGCCGGACCATCATTTGCATAATTTGGCTCTTGTTGATGTCCTTAATGTCTTTGCAGTTTTTCTGTATTATAAACAATGCGGCAGTGAACTTCTTTGCATGCTCATGTCTCTGACAGTTGCTATAGAATAAATAATTAGGAGTGTTCTGGGTGCACGGAGGCAGGATATGTGCACTGTGAAAGCTGAAGCCAACTTGGAACAACACGCAGAGGGACTGTCTCCCTCAGGTGTGTAATGCTGAAGCTTAGTTCAGTTTTTCACTTGGATCTCGCTCTTTTAATCCTGCCTCTGTTGGAAGTCACTAGGTAGATTATTGTCCCTTGTTTCTGTGGAGACCTTGGTGAGAGACTAGAAAATGTCGGAATTTGAAGATCAATCCTAGAAATAGCAGAAGGGCAAAGTGCAGGTCAGGACCTCGTCAAACTTCAAAATAAATTATTCAGTGGTGATTATTACTCTTTTTATCTGGCCACCTGACACATACCATCACTGATACAAAGTCACAGCAAAATGAAAACCAAAGCCTCAAGCCCCTCCTACATTCTCAGCCCTACAGATTAATGGTGAAGAATGACACCTCTCAGCTCAAACTTCTGACCACCGGAAGAGAGAAATCTTTGGGGATATAGTACTCATGTAGCCACTTTAAAAAAACTTTTGTTTTTGTTGATATTTGAACATATGCCTTGCACAATGCGTTCAATTAGATTTTAAAAAATCCCTTTGCCTAGAATCATTAACTCTTGGTTTTTGAAAGTGCCCTTTTGAAGGACAGAATACCAGCCAGAATCTCTGGGTTGAGCTAATATAGACAAACACATCAGAGTGTCACTAGTGTTAGTCTGCATCCACCTGCTGGAGAGGTCACAGATCATCATGTTTTTAATAAGAAAACCAAGACCGTAGCTTTCAAATCATATAATTGCAAATGTTGGGGAGGGACAGCAGGATGAACAGTGCAATTAGGCAAGCTTTACTGTGGACATTTTAGAAGTTGTGGAAGGTCCCCGGCAAACTCCAATTTCACTCTACTTGGGCTCATGTTTGGGAAGCAGAATATTCTTTTGAAACACTCCGACTTTTCTGCAGTTCCTCTTTAAAGAAATGCTATCATTCCAGTCTTTGTGGCCAGGGGAACAATACTGCTTGTGTGTTCAAACCACTTGGAGCATTCATGCACTGTTTCGTTAGAAGGATTTGCTTTCCAAAGTTGAACTTTCAGAACTCGGAACACCTTATCACACTTTCACAAGCTTTCTCTCTGGGAATGGAAAAAAGAAGGGGGGCAGCCTGTTAGGACTTGTGCCAGTTAAATCCGATCTCTCCGGGGATTTGTTTTCCTTCTGGCGTCAGATTAGATGTTCAAATCAAGCAGTGTTTCAGATCTGACGGGGAATGTCCATGGGATTCTTAGTGAGGCTAATCCCGAAGCAGCGGCACATTCCAAGGGGCTAATCTGCCCAAGTTCATTGCTTACTTGAAATGACTCTTGGGGGAAGCACCCGGCTAGTTAATTTTTTTTACAGTGGGCGGTCATAAGACCATTATTAACGGGATGACCAGCCCCGGACACAGCAAAACGAAAGCAACAGGAGCGGCTCTGGGGACTGTCTTTGCCACCAGCCAGAGTCAGTGCACAGGTAAAGTGATTTCAGCTAACTTTTCTCTTGTTTGACTTCTTGATGTTGGGTCTGGGGATGTAGAGGAAGACCAAAGGAATACCCAGAGGGATGCTGAAAGAAAGCAACAGATGAAAATGAACATATGCACTAAGCCCCTTTTGGCCTTGGTATTCTGCTCTAATCGAGACAGGGCATCCATTTCACACAGGCAAGGAGAAGCATGTGAATTTTGCCTTGTAATGTGTTTCTATAAAGTTTATATAGTGGTTCTTTTTAATCTTGCAATTAATGTTCCTGGAGATTTTCCTTTTGCTAAGTTGCTCTGCTTAAAAGAGGATTACAGTAGCAGTTTCCAAGGCTTTTAAAGAGGGATTTAATATGTACATCCTCATAACCCTTGGCTTCCTGGGAAAGGTCTTGATTGGAAACCAGTGAGAAGTGCCTAGGAAGGAGAGCTGAAGGAGTGCGGAGTCTAACACTGATAGGACAGTTTTGGTGAAAAATCATTGAAACTTACTTAAATGAAATGGCTCATTTTTTAAGGCAATGTTTACAGGATTCTGCTTTCTGTGTGAGTGTCTATTCTGATTCTTTGTTGACTGTACATTTAATTTTCAAAACTTGTACTTGCTTTGTTCTTTATACTTTGTTCAAAATGCGGATTTCCTCGATTTTGTTTTGAAAAAGTTGTCCTTTAATTATTAGCCTTTGAAAAACATTTTCCTGTTATACACCACACATGGCTGATGATGCAGAAAGACAAGAAAGAAAAGAGCCCTTCACAGACCTGGCCGTGGTTATGTGGCCATTCTACCTTCACAAAAGAATGTACAAAAGTGATTTTTTTGAAGAATGATAGAGACTTTCTTTTTCTAAAAGTACATGGGAATTCCAAAGCATATTTAAAAAGAAAAAAGATTTGGATAAACCATCCATTGAAGTTTTATGTTAGAAGATAATTAAAGCTCAGCTAGAAATATAGCATGTCAAAATTATTTCATGCTTTCTAACAGGGATAATCATCCTGCACTAAGTTAGCTGGATGTTGGGAGCAAAATATAAAGCTTCATGCAGACTAGTTCAAAGCTTTTGAACAAAAGAAAAGGGAGTTAGTTTAGGGAACAAGTTAGACTATGATTGTACATCAAATATGTCCTCTCTCAGAAAATAATTTTAAAAATTTAATATCAATTCACACTGAAGACCTGAATAAAAGCACAATAAAGCAAAACCCACAATATAACATAGGGAATTATGTTGATATTTTGTAGATTTATGTGTTATACATGTATTTCTTCTCTGATACACTTCTCAAAAGACAATCCATTTCAAATCTGAATAATGAGAAGATCTTTTACCTTCATTTTTCTTTTCTTTCCTCTTAATTGTGTCTTGGCGAGAGAAATGATTAATCTGCTAATAGTAAAAAAAAATGAAAGTGACCCTCAGTCCTTTTGCTCACAGTGAAGTAGCTTTTTACCTTTGGGAAGGTAATTAAGATACTAAACTCCAGTCAAGCCGAATTATTTTATACAGAAACGCAAGCAAGATGCCAATCCATATGTAGTAATTCTTACCACACCACTCTACTGAAGCTTCCAGGACTTCCCAAAGTGAAAGTAGGGCCCATGAGGGAAAGAAATGATGCAGCTGTCCTTGGACAGTCTGTCTAATCCATGGTGTGTGGCCCCCCAGACTCGCAGGTTAGGGGCCGCATGGTGATTTCATTTCTTCCCTGTAGCTATGATCGTAACCTCGGCCTCCTTTGACTTTCTAATACTCTCCAGCCTTCCCACTGCCTCACCCTCACAATTGACACCAAAAAGAGAGGAAGCACTGGGCTGTGTTCATTACTCTGCATGTGAGGCTGGGAGGGGACATGAGAAAGTAGGAGGTTCGAGGGTGAACGGGTTCCCAATCGGCCTCTACAAGCCTCGCTCTGTCCTCAGCCCAGGGCCTCCCCGGGAATGCTCAGTTAGCACGACTCGCATCACCGAGCACGATTACTTCATCTCAGCCATCTCTCACTTCGAGAAGCAGTTTGCTGCATGGGTAAGAGTGTGAGCTCTGGATTCAGGTTGCTTAAATTCAAACCCTGGCTTTAAAACTCACTGGCTACAAATGGCTGTCTCCGTTTCTTCATGGTAGAAATAGTTGTAATGGCAGACTTCCCTCACAGAGTTCTTCAAGGGTCTATGGAGACAGGGCGTACATGGCACAGTGCCTCACATGTCATGAGCCTTTAATGCACATCAATCCTTGCTTTTACCCATGGGGCTCCTACTATGTGCCAGGTAGTTTGTCTGAATTATCTGGTTTGTTTGTCACAAAGCTTTCCCAAGCAGCTTCGATGGCCCCTGCTGCATTATAGAAGAGGTTCAGAGGGATTAAATAACTTATACCTTACTAGTGGCCAGCCACATACTCTACAGTACTCAACACCAAGGGGCATCAGTCTAGGTCACGGCTAAAGGAATTTCATGGTGCCCTCATCTGAACATCCAGTACTCTGAGTACTGGAATTAACCCAGGATTGGTCCACTTTTCTGAAGTGAAAGCATGGTACCCCCAAAATAATGATGACTACATTGTGTATCAGGCATTACTACTATGCCCATTTTACAGATGAGTAAAACTGAGTATTGAAGGACTCACGTGACTTTCTCCTTGTTGCAAAGCCCTATTCACTCCACTTTTTCTCACTGTTCCCTATACATCGGTATCCACAATACTAATTTGCTGACTTCCTCTTGAGGCGGATTGATCAGTGCTCTCTGAAATTCCCATTTGTTCCCTAAAAGATCCTTCTGAAGCCTGGCCAAAATGGGCCACAGGAAGTAAAACCAAAGTGCATTCTTCCTTTTCCGCTCCCAGAGGTGTAGGGAAAGTGGGTCTTAAATGTCCATTAGGAACATTGCCCATCTCTCTGCCAATAGATATTATCAGTCAGCGTATCCAGTGATGGGGGAAACCATGGCATCTTAAGAGTTTAACTGACAGGCTTTTTACAATGAAGATTGGTTATCTTTGCCACTAAGCTCATTTCTTTTGCAAAGATGGTGGTGCCAGCTTCCCCTACATGTTTAAGAAAAACATCTTTGAGAATAGATCATCTCCTTTCATGTCCACCTGACAGACATAGCTGCAGGTGCCACCTTTGCAATGTGGTATCCATTTCTGGCCCACAGCACCTGAGCACCCAGCAGCATTCGATCCAGTTGTGACCATCCCTGGGGTAGGATGCAACTCCTCAGTATCCCTGTTATCCTTTATGTTGCTACTTGTGAAATGTGCATTGTCCCAAATATAACAGACCTTCTGCCGCTCGTGCCACCTACTTGTACAGACTCCCATTGGATGAGAGCAAGGTTGGAGGGCAAACCAAACCTGGCACATCTTACACAGACATTGCGGTTGCTGGCAAAGTCAGGACTAATTACAACCCACGAACAGGGCCTAGTTAAGAGAGAACAGCAGAGATTGAGACGAGCCAAGGAAACAACTCATTGTGCTTCAACCCCATATATTTTCAGAGTATGAGCTTAGAACTGATGCTGGAAGGTGACGACGTATAAAAATAACATTATGTGCCATCCTAGCAATCTCCATCTTCGGTGGTCAGGGAGGGAAACGTCTGAGCAGCTTATTGGAGTTCATGGGAAATTTCTTTACTGTTTCAAATGCCGGTGAAAAAGAGGGTAAAGGGATGCAGCATAGACACCCTGGTTTGGAGCAAAGAGTTCCTACAGTTTCCATAATTTGCCATAACATTCGGTGGCCATCCAGAAACCCAGTCTTGGTAGCAGGATTTCTGGATGAACTGTCTTAGCAGTGTCCATTGGAAAAAGCCGTTACTTGCTGTATGCTGAAAGGCATGCGGGATACAAGGGGGGGTAATGTGTGTCTACCTTCCCAGGCGTCGTCTGTCAAATCTGGGACTGCGCTGAAGGTAGTTCTCTTTCTTCTGTCACCACTCTTGTTTTTCCTCCTTTGTAGTTAAGCATTGCTAATTTGGATTTTAGAAACAGTGTGATGATGGATTAGGGCTTGTAATTGAGTGATTTGCTTACCATTGTTCTTTCCTTCAGAAAGGAAAATCTCATGGAAGCACAAGCCATGAAAATGCTATGCTTATTTAGGTGTGTCTCTGCCCACCACTGAATACTGTTTTCTGTCAAGTTGCAAATATAATGTTCTATCCTTCCAGATTGATTTTCTCTGTAAATAGCGTTTTCTTCCTGTCCTTCAAAAGTCATTATATGTTCATGTATGGTTATATCTCTAGTTATTTTTTTTCAGCATGGCTATTTCATTTAATTTTCCATATTATAATGTTAACCTAATTAGTAAGTTTTAGAAATCATTTTTATTATATGTAATCTTTATGTATGAAATAACCATAATTTCATTTTAGCTCATGATGTACTAGTTTTTGCATGATTATGAAATTTCATTTTCTAGTTAAAACTATTTAAAGGCTATATTAATATTTCTTATCTTTTTTTTTCCTCTCTCTTTCAGGCTCAGAAATCCTGGATAGAAAGAGCATTTTATAAAAGAGAATGTGTTCACATCATACCCAGCACCAAAGACCCCCATAGGTAATCTTCCTGTCTGTAATGTATCAAGATGTGAAGTCATGATGACAGGGGCAGACAATAACAGCAATCACTACCCATTGTGTGGGATCCATTGCCAAATGAAGGACTCTTTTTATTATTGGACATTTTTGAAGCAATTCTTCTTTGTGATGCTGGAGAATGAACCCAGGGAATACTGAGCTATATCACTAACCCTTTTTGATTTTCTATTTTGAGACAGCAGCTATTTTGAGCAACTGCTAAGTTGCTTAGGTTGACTCAAATTAAATTTGTGATCCCCTGCCTCAGTCTGCAAATAGCTGGGATTACAGGCATGTGCCACCCCACCTGGCTCTGAAGCCGTCATTCACATTTCTCTATGACATTAAGTCATATGCCTGCAGTTAATTCTTAGTGCAAAAGTCTGTAAAAGTCTATCCCATTGCAGATGAAGCCAATCTCTGTGTATAACATTTGGCTATAGTTTTTTTATAATGATAACTGGTTTTTCCTTCTATGAGATCTACTCTAGTAGAAAAGGTACTTTTAAATAAAAGACTGTTGGCAGATTACTGTACAGAGACTGTAAAATTTCAGATTGCTCTGCACTTTTTTGGGGGTGATACTGGAGACTGCCTCCAAGGCCCCAGTAGTCTTTGCACTAAGCTATATCCCTAGCCCTAGAGACCAACTTGCTAAATTTCTCAGGCTGGGCTTGAACATGTGATCATCCTGCCTTGGTCTCCCAGAATGCTGGAATCATAGGTGTATTCCACCACATTTAGCTTCCTCAGCACATTTTTAGTGCCACCTTACCTCCCTGAAGATGAACAGTGATCAAGGTGGAAGCATTAGTTAAAATATATGGTAAATTTTTTGATTTAAAATTTGTATTACAGTAAAAGACACATTGCCATTAATTCCTGTCAAAATACTCCCTCTCACTTTGAACACACTTATGCTATCATTCTTACTACTTTTTATATTTCTGGAAATCTTCTTGCACGAGTACACAAGGTATGATCAAATACATGGTGAAGGCTACTGCCAAGCGCCATCCGTAGAAAGACAGGCTTGTAGAAGCATTAAAGCATGGCCTTATTTACCTTATGCACCAAATCTGGCACCGTGAGACCTTGGGCTCTTTCCTGTCAAAATGACTGTGAAAGGTAAATATTTTCATCTGATTTAGAACATCAAGGCCACCATAACAGTCAGTGAAAGACATGAAAGAGGATTTCCAGAAGTGCTCCAGAAAGTGACAAGAACAATGGCATAGGTATATTCAGAGGAAGGGGGAGTGTTTTGATGTTGCCTAAAGGCAACGTGTCTTCTACTGTATCTACTGTACTAAATTTTAATTTAAAAATTCACTGTATTTGTCAATCATACATCATAACACACCTAAGTCTGGAAATGCCTTTATGAATAGAAAATTTAACACTGCAGTTAAAACATGGATTATTCGGTCATACAGACTAGAGGTATAACCTTGGACAAATTATCCAACCTTCGGAACTACAATGCTTCGTCGTAAAATGGAAGCTAATTTCTAAGTGTTCCATAAACAGCAGCTATGTGCTACAACTACTACTCCTAATAATTGTGATTATAATGGTAATAATGTATGTAGACATTTTCATGAAAGAAGGAACAAATTCTCCATTTTCAAATACCTTGTGAATTCCTTTATTGTTTCTTCAAGAACACTTAAGCCTGCAGATTTTTATTTTCAGAATTGGATATTTGACAGCCAATGTCAACTGGGGAGAGACAAGTTAGACTGTGACTCACGTATAAGTGCAATTCCTCATTTAAATGTGAAATGTTAAAAATCTCTCCCTCGAAGCTCTTTAGTGTCCTTTAGGCAAGATTTGGTAAAAGGGAGAAGCGAGAAGTGCAAAAATCTAGAGAACTTCTGCTCACGGGCGCCCTCTCCTCAGCAATATGCTAGGAGCCAAAGGTGTGGATGAGGAAGGGCAGGAGGCACATTGTGGCTTCTACGGTTAAAGGAAGATGAGGACAAGAGAAAAGGAGATGCATGTACCACAGAAAGCCGGCGCTCATCACTGGCCTGATGCAGCCACATTGTGAGAGTCAGAATGGACTGAGAATCCTGTCACAGGTTGCCTCATGTGTGTTCCACCAGCAGCTGGCCCAAGGGGTTCACTTTAACCTCTTATGTTGTAGGTGTTGCTGTGGACGTCTGATAGGCCAACATGTCGGACTCACTCCCAGTATCTCTGTGCTTCAGAATGAGAAAAACGAAAGTCGTCTCTCCCGAAATGACATCCAGTCTGAGAAGTGGTCCATCAGCAAACACACTCAGCTCAGCCCAACGGATGCTTTTGGGACCATTGAGTTCCAAGGAGGCGGCCACTCCAACAAAGCCATGGTAATCAGAAAGGCAATTGGTCCTTTCCAGTGCTACCTTATATCCTGCACAGGAGTGGCAAAGAGCTGGGATTTAGACTTTGGGCCACTTCCTGGAGGGGTGACCTGTTCTGATTACAGTGCCCCTGTATTTCTTACCTCCTACTCTATAAAGTCGAGTAAAGCCAATATTTCTCCTAGGATTTTTGAAATAATAAGCATGAGATCAGGCACAGTAACTGTTATTACTAATATTGGAGCAAACAGCTTTCTCTTTCATTATTTTGATTCTTGATTGACACATATTAAGTGGATATATGAAAGGGTTTTAATGTGACACACACACACACACTGACTGTGCACTGATAAAATCCAGTCCCCCTTTATCCACCCCCCTACCATGCCCATGCTCCTTAACCTCTGTTAATCACTATGTTCGGGTCCATTTTTGAGCTTCATAGGAAAGAATAGTTGGTATTCGTCTTTCTTTGTCTGGCTTATATAGTTATCCATTGCATATTGTGTTACTTTCTGTCTCATCCATTTAGACTTTTTCAAAAAACATCCCAACTTTTTAATGAAAAATGTGTTTCCTTAGGTTTCTACTTCCCTGTTTTTTTCTATTAGTAACAGGCCTTTCTCCTCATTCAAGGTGAACATGGTCATCCCAGCCTATTTCCTTCCTCATCCCAATAGCGATCTTGCCATCCACCCTCAGTCCTTTTCTCCCAAGTAGCAGTGTTCAATAATGTTCACAAGCACAAGGACCTGAGTTTGATCCCCAGTACAAATTAAAAAAAAAAAACAAAGAAAGAAAGAAAGAAAGAAAGAAAGAAAGAAAGAAAGAAAGAAAGAAAGAAAGAAAGAAAGAAAGAACAAATACTGCAGATAAATCTTGCCGGGGATTTAGCTTAGTGGTTCCATCTCCTGCCTCTCAAGCA
>NW_022900943.1:19035664-19051355 GCF_012274545.1 Fukomys damarensis | reverse complement strand
AAAAAAAAAAAAAAAAAAAAACTGGTCCAGGGCCAGGCACACTAATAGATGTAAAGCTAATTTATCCATTATTATTATTAGTGTCTTCATTCATTATTTATTCCAGGCTCTAAATGCAAAAGCATTTTGACTAATATTTTCAAGGATACTCACTTGAACATATTCCTGTATTATTTTAGAAAGTTTAATTATATTTAAACTATTTACATTATGCTTTTTTCACCTCATACTTGCACATCACTCCAGAAGTTGTGACTGTAATCTATCAGTCGGCCTTAGAGTATTCAGTCTCATTGTGTTTTATCCATAACCTGGCTCTGTCTACTAAGTTTACTTGCTTGCTAGCACCTCAGTTTCCCATCTGTGAAATGACGGTCATCATTAGTACTCCACAGAGCGGTCTCGAGGATTAAATTGTCACTAGCAGGAGGCAGCTGCTATGAGCAGCCATCGCTGACTAGAGCTGCGGTCTGTGAGTCCTCACATTTTATAGTCAACATCTGCATTCAGTCATCAGTCCCTGCATTCACCACTGCAGCACAGCAGAAAAAGAGTTTTAGTGACCTGGCACCCTTGCTACCTTGTTACACTTCAAACATTGAGCAGCTGCTGTGGGTATGCTAGTGTGATAGACATAGCCAAGAGCTCTTCTCATTGTAGAAGTTTTCCTTACCAGGGCTACCTTTCCTCTCCTAAAAATTCCTCCTGAGCTCAAGCGACCCTAAGAACCTGACGACACTTCAAACAGTAGATTTGAATGTGTGTCTTCTAAGGTAATTAATCAAAAATACTTCGGCCACTGCTTTCAGGATCTGTCACACACGAAAATCATACTAGTAATGCCGAGGAAAATATTGAACAGCTGCTATGTCCCTGGCGCTGTGCCAAGTTAGACCTGTGTTGTTTTGTTTTATGTTTATGACAGTAGTATTCTTTTGTGATAGAATGGCATACTGAGGTGCAGTGAATTTAAGTAATTTGCCCCATGTCACACAGGAAATGCGCATTTTGTGTATAGTGGGACATTAACACTGACGCTGGGTGGCAGGCGGAACTGCTCTAAGTGGGGGCAGGGGACACACAGGACGTGTGGCCATGACAGCCCTTCACAAACCCACCTGCTCTATGGAGCCCAGAGCTGTCTGGTGGTGACTGGGTGAGGCAAGGTCCGCCACAACCACTGTGGGGCCCTGTGCAGCGAGGAAATCAGTACCCGCTCTCAAGGCTGGCAGCCCCAGTACCCTGACCCCAGGGTCTTTCACCTCCTGCTCGGTATCTGATGTGGGTGACTTTCCCACCAGTGCCTCAACACACACTGTGACTCTGTAGACCCAGGCCGAGAAGGCTGCTTTACATCAGCGCCTTCACAGGTCCAGCCCAGGGAGGCATCAAGGAGGTGCGACTAGGGAACATCTGAGGGCAGAAGCTCCCACCCTCTGTCCCCTCAGACTTCATTTGTCAAATACAAATTCAAGGATAAAACTACTAAGCATTTCAAGACAAGAGAGCAGACTTCCAAGCAGTGAACCCTAGCACTGCCCTTCTGAGCAGTGTGACTGCTGGTCACATGCCGGGACACTGGCTCCGAGGTCACAGCTACACTGAGGGTTCTCCGCATGACTACAGGGCAAACCTTTCTTTCTTTCTGAGCCTGATCAGCCAAATGGAGTCTAGGTTTCCTTCTATTACTCCTGAAGATTTAACAGATGGAGTTTTTCATCTAGTCACAAATGAAAATGTTGTCCCCTTAGACACCTTGCCCTTGAACGATTCTGATTCTTCTGTCTAGAAAAAGACAGTGGACTTCTCCATACCAGGCCAAGAGCTGAGCCTTCATTACTTCCCACCTTCGTGAGCAAAGCAGTGTGCACTAGGGACCCGGGGGAAATCAGGCAGCCCCTGCCTCTGCGGGCACACCAGTTTGCACAGGCAGAGTGCGGCTGATTATTCTCAAGGACTGCAGAGTGACAGGCCAACTATCTCTAGTGTGCCTTTAGTCCTCTGCCTCTGAAAAGCATACCTAAAAGTTAAAATGATTCTTAATAAAGTGGTAAAAAAATCTATAGGCAGATTAATTTTTATTAATTTTTTTAAAGCATGATACAATGTTAACTTTTTCCTTCAAGGCAACCCAAGATAAAGCCCTTGGGTCTTCAAGCTACCAAGGGGTCTGCATACCATCCAAGAGAGTCTGCGGGAGTTTTGGTAGGATACAGGTTGGAGGGAAAAGATCCATTACTAAAGTGTCACCAGTCACACGGGAGACATATCTCTGTTCAGGGATGCTATATATCTGTCCTACAACATAGGCAGAATAGGAATCTATCACAGACTTTTCTTTAGCCATAAAATACTGAGAGAGGGGATGTAGTGGTTTTCAACTTGGAGGCTCAGAATAATCCATGAGACCATCACAAATGCTTGCAGCCAAGACTCATTTCCAGAATCTCATTCATTAGTATGGGATAGAATCTGGGAAACCTAAGTTTTTTGGAAGTTTACCAAGGTTATTCCCCTGTTCTGCCAGGCCAGAAAAATCTTAATCCTAGTGCCTCTACCTGTGTTAGATGAGGTAACAGCCCTGAGAAATTACATTACTTTCCCAGAGTCACACAATCATTTAATGACAAGTTCTTGAACCCACCTTCCAGAGGAGCCCTTTCAATTCTATTGATCTGGCCATGTGTGCCTGGAACAGATTACAGGGCATGCTCTGTTTGGGAAGATATATGTGGGTAATTGAAAGGAAGCTAATTACTATTTTGTTCCTCTTTTTGTGAGGGTTTTGAAAACCTTGTAGAATTATAAAATCTGTTATTTAATGAGGTTAATTAAAATCAAAAGCTATAAGTGGGACGAGGTCTTTATAAAATCACATCGTAGTTAATAGAACCATTTTCTGAGCCCTTCCGAATACTTTGTGGCACACAGCCCGCAGTTCCTGGGCTCGACAGCAAAACAGCAGTGAGACCAGCAGTTTTCAGAGACAAATGGACAATGGAAGGAGACATTCAAAGCTGACAGTGAGTGAAAGATTCTGACTTCCTTCTCAGTTGCAAGCTACATCCTATGAGATGGCAGCCCAAAGCAGCCAGGGTTGGACTAGCCTAGGACCTGGCAGCTCATTAGGAACTCATAACTTTAAAAACCTGCCTTCGAAAACAATAAGGAGATGGGCCATCAGCAGACATCGTGTGGTTCCTTGAAGACTCATCTTTATCTAGAGCTCCCTAGATTATCTAAGAAAGGAAGCGGTGCTGAGCTTGATTACAAACTATCTTATTTGCTTACTAATCATCTCCTCGATTAATGCTGAGCCGACTGGTGGGCCAAGAACACATAGTCTAATTAAGGATGTGTGTTTAAACCTCTCAAGTCACCACACAATTCTTTTCAGGTTTTCCCTTGCTGAGATCAGGTTGAGCCTCATGTTACAGTTTTCATATAATTTAGATAATTATTCCGGGCCTTTCTTTTCACACTTGAAGTGCTAAAGACTGAGTCTACCAGGATGAAAGGCTCATCCTCTGAGCACTGTGGGTGTCAGTTAAGAGGGAGCAGAGGCTGCCAGAAGCATGGCATCTGTAACCTTACTTACACTTGTACTCTCAAAACGCTTTGGGGACTGCATTTTTAAAATTGTCTGTCTTTGCATCATGTAAATCTGATCTAGGGATCATTGACTGACACACACCAAATAGGAAATTAGACGAATCCCTCTTCTCAGGAAAAAAAAAAAAAATGCTAATCCCTATCTGTGAAAAAAAACCAGCAGCTTTACAAAGCCTAAGTCTGTGAAAGGTTTTATAATCACTCCATTGATTTCCAGTTTCTACCTGAGAGTCTCGTGGTTACTAAGCTGGCAACACCTTGGGATGGTCTTCTTTAAGAAGAGAACTAGAATATATCATGTATATTTCCAGTCCTGATCTTAGATCTATAAAGGAAAAACCAATCACCTAAGGACCTATCCTACCTCCTTGCCTCTAGAAAATTGTATGCTAAATAATTCTGACAAAAAATTCATAGAGTACTACCTCAGACCTATTCATGTGCTTAATGAAGTTCTAAATTCTTTCTTAATCTTTAGGTTTCAATTATCATCCATCCACTGAGAAGTGGCTAAAATAATACAGCACTTTCACTTCCAATGTTTTGTAGGTCCTCAAAGTAAATAACAGAATGCTATTCCAAATGCTTTCTTTCGAGGGAGACTTTAAACTATCATGACTATTAAACTCTTGCTACAAAAGGCTCCATGGAGTTGCATAGTTGGTGTCAGCAGAATTAGCAGTCCAATGACACATGCTCAGCTTGGCCACAATTTTAATTACATGTGTCCCTTTTAAGTGTGGATATGAAGATCTAGGAAATGGAATGGTGCTTGTCATATTTCATAGCAAAAAAGACAGTGGGGCAAATTTCCCAATACAGATTTGAAAGAAAGCCATCAAAGATGCTGTTAAAATAGATTTAGTAGTAGTAGTCCATTAGGGCTGGGGATTTAGCTCAGTGGCACCGCACCTGCCTCACAAGTGCAAGGTCCTGAGTTTGATTCCCAATATCACACACAAAAAAAAGTGGTCCATTTTTCAAAACAAACAGTACCTAGCAAATACCAAGTGATTATTCCTGTGAATTAATGATGGCTTGGTAGTGTGAGGAAAGGATTTGTTGGTTAACATTTCCAAGGATGTAGTCATATTTATTGCTATGTATCTTGTGTACAGTTTTGTTAAAACAGTCTCATTAAACCATCTGGGTAAAGTGACATGGGTGAAATTTAGGGCTAAAGAGGTGACTGATGAATTATCAGAGCCAAGGTGCTCTACAAAAGCCTTAGTTTGAAATACTAAAGGAAGAATTTGCTTTTGTTCTTTTGTTTTCTCATGGAGTTTATTGGTACATTTTAGGTATACAGCACAGTTACATTCATTATTGGGATCTTGTACCTTTACATGACAGGTCTTGGTTCTCGTTTTTCCCCATGCCCCTGCCCTCCTTTCACCCCCTCCTCCCTTTCCTATTTACAAATATTTTATTTCCATTTTTTCATTTTTTTTTCCTCTTCCCTTATTACCTTTTCCCTACCCTTTTCACTTTGCCTACACCTTTAGCCCTTTTCTTCCTATTTCACATTGTCAATTATACCATTAGGCTTTTATGTACAATTATACTTTTTCACATCAGAAAAACTATTTGGTATTTACATATGTGTGACTTACTTATTTCACTTAAGAGTATATCCTCAATATGCATCCATTTTCCTATCAATGACTCTAATTTCTCATTTTTTATGGCTGAGTAGTATTCCAGTTTGTGGAAAAATCACATCTTCTTTATCCATTCTCCATCTGATGGGTTAATGGGCTGTTTCCAAGTTTTAGCTACTACAAACTGTGCTGCTATAAACATGGGTGTGCATATATCACTGTGGTATGATTCTTTTAATTCTTTTGGAAAGATACCCAGTAGAGGGATGGCTGGGTCAAATGGAACCTCTAATCCTAGTTCTTTGAGGTATCTCTATATTGATTTGCATAGTGATTGCACCAGTCTGCACTCCCACCAATAATGGAGAAGGGTTCCTTTCTCCCCACAACTCTCCCAACATTTGTAATTGGTTTATTTCTTGATAGCAGCCATTCTTTGTGGGGTAAGGTGGAATCTCAGTATTGTTTTCATCTCCATCTCTCGCATGACCAGTGATGTGAAACATTCTTTCATATATTTACTTGATGCTGTTACTTCTTTGTCTGAGAAATGTCTGTTCATTTCAGATGCCCACTTTTGAATCAGGTCTTTATATTTGGGGGGATGATTGTTTTGAGTTCTTTATATACTCTAGATAATAGTCCTTTGTCTGAGGAGCAGCTGGTAAAAATTTTTTCCCACATTTTAGGTTGTCTCTTAGTTCTCTTGATGGTTTCTTTTGCAATGCAGAAGCTTTTTAATAAGATGAGATCCCAATTGTTGATTCTTTGTGCTAGTTCCCATGCTACTGATGATGTGTTCATAAAGTCTTTTCCTATGCCAGTGTCTTCAAGAGTTATGCCTAACTTATCTTCCAGCAGATTTAGTGTCTCTTTTTTTAACATTTAGATCTTTAACCCACTTGGATTTTAGTTTAGTGCATGGTGAAAGGTAAGGGTCTAGTTTTAATCTTTGGCAGATTGAAATCCAGTTTGTTCAACACCATTTATTAAAGAGGCTATCCTTCCTCCATTGAGGATGGTTGGCTTCTTTGTCAAAGATGAGGTAGCTGAGTACATCTGGAATTGCTTTTGTATTTTCCAGTCTTTTCCACTGATCTTCAGGTCTGTTTCTTTTCCAGTACCATGCTGTTTTTATCACGGTGATATTGTAGTATAGTTTCACGTTGGGAATTGTTATACCCGTTGCCATGTCTCTGTTGCCTAGGATGGCTTTTACTATTTGAGGTCTCTTCTGGTTCCAAATGAATTTCTGGATTATTTTTTCTAGTTCTGTGAAATATACTGTTAGAATTTCAATTGGCATTGTATTGAATCTGTATAACAGTTTTGGTAGTATGGCCATTTTCACTCTGCTGATTCTTCCTACCCAAGAACAGGAGATATCTTGCCATTTTCTTATATCCTCTTTGATCTCTTTCTTCAGAGTGCTGTAGTTTTCAGTATAGAGGTCTTTTACTTCTTTCATTAGATTGATTCCTAGATACTTCATTATTTTGCATGGTATTGCAAAAGGGACTGTTTCCCTAATTTCTCTCTCAATGAGTCTTTTATTCATGTACAAGAAGGCTATTGATTTTTGAGTGTTGACCTTGTATCCAGCTACTCTGCTGAAAGTGTCAATTAAGTCTAGAGGTATTTTGGTGGAATTTTTTGAGTCTTCAATGTAGAGTATCATACCGTCAGCAAATAATGACAGTTTAACTTAGGAAGAATTTGTTTTTTTAAAATGGCCCCCATGTGTTCTAAGGAATAGCGATTATTTCCTCACGGTCTGGCCTTTGCCCACTGTGGATGCAATACATGAAAAAAAATACTGTTTGGTGCTTGTCACACCTCAGTAAACTCTAGTGACATTGGTAAGTGAAGAGTAACACTTTGAATAATAAAGTGCCAAGCATAGGTTCATTTAAAAAAAAAAAAGCCAGAAGATCACCTGCTAAGCAAAAAGAGCTACAGCACTATGCAGAGCTATGCCTCAAAATTTTAGTCACCAAAGCCTCTATCATTCAAACAAAATAAAATCTGTAGTTTTCTTATATACTATCCCTTATAGAATTTAATTTCTAAATTTGTTATTTGGAAAGCAAAATGCATTTTTTCACGAAAATAATACTTGTATAGGTCTCCACAGTCCCTAAGAATGAATTGAATAATGCAGTTTCATCTGAATCTAGCTTCTATTTTTCACAAAACATGGCAAATGCTATTCACTCTTCATGTGCAGGCTTCCTGATGCCAGGCAGGCACAAAATGACAGTAAGGGAAAAGGGCAGTAATTCCAGACGTGAGAAACTTATTTGAACTCAGTTTCTGTCTTGAAATGATAAATTGGAGAACTAAAGCCTTCGTGAAGTAAGGATTCCTTTTATAAAGATAAATACCTAGTTGGATATGGTGGCACACATCCCTAATCCTAGCTGCTTGGGAGGCTGAGGCAGGGGAATCCCACGTTCAAGGACAGCCTGGGCAACTCAGTCTCTGTCTCAAAATCAAAAAGAAAAATGCCTGGGGATGTACCTCAGTGGTAAAAGTACCCCTGTGTTTAATTCCCCAATACCCCAAAACCCCCACAAGAATAAAGACTACCAGCTGCACAATCATTCCCCAGGTAGTTGTGGCCTAAAAACAACTATTTGGGAAGTTTTAAAGAGCTAAAGTTAAGTTGACTGAAGGATGGGAGTCACATTACCCTTGGAGTGGAAGGATGGGAGAGACTGTAACCTTTATCCAAATTTCATTCGTTTCACAATATGAGCCATACAGTATCCCGAGAGGTGGTCAGAGTCACTCCCACTTAGCAAGACATCATGCTCTGACTGGCCAGGTGGCACAGAGTATGTAGCTACAAAGGTCTAGGAAACCGCTACCTCCAAGCAGCACATAGGGCCCAATTTAATGTGGACCTCAAGATTTCTTGCTGTTTGGAAGGTCATCCCTTGGCCATTAATAGACTCATAAGTGGACAGTCACATTTCTTGACAACTGAAATAGACCCTAAATCCAAATCACACTGACCACTTAACAGGAACAGATTAAATTATCTGGGCAACCATTGTGAGTATGAAGCAGCCAATTTAGCAGATGTGGTAAAGGTGATATTTCAAGAACCCAGGAAGCTTGCTGAACAGCCTGGTTTTCATGGGCATACTAATATAATTTAAAAAGTGAAATCTTCAGATAACCCTCAAGTATTGTTTTAACCTCTGGTTTTAATTATCCTCTTATCCACACAATCATTTACTTGAGTTGCTCAATAACAACCACCAAAAAAAAAACAAACAAACAAACAAGAAAACCCCAGCAAATTGATTTATGCACATACTTTATCTTGCTTTTTATTCTTTAAGAGAAAAGCATGGTAAATCACAAATAATAGGCAACATTCAATTCTCAGAGCCACTGAGGATTTGTGATGTTTGTGAGCTCCTGGATGATTCATTGTGGTCAGTAGTCAATCAAACATTCCTGTGTAAAAGAATTAGTCTTGGTAAAAAGAGCTAAGATTAATGGAGGTTGAATAGCTTGTCAGCTAGTGCACTTTGACAGTGACTGTGGTCTAATTTTTCCAGTTTTTCCCCCATGTTCTTGGATTTGCATGTAAAATACTGAGTGCTTTTTCTTCCCTTGCGCCCAATAACAAATATAAATCACATAGTCCTGTATTCTTTTTTGTGCTACTATCATACAATACTGGAAGCCAGGTAACCAGTGAAGAACAGAGGTGTATTTCTGACAGTTCTGGAGGCTGAGAAATCCTAGGCCAAGATTTTGTTGCTGGCAAGGTCCTCCTTGCTACATCATTGCACTGAACAATATGAAAGAACAAGAGCATGTGTGCCTGAGGAAAGAAGAGAAGGGAGTAAAAACTCACCCATTTATCAGGAAGCCCTTCCTGAAATAGAAGCATTCAACCATTTGGGAGGGTGGACCCATCGAGATGTAAACATCCTGTAAATGTCCTATTGTTGCACCGATCATTAAGTTTCCAACACCTGACCTTCAGGGGACTCATTCTGCCTTAGCACCCACAGTGTGCACTGTTTGGTCTGGGGAAGAGTTATATTCCTTGATTTATGATGGTCCTGAGGAACTGGTTAAAAATCAGAGCCTCAAGCCCCACCTGTTGAATCAGAAGCAGTATTGTCGGACAAGGTTATCTGGTGAGTTGTGTGCATGTTCAAGGCTGAAGAACACAGACCAGTTTAGACCCTTGACGGTTAACAGTGGCTTTAATGACATGGCTTTCATAATTGATTCAATGATTTTAGGATAACCACACTGAGATCCCAGGCAGGCCTCTTCCCTAGGTCTCTGAAAGCAAAAGAATTGAACTAGATGATCTCAAGTGTCCCAAGATTGCTAAGCTATCTCTGAGCTTCCTTTTATTTCTAAAACTATACCTCCTTCACAGCCAAGGCTGAAGGCCTATAAAAAACACAGTCAGGTCCAACAGGATCCCTCCCTCAAACCCTTGAAACATGGAAGAGGCAACCAGTAGCAATTTCACACTAGGCTTGACTGACACTGATATTGTATCAGTAGGAGCTTACATTCTCAGTCAAAGTCACGTTGAATTAAACCAAGCCTTTGAAAAATTAGGATCATTTCTGAAAATGAAAGAGACTGCATTACCTAGGATGTGGGGAACAGCATTAGCCAAGTGCACAGCAAAGTGGGGGAAAACTTCTCAATAGGAACGAAAGGCTAAATTATGGGGGATCATAACTGCCATCATGAGAAGCTCACACATGATGTAATGATTTGAATTAAGAAATAATATGATCAAAGAGGGATTGGAGAAACAAATCAGCCAGTTGGTGGTCATCAGAGAGCTCGGGGCTAGAGAAGCCAGTAGGGGGCTGTGGCCATAATCCAAACTGACATCCTTCTAGAAAGTGGGTTTTTAAATGGCAGCTAAAGGAAGAGAGAAAGGGGGTCTAGGTGAGAATAGCATTTTGATAAATAGATCATTAGGACTTAGACAGCTTGGTGCTAGGTAAAGGCAAAGGAGAAATATGGAGAAAGAGATACTTTTATTTTTGAGATCTACAGAAAGGGCTCTGGAGTTAGACTTAGGGTATGAATCCTGTCTGTCATTAGCCCCTTACAGCAATGTAAACATGAAAACATGAATCCCTCTGTCCTCACTAGCAAAATGTGGGTGATGCCAGTGTCTTTATTCATGGGATGAGTACATAAATTGGAACATGTAAAGCCCCTTTGAAGCATGAAAGTTTGCCTATTGTATATACTTTAGAATTTGCTTCAACAGAGTTGAGCTAGAGATAAACTCTCACCTTTGTGTGTCAGGAAATAGGATTTGATCTCACTTTGGAAGATAATTTTTTCTACATATGGAACTTTGGACAACTTCTGTCTGGCACCACTGAAGATCCTGCTGTTGGGTATGCAGTTGAGGAATGGGCCCTCAGTCTAATAACTATTCATTGTAGGTGATCTTTACTTCTGTTTTTTAGGGGTTTTCCTTCCTCCCTCAGGTGTTATCTGTGCCGTATCTTCAGATGAGCTTTCTATGTATCCTGCTTAGGGCTCATTGAACTTCCTGGATGTAAGAATTGTTATCCTTCAGTAATTCTGAGAAATGCCCAGGCAGCATCTTTTCCTCATTATTTATTTCTATCCAGAATTCTAATTATCTTCCCCAGGGGGTCTTCATTTTTCTTTTTATGTTTTCAACTCCTTTGTTTCCAAGACCACGTCGCGTTCATTTTTGGGGACTGGTTCAGTTTATCTGTTGTGCAGCGTAACGGCCATTGTAACTGCCATTTAAGTTACTGCATTTAATTTCTAGAAGTTCTCTTATTCTTCAAATGATACCTCATAGCTCATTCCTTACATATGCCGTCATCTCCCTTGCTTTACAGCATATTACACAAAGAGATTTTGTATTCTGTGATCATTTCAGTATCTATGAGAATGTTACTCTGCTGCCTGGTGTGTTTTTGTTTTGTTTTGTTTTGTTTTGGTGATTCTCATTCATGCTGCTCTACCTCCGTGTGTAGTTTGTGGTTTTATATTTACTTCATTACCATGGAATGCTTGCTTTGCCCATGGGAATGAGTTCAGACCTGAGTCAGTGACACATTCATACTCAGAGCATCCACAGAGCTGCCGCCAGCTCTCCGGAACCATTGCTGAGAACCGTTTTACATTAAACACTCTGCTTGGCATGTCTCAAACCACACTGAGGAATCAGTTGTAGACTACAATCCGTGTGAGGGCCCACTTAGATGTAAAAATAATCAGAGGGATGAGGTAGGCAAATGTTCCTGCTGCCTCCTTTGGCACATCAGACTTATTTTTAATTCCTTGAGGGTGGAGTCCTTTAAAATATCCCAGCTTTATGTACGGTCCTCCTTGTAGCTTCTCACACTGAATCAGACATTCAACATGTCCAGAATTGGGAGCCAGTCGTCTCCTGGTGCCCCACACTTCCCAAGGCTCCAGCTGCTCCGGCTTCTACAATGGGAGTGAAATGGTCCTTGTGCTATGGCAACTCATTTCAAAGCACTTGCGATATTTCTAATATTTTAGTTTCCAGCTAGAAATGGAAGTCTTTTTTTTTAAATTTTATTGAGTTTATTGGTACATTTAGGGATACAGTACAGTTACATTCATTGTTGGGATCATGTACCTCTACATGGCAAGTCTTGATTGTCATTTTTTCCCCTTACCTCTGCCCTCCCTTCACCCCCTCCTCCCCTCCCCATCTACAAACACTTTATTTTCATCTTTTCATTCTCTCACATTTTTTTCTTTTCCCTTTTTGTTCTTCCCCTACGCATCACACCTTCCCTACACCTTTAGCTCCTTTCCTCCCATTTCTAAATGTCAGTAATCTTATTAGAATCTTATGCATTGTTGCAGAATATTCACACCAGGGAAACTATTTGGTATTTACACATGTGGGACTTATTTATTTCACTTAGGAGTATATCTTCAATATGTATCCATTTTCCTATGAATGAATCTATTCTCTCGCTCTTTATGGCTGAGTAATATTCCATTTTATAGAAAAACCACAACTTCTTTATCCAGTTTCCAACGGATGGGCAAATAGGTTGTTTCCAAGATTTAGCTATTACAAACTGTGCCGCTATAAACATGGGTGCACATACTTCTCTGTGATATGATTCTTTTAGTTCTCTTGGAAAGATACCCAACAGAGGGATGGCTGGGTCAAATGGAACCTCCAGTCCAAGCTCTTTGAGGTATCTCCATATTGATTTCCATAGTGGTTGCACTAGTCTGCACTCCCACCAACAATGGAGGAGGGTTCCTTTCTCCCCACAACCCCGCCAACATTTGTTATTGTGTGATTTCTTGATAGCAGCCATTCTTTGTGGGGTGAGGTGGAATCTCAGTGTTGTTTTCATCTGCATCTCTCGAATGACCAGTGATGTGGAACATTTTTTCATATATTTTCTTGCTGCTTTCACTTCTTTGTATGAGAAATGTCTGTTCATTTCGGATGCCCATTTTTGGATCGGGTCTTTATATTTGGGGGGACTGATTGTTTTGAGTTCTTTATATATCCTTGATAATAGTCCTTTGTCTGAGGTACAGCTGGTAAAAATTTTTTCCCACATTGTAGATTGTCTCTTAGTTCTGCTAATGGTTTCTTTTGAAGTACAGAAGCTTTTTAGTAAGATGAGATCCCAGTTGTTGATTCTTTCTGCTAGTTCCCGTGCTACTGAGGATTTGTTCATAAAGTCTTTTCCTATACCAATGTCTTCCAGAGTTCTGCCTAACTTACTTTCCAGCAAGTTTAATGTTTCTGTTTTAATATTTAGATCTTTAATCCATTTGGATTTTAATTTAGTGCATGGCGAAAGATAAGGGTCTAATTTTAATCTGTGGCAGGTTGATATCCAGTTTTTCCAACACCATTTATTAAAGAGGCTATCTTTCCTCCACTGAGGATGGTGAGCTCCTTTGTCAAAGATGAGGTAGCTGAGTACATCTGCATTTGTTTTTGTGTCTTCCAGTCTGTTCCACTGATCCTCAGGCCTATTTCTTTGCCAGTACCATGCTGTTTTTATCACAGTGGCTTTGTAGTATAGTTTCAAATTGGGAATTGTTACACCTGGTGCCATGTGACTGTTGCCTATAATGGCTTTTGCTATTCTAGGTCTCTTGTGGTTCCAAATGAATTTTTGGATTCTTTTTTCTAGTTCTGTGAAATATAGTGTTGGAATTTCAATTGGCATTGCATTGAATGTATATAGCAGTTTTGGTAGTATGTCCATTTTCACTATGTTGATTCTTCCTACCCAGGAGCAGGGGACATCTTTCCATTTTTTTGTATCCTCTTCGATTTCTTTTTTCAGAGTGCTGTAGTTTTCAGTGTAGAGATCTTTTGTTTCTTAGAAATGGAAGTCTTTATATAATTACTAAGACTTAACTGAGCATCTGTGTAGATTATATAGCTGCTCGTAATCACATTTGTAGAATTTCAGACATATAGGCCTTCCATAACTTTATTCTAGTTGCATCTGGTGAAACCTTGATATCTGCTATATACTTTAATTTTGCAACTATTCTGTAGGAATAAGTGGCATACTTTTTGACGCTTGTCTTTTTTAAAATCTTATTGAGTTTATTGGTGCTTTTTAGGTATACAGTACAGTTCCATTCATGATTGGGATCTTGTACCCCTACATGTCAGATCTTCATTCTCATTTTTCCCCATACCCCTGTCCTCCCTTCACCCCCTCCACTCTCCCCTATTTACAAAGACTTTGTTTCCATTTTTTCTTCTTCTCATATTTTTTCTTTCCCCTTATTTCCTTTCCCCTACCCTTCCCACTTCCCCTACACCTTTAGCCCTTTCCTTCCTATTTCACATTATCAATTATACAATTTGGATCTTACTTACACTTTTTGTCTTTTAAAACTAAAAATAAACCTATTAGCCATTAATATGGACGTAAATATAATCTATTACCTTATTTTAAATTCTTCATTGCATTGCATAGAATTAAAGAATTTTTCAAAACCTCTCAGATTAATAAGGTCGCAGAAAACAAAGACTCGGTTATATCTGCATCCAGTTTAAAGGAATTATTTATACTAAAATATTAGAAAAATTTGAACTGTTACACAAGTATAAAAAAATGGTAAAATGCAAATGTATATCTTTTTAAACAAAGAATTTCTTACAGGAAAATTGTGCTTAAAGTATTACTAGAAAATCAAATCATTTTCAAGCTTGTAATAATTCACCAATTCTAGAAACCTTTCAAAAATGCTCAATGTCTTTTCTCGTGAATGCTCTTTGGTAAAGAAAATGCTCGCCCCCCCCCCTGAAAACGCTGGCCTCACATGAGTCGTTTCCACCGAGGAGCGACACTGTAATTGTGGCCAGGGAAGACTTGCAGCCTCCCTCACTGACAGCCTCACTTCTTCCAGTATGTGCGAGTATCTTTTGATACGAAACCGGACCTCCTCCTCCGCCTGATGACCAAGGAGTGGCAGTTGGAGCTCCCCAAGCTTCTCATCTCTGTCCACGGCGGCCTGCAGAACTTTGAGCTCCAGCCCAAACTCAAGCAAGTCTTTGGGAAAGGGCTCATCAAGGCAGCAATGACCACGGGAGCATGGATCTTCACAGGAGGGGTGAACACAGGTAACTGGACAAAGGCAACCCGGCCCCGAGAACGTGATGCCCGATGGCTTTCTCCCCACGGTGAATACACTTCTGTCTGCCCACCTCACCCTACCCACACATGCTCACACTCACACCCACTGTCTTCTCTAAGTGATAACCCACAGTTATTTCCCAACTAAGAATTACTGCAGGTAAGAAATGGGTTTGGATACTTCATGGTTGGCTTCATAGTCATTTGGAAGCATGACTCATGCAATTTCACCATACTTTCAGTAGTTCAGGTTGTTACACAAACCTTTAACTATTTGTTTTTGCAGTGCTAGGCAAGTGCTTTACCACTGAGCTACACCCCAGCCTAATTGTTGAAATAATTACTTTAAATTAGAAATCGTGTCTCTGTTCTTTAAGTGATTTCAGGTTTAATGCCAAAATAGCTTCAGTTTTTGTACATGATATTTCCATTTGGGACATAAATTGGAAAGCGCAGTGTTTTCAGATTGATAGATGGATTTTTTGTCACAGTACTGAGAGTTGAACCCAGGGCCTTTGCACTATATCTCCAGCCTGCCTCTCTCCCTCCCTCCCTCTCCCTCCCTCTCTCTCCCTCTCTCTCTCTCTCCCTCTCTCTCTCTCTCCCTCTCTCTCTCTCTCCCTCTCTCTCTCTCTCCCTCTCTCTCTCTCTCCCTCTCTCTCTCTCTCCCTCTCTCTCTCTCTCCCTCTCTCTCTCTCTCCCTCTCTCTCTCTCTCCCTCTCTCTCTCTCTCCCTCTCTCTCTCTCTCCCTCTCTCTCTCTCTCCCTCTCTCTCTCTCTCCCTCTCTCTCTCTCTCCCTCTCTCTCTCTCTCCCTC
>NW_022900943.1:18935664-19030664 GCF_012274545.1 Fukomys damarensis | reverse complement strand
GACAGATCCTGAAGCTACATGTGAAAGAACTGTGGCAGACAGAAGCTGAACCATGAAGTAGAACCTGTTGCCTAGGGATGGCCCTAATATAAGTTTTACGTATTAACATCAATATCCACAGATTTACTTATTTTGTATGTTCACTTAGAACATCCTTAGACAAACTAACAAGTATTCTCAGCATAGCTCAGTATAGGATTAGTGGCCATTCCTACTAGTTTGCCATTTTTCTACTAAGAACATTTTTTGGGGGATACTGGGGATCGAACTCAGGTCCTTGCACATGTGAGGCAGGCAACAGAACCACTGAGCTAAATCCTCAGCCCCTTGTTATTTAATTTTTGAAAGGTAGTATTCTCTGTTTGATCTTATAGTGATTAGAGAATTGAGTTTTGAAACATGTACGTTCTTACCCATGATTAAGTTGCCTGGCATGCTTTGTGTGTTTAGTTAGTTCAGTAACACACTGACCCTCGAGCCTTCCCCTCCAGGAGTTGTATTATTAGAAAAGAGAGCCTTACATGTAAGTATGGATCACTGTGAAATGTGGTAGGTGATGCACTGAGCTACTCAGGATATGCAAACTAGGGATGTGTAAATGAAGAAGAAATCAAATCCGTCTCCATGTTCATAGGGGAATGAATTTTTCCCTTGAGTAATGGGCAGAATTTTGATAAATGGAGACATGTTTCTTAGAAATGTATCTTTCAAGTTTCCTGTGCCAATGTTCACTTGAGAGGAAAGTTAAACATTAGAAATGACATCTTTTATAAATGGTCCACAAAAACAAAGTACATTCCCTACCAATGTGTAAACTGAATTTCTTCCCTTTTAACTATGATGGGCCAGGGATGTAGCTCTGTGGTGCTGTACCTACCTGGAAAGTGCAAGGTCCTGAGTTCAATCCCTGCTACCAAAAACAGAAACAAAAAAACCCCAAACTATGATGGAGAAGAGTATTATGATAGAAAAAGGAAACACTCTTCATTATTTTAAGAGACATACTTACATATATTTAACATAAATTTTCCACAACATAAGCCATTTTCTCACAATCAGGCTTTTGACTGTGTGTTGCAAATAGGAAGATAAATTTAAGGTTAGTAAAATCTGAGCTAAGTAACTATTTAAATGACCTTGACCACTACATAAACTGTAGTAGAGATTTAATATCATATTGTCTATGGTATCTTTTGCCAGGATACAGTCAAGGTGTTGATTCTTGACTGTTCTACTAAGAAAAAAAGAAAAAACTTCTCTAAATTCAAAGAATTGTATTTTTTCATAGACATTGAATGCTTTTTATTTTTTCATATAAATTTGAATAAAAAAATCCATTGCTAGATTTTTTTAATCAATTAGCAAACATATATGGCTATACAGCTACAATTTTATGTTCTCCCCTAAATTGTGTAGTTTGTATAGAAATGTGTCCAAATTGTACACTTCAATGCATTTAACCTTGGGAGAAATTTACCACAATTCCCTATAGACTGATGGAGAGGTCACTGCTTTAGAAGACAAGATTAATACTTCTCTATTCGCTTGTAGGCGTCATTCGCCATGTTGGAGATGCCTTGAAGGACCATGCATCTAAGTCTCGTGGGAAGATATGCACCATAGGTATCGCCCCCTGGGGGATTGTGGAAAACCAGGAGGACCTGATTGGAAGAGATGTAAGTCTTGGGAGCTGCCCCTCTACCACAGTGTGAAGTTATTATTCATATCATATACAGTATAGTACTTGTCTGGTCCCCACATACTGAAATTTATGTTAGGGGTTATTTATTGGATGAATACCTCTTTCCCAATATCCAGGTAAAGTCCATGTCAATTCTTTCAATCTAGAAAGGTCAAGAGAAAAACTTAACCACCCCCTCTCTTCTTGAATCAAGCAGTCATCTTTGTCTGTCAAATCTGGAAGTACTTTTGGGAGGGTTGGATTAATTTGTAACATCTGACAGTATAAAATCACTGACTGATATAGAAATGACTCCTCTTGCTGTGGGCTCAAGATTATTATTCAAGTGTCCTTCATCCAGCTCAGAAGATTTTTCCCATTTGACCTTACAGCATTCCTAATTAGGCCTCCTTCACTAAGTGCTTGGGTAAGTTGTAGGCACAGCTGTATTATTTCCTACTGCAAAACACCTTGGCCAAATATAGCAAGTGGCCAGCCTGTTCTGCTGGTCACACTTACATTAATCAGTAGACAATTTTTCCTGAAATCCAGAGCACTTGGTTCCAGTATCTTATTTCTGTTCCCTTCACAATCACTTTACCAAAAAAAAAAAAATTAAAAGGGTGAAAGGGAGTCTTTACCAGCTGCCACCTTCCTTAGTGGAATTTTCTATCCCACTAACCACCAAATATTTCCTTTATATATGCAAACAGATTACTATGCTTTTAAGTGAATGTTAATCTTAAACTAGAAGTTTATCTCCTAGAGAATCAGAATATGCTAAAAAAGACCTTAGCACCAAAACAATTCAATAGTGCATTTTGTTAACATGTAATTATTTATAATGTTATGGTTCCGAAGTTATTTTGAAATGTGCATAGCTTTCAAATCTGTATTATAAATTCTGTTTTTTATTTAACTGGACCAGGGGTGTTTTAGAACTTTCTTAAGCAAATAAACTAAGTAAATGGCACAGGGTAGTTTCCATATCCAAGTAGAGTAATGAAATGATAACCTTGGTTCCTGAGCATTTGTAGAAAGTGCTGCCCTTCCCCATTGTTTGTTCTTCCTGTGACTGTCCTATGAACGCATATCACGTTTGCTTGGCTGCCTGGAATGGAAGAAAATGATGTTCTCGTTCTTGTATGGCCTGCCAATTCAATGGGTCTAACTTCACCATGGTATGCACTGTGCCCAAAGTCATTAACCATAGTCAAAGAAGGTGTAGAGAGGCTACTTGACAGTAACCAACTGGAAATAAAGCCAATACTGCAAAGCAAACTGATGCTCCAAAACCCAATTTCAGGAGAAAGCTGCTTACTAAGAGGGCCATCCTATGAAAGTGTTAGAGCTACTGAATCCAATAGGTGTGCAAATCTCAGTGTAGACCAAAGTATATGATGGAAGGTAATAGGACACTTCCAAGAGACTATGAGGCTGATAAAACAACATGGAGCATATTAATTTTTCATTTATCACAGTAAAGACACATTGCCATTAATCCCCCTAAAAATACACCCAACACATCTATCCCATTTTTTTTTTTTTTTGCCTCTTTCTGAAGCAGTTCTGGAAGTCCTCTTTCATGAGTGTCTTTAAAAGGTATAATCAAGAATATGGTGATTGTTGTTGCTCAGAACCAGCCAATGGAAAAAAGCCAGCTCATAAAAATATTCTGGTGTGCCCTCATCCACCTTATTCACTGGATCTGGCACATAAGACTTTTGGCTCTTCTCCAAAGTAAAAACGATTATGAAAGGTGAATGTTTTGAATAGATTTAGGACATTAAGGAAGTCACGACAGTACAACTAAAGATACTCAAGAAAGAGGACTACTTCGGAAAGTGGTAAGAACTTTCTTCATGGGCTAAATGTATTTGAAGCTAGAAGGAAGTATTTTAAGGAGAATTAATGGTAATGTGTCTTTTACAACTGAGCTCAAAGAAATCATTATGGATGAAATACCTGATAAAGAATATAAAAGTGACTATTAAAGGGCTTGTGATTTAGCTCAGTGGTTCCACCTCCTGCCTCAGAAATGCAAGGTCCCAAGTTTGATCCCTGGTACCAAAACAATAGTGACTAGTAAAAAGCTCAATGAGACCCAAGAGAATATAGATAAACTATTAAATGAAATTAGGATGATAATACAGGATATGAATGAGAAATTCAGCAATGAGACAGGTTATAGAAAAACAGAAATATTAGAAATGAAGAGATCAAAGAGCAGAAAACCTCAATAGACTAGATCAAACAGAAGAAATATCTGAAATAAGAAGGAAGAAAGCACTCAAGACCTTTGGGACATTGAACAGATATCTGCAGTTTCAGAATACCTGAGGATGATGGCAGGAAACTTCCCTAATCTTGAGAAAGAATGGACAGCTGTGTATAGGAAGCTTACAGGATCCCAAGCAGACATGGCCAGAAAAGAACCTCATCACAGCATATAGTAGACAAACTGTCAAGCAAAACAGACAACCCTTCAGCTACACTAACCAAAAACAGAGATGACCCAAATAATAAAATCAAAGATGAAAAAGACGTTACAACTGATTCCATGAAAATCACTGGGATCACTTGGGCTTATTATGGCAAACCAACTGGAAAACTAGAAGACCATACAAATTTCTGGATATATCTTAAATCATGAGGACATCAAACATCTGAATAGACCAATATGAGTAAAGAGATTGTGTCAGTAATTTAAAAGTTCCCCCAATGAAGAAAAGCCCAGAAACAGATGGTTTCACAACTGATAAAAGTCAAACTTTTTTCTTGTTGTACCGGGGATTGAACCTAGGTCCTTTATATTGAGCTAAATCCCCAGCCCTGTTTTATTTTTAGACAAGATCTTGTTAATTTGTTGAACTGACCAGGCTGGGCTTGAATTTCTGATCTCTCTACCTCTGCTTCCAGAGTACTGGGATTATAGGAATGCACCATGAATTTTACCGAACTTTTCAAGAACTAATGCAGACCATTCATCCTGTCACATGCCTGTAATTTCAGCTACTTGGGAGACTGAGGCAGGAAGATTGCAAGCTTGAGGCTAGCCTGGGCAATTTAGCAAGACCTTGTCTCAAAATTTTTAAAGAAGCTGTTGATGTAGCTAAGCAGTAGAGCACTGGTTTAGCACACACAAGGCTCTGGTTCAATCCCCAGTACAAAAGAAAGAAAAGGAAGGGAGAAAGGAAAGGAGGAAAAAAAAAGAATAGTGCTAACCCTTCTCTATTACAAACAATTGAAAGGGAGGAACCCTTTCAAACTTCATGTTACCAAGACAAGACAAAGGAAAACTACAGATCAATACCCCTGATGGATATATATGTAAAAATTCTCAACAAAATGCTAACAAATTGAATCCAACATCACATTAGAAAGATCATCCACCAAGATTAAAGTGACTTTATTACTGGGATAGAAAGATGGTTTAAAATATTCAAATAAATAAACATATCAACAGAATTAATACAAATCATATGATCATCTTAATATATATGGAAAAAGCCTTTGATCATTTAACATCGCTTTATGATAAACAAACTAAGTGTAAAAGTATCATACCTCAACATAGGCAAGGCTGTATATGACAAGCCCAAAGCCAGCACCGTACTAAATAGGGAAAGGCTGAAAGCATTCCTGTACGATCAGGAACGAGAACAGCATGTCTGTTCTCCCCACTCTTGCTCAATATAATACTATGGGTTTTTGTCAGAACATTTAGCCAAAAAAAGAAAAGGTTACAAATGAGAAGGGAGGAAGTCAAACCACCCCTGTATGCAGATGCTATGATTCTCTGTATAGAAACACTTAAACTCCCTACCACAAAAGAAAAATGCCTCCTAGAACTGACAAATGAGTTGGTAAAGTAAGCTTTTCTGTATACCAATAATGAATTTATTGAGAAAGAAATCATGAAAGCAGTTCCATTCACAATATAAGGAAAGACAGAGGGAGGGAGGGAGGGATGGAGGGAGAGAAGGAAGGAAGGAAAGAAGGAATAATCTATACAATAAAAATTATAAAACACTGAGGAAATTGAATAAGACAAGATGAAAATGCCTCCTGTGCTCATGGATTAGAAAAATTAATACTGCTGAAATGTCCTGCATTCCCAATGTTATCTAAAGATTCAGTGTAAATTCTGATCAAAATACAAAGAACAGTCCTCTCAGAACTTGCAAAAACAATCATAAAATTCATTTGAAATCACCAAAGACACTGAATGGCCAAAGCACTCCTGAGGAGAAGGAACAAAGCTGGAAGCATCACAGCACTTGATTTCCAGACTTATTACAGAGCTTTAATAACAAAAACAACGTGGTACTGGCATAATATCAGGCACACAGACCAATGGAAGACTGGAAATTCCAAAAGTAAACACACACTGTCACCAAAGATGCCAAAAACACATGGAAGGACAGCCTCTTCACAAAATGGCACCGGAAAAACTGGATATTTACATGCAGAAGGCTGTAAGGTTTCAATCTCACCCTTCTCTCTCACCCCATAAAAAATCATTTCAGTACTGGGCCCACAAGGAGGGAGAGCGCCCATCTTCTCTGACAGTGTTAGTTAGGCCGGCAGCACTGAGAAGTGAGCACGTCTCTTGTCAGTGGACCTGTGATGCGTGCGTGGGACGACGGCCTTAAAGATTAGCCACAATGGCTGAAAATGGTGATAATGAAAAATTAGCTGCTCTGGAGGGCAAAATCTGTAATCAAATTGATTGTTATTTTGGAGACTTCAATTTGCCATGGTACAAAGGAACAGATCAAATTGGATGAAGGCGGGGTACCCTCGGAAATAATGACAAAATTCAACAGGCTCAATCGCCTGACACAGACTTTAATGTAATAGTGGCAACATTGAGCAAATCTAAAGTAGAACTCATGGAAATCAGTGAAGATAAAACTAAAATCAAAAGATCTCTAAACAAACCCCTCTCTGAAGTGACTGATGCGTATAAAAATGATGTAAAAAACAGATCTGTTTATATTAAAGTATTCCCAACGGATGCAACCCTCGATGACAGCAAAGAATGGCTAAAAGCTAAAGGTCCAGTACTAAATGTCCAGGTGAGAAGAACATTACACAAATCCCCTAATATGGGATCACTATTTGCTGTGTTTGATGGCACTGAATCTGCTAAGAAGTTTGCAGAAACTCCAGGCCAGAAGTATAAAGATACAGACTTGCTAATACTTTTTAAGGAAGATTATTTTGCAAAGCGAAATGAAGAAAGCAAGCAAAATAAAGTGGAAGCTAGATGAAGAGCTAAACAAGAGCAAGAAGCAAAACGGAAGTTAGCAGAAGATGCTGAAATGAACTCTACAGAAGAAAACATTGGATGCTTGCTGAAGTTCTCAGGTGACTTAGGTGATGAGACCTGTACAAAAGATTTGCATGTTCTTTTCTCAAATCATGGTGAAATGAGATGGACAGACTTTGTCAGAGGAACAAAAGAGGGAGTAATTCTATTTAAAGAAAAAGCCAAGGAAGCACTGGATGAAGCCAAAGATGCAGATAGTGGTAGCCTACAATTTAAGGAACAAGGGGGTGGCTTGGAAAGTGCTGGAAGGAGAGGTGAGAAAAGAGGCTGTGAAAAAAGTCACAGGAGATCAGCAAGAATCCCTGAAGAAATGGGAGTCAAAGGACGCAGGTTTAAAGGAAAAGGAAAAGGAAATAAAGCTGCACAGTCGGGGTCTGCTAAAGGAGAAGTACAGTTTCAGGGCAAGAAAACAAAATTTGATAGTGATGAAGACTGCGATGAAAATGGCACAGCTGGACCAGAGAGAAAAGCAAGAGAAGAAACAAAGCTTAACCTGCATCAAAACAACAGAAAATGGTGCTGGAGACCAGTAGTTTGGTAAACAATTTTTTTTTATTCATCTTAGGTTTTAAGCTGCTTTTTTGTCTTTGGAGGCCTTTAAAAAGAAAATCGAATTGGGTCCACTTCAATGTCCCTCTGTAAAAGTGGACAATTTGTTGTTGTTGTTATCCACACACACTTTTTAAAAAATGTATTGTTCTGTTTGTGTCCACATGATTCAAATATCAAAAGGAAGACTCTTCCACTAAATTGCCTATGTAATATGAGAATGCAGTAGTATAAAATAACATATATTATATAAAAAGTTTTAAAAAATCAGTTCATGATGGATTAGATATCAGAAGTTTTGAAACTACCAAAAGTAAAACAAGAGAAACACTAGGGCAGGGGGCAAAGACAGGGGTGGTGGAGAGGGAGGGAGAAAGGAAGGGAGAAAGAGGGATAGGTATTTTTCTGGATAGAACCCAAAAAGTACAAGGAGAAAAATCAAGAACTGACAAATGGGATTATATCCAACAAAACAAGCCACTGCACAGCAAAAGAAAATAATTTACAGTGAAAAGAGAAGCTATAACATGGGAAGAAGTATTTGTCAGCTGTTTATTCAGCAGAAGGTTACTATCCAGAATGTACATAAAAGGAATGCAACAAAAAACCCCAAGTAATTTAATGAAAAAAAATAGATAAACTTCACAAACAAAAACAAATGACAAATATGTGGAAAAAATACTCAATATCATTAGCCATTGGGGAAATACAAAGCCACACTACAGTGAGATGCCATCTCATCCCAATTAGAATGGCTAACATCAAAATAAATAAATGCTGACAAGCGCAGGCACAAAAAGGGACTATTACACATTATTGGTGGGGATGTAGATTAGCCTAGCCACGATGCAGAACAGTGTAGAGACTGCTTAAAAAGCTAAAAGTAAACCTGTCATATAATCCAGCCATCTCACTTCTGGATTTACATCCACAGGAATATAATCAACATGCCAAAGAGATCATCTGCACACCTGTGTTAACTGTGGCACTATTCATGACAGCTAAGCTCTGGGATCAACCCAGGTGCCCACCAACAAACGGATAAGAAAAGTTTCATATATAGCACATATATCACATAGCACATTTATGTATATATTTGAATAGATCACATTTATATTACTTATATATTATTATGTAGTATTATTCAGCAAAGTAAATGGAACTGGAGGACATTATGTGAAATGAAAAACTCAAGACACAATAAGAGAAGAACCACATATTCTCTCTCATACATGAGAGCTAAAAATAAGTTGTCCTGAAAGTAAAATACTGATTACCAGAGATTGGGAAGAGCCAAGTTGAAAAAAGAAGGTTGGATTTGATCAGTGCCTGCCATACACATATATGGAAATACCACACTTAGCTCCATTCATATGTATAATTAATATATTAATTTTAAAGATACATATTATCTAAAAATAAAATACAACCTTTGGTCTTTAAAAAAAGTGTCAGGTTGTAGAATGCACAGGATAAACAATTATAATGTAGTTTTTGGGTAAATTGTTGACTAAGATCGATTGAATTTTGACTACTCTGGTACCTTATGAATTGGTGAATTAGAATATGCACAGGATTTCTTGGGCTTATGTGTAATAGAGGCTGCTTTTCAAATTTCAAATTAGAGTAAAAAGACTGCTGGTATTTATTACTTATGAAATAGTTCAAGGTATGTGTTTACTATTCTAACATGATGGTTAAAGATTAATGATTGTAAACTATCATACAGAGAGACATGAATAAAATAGTCACCACTGGACATCCCCCTAGAGGGATTTCTAAACATCAAATTGGAAATGTTGTCTGGTGAGCTTTTTAAGAAAAAAAAATTAGGATAAATATATTGCCTTCTATCTTTTCTCTTCCATTGTATATATTCAAGCTCACATGTAATAAACATAAAAAAACTAAAATTTTGGCATGAGATATCAAATAGCAGAGAAAAATAAAACCAAATATTCTATTAAAATTTTTACTACTTCAGAATTCTATCAAAATGCAAGCATTTGAAATTAATTTCATTTTTTCATGTGTGAGTATAAAAACACTTGCTCTATCATTGAATAGTTTCTATGAAAATAGTCATAATGATATAACTATGAGTTACTTAGCTCTTAAGAATTCTGTATACTGGCATTTTTATAGCTGAGTAAACTAAATATGGACTAGAATCCAGATCCATCTACCTGCAAAGTCCATCCTTTTAACTATATCAAAGGTAAAGAAAATATTTTTAAATGTTATGTTTTTATTGTTAGGTGAGATATCGGCAAGTACTTTATGCCTACACATTGAACTTGCAAATAGACTCAGTGAGTGACCAGAGCCATTTTCTTTGTCCCTAGAGAAACTTAGCCTGAATGCATGATTATGAAGGCATCACCAATGGAAAGCCAAGAGAATTATAATTTTCACGTAGCACATTTTGCATTGAGATTTCTTACTTTAGAAAACAACTTGACTAAAATTATGTCAAATCATTTAACGGTTTCTGATGCCTTTATCATTTGTCTGTCCCAAAACAAGATTAAGCAGACACCAAATCACAAATCCAGACATAAACACAAGAAAAAGTACTTTTCATTCTAACCTGAAGATAGACATTATGTTTGGCTAAGATTTCCAACACATCATTACATGTGGTTATTAAATTACTTTTCCATTCAATGTTCTACTTTCCCTTGACTATAATTTATTTTCCTGAGCTTTGTAACCTTAAAGGATTCTTACGTTTAATTAAAACTGCTCTTCTGATGTCAACTTTACATTTCAAGCCAAAAAACATCAAGGTCAATATTGATTGCTATTTTGCATGTAGCTATCAATTCATTATATTTGGAACTTAGCCCCTGAGGCAAGCCAAATATGACTTCATATATAATATAGTCAAAAAATGTCCCGACTGAGGCCCCAGCATGAGGTTCATTAGACTTCTATGATCATGTTAGATAAGATGTATCCAGAATCCAGAGGAAGTCAGAAGAAAAGGTTACAGACAAACCCCACTCAAACCTGTGAGTTGTATAAGACAGAGTGGATGTTTCCTAAACTTGATCCAGATTCTGGGCTGGCAAGCAGCGGTTATCTTCACACACTAGAGGGAGGCTGTTTGGATTTGAGCATGTTGATTTTCAAGTTCCTAGGAGGTAGCTACATAAAAATGTCCCGCAAGCTAATGAGCACATGAGGCAGGGCCTTGAGAGAAAAATATGGCTACACATTTGTGAAAGTATTTCATATAGATAGAAGTTAAAGCCACATCAGTAGATGGCATCGCCAGATGGAAGTGTGTAGGAGGAGGAAAAGAAGGACCTATGCCTAAATCCTGATGATGTCCAAAATTTAATGGCTAAGCAAAGATAAATTATCCTACAAAGGAGACCAAAGAGATGTCTGACATGCAGAAACTAAATGAGAGTGTTACAGAAGCCAAAGGAAAACTGTGGTTCAGAAAGGTGAAGTGATGGGCAAAGCCAAATGCTACTGAGAGTGTGCAGAAGACAAAGACTTGTGAGTATCCAACTGCTCTGAGACAGAGGTCAGTGGCATTACTGGCCAAAGCTGTTTAATGTCCATCCAACTGTGATGGTAAGGGGACATGGAGTCGCCAAACGGAATCGAAATTTGAGGGATATTTTTCCCCCTCAGAAAAAGTTGGACATGAGTTTATACACTGATGATAGAAGAGGACATAAGTATAAAGAAGAAATAATGAAATAGATTCTAAAGGGGCCACAGTTGATAGAGTATAGCTGAGAGGGAAGAAACAACCTCTCGTATACTTGTAACTATAGAAGAGGGAAGAGTACACAAGCAGAGGGTTTGTGTCAGAATCCTGAAGGAGTTTTAGCCTGGAGATTTATCACTGAAATAAGGGCAATCAGGTCAATAGTTTTGTAGTGCTTACTAAGGGTCAGTACCTTCCTAGTCACTTTTACATAAATTGGCTTAATTTTCACAACAGCATTCAGAAATTACTTTTAGTATCTTTGTCATCTGATGGTGTTATTTAAACTTAGGCCACTAATACCAGCCCTTACCTACTCTGAAATTCTGATTCTCTACCATAATAGCTATCAATGATTTCAGCTTATATTTGCATTGTAAAGTTCCTTAGTTAATCCTTATGGAAGGGATACTCCTTGACTTACGGTGGGGTTATGACCCATAAATGCTTTTGTAAGTAAAAAAAAAAAAATTGTAAATGGAAAATGGATTTATTACATCTAATTCATCCAATACCATAGTTTAGGATAGCCTACCTTAAATGTGATCAAAACATTTACATTAGCCTGGAATTGAGCAAAAATATCTAACACAGAGATAATTTTGTAATAGTGTTGAGTAGCCATTGTATTTTATTGAATGCAGTATACTAATACAATGTTGGTTATTTACCTTTCTAATCAGATAGGTGGCTGGAAGGTGACTCATTAGAACTAAACAACAGAAGAAGAGGATGATACTGTGTGTCATACTGTGTCACTAAACCAGAAAAGGGGCACAGTTTGAACTAAAATGTCTACTGAACATGTAGTATTACCTTTGACATCATCATAATATCCTAAATTGAACCACTGTAAGTGGGGAATCATCTGTATCTCAGTTAATTGGTTATAATTTTTAATCTCCACTGACTTACAGCAATAATAAGAAACAGAGCATGAGTAACTTGCTTAGGGCCACTCAGTTGGCACAGGAGTCAGATCAAAGGATGGAGTTCAGGTGAGAAGTGGGAGGAATCTGGAAGATTTAGTTACCACTCCAATGGAAAAGGAACTAGAACCTTTTGGAGCACAGAGAAGAAATGCCAGGCAGTGTTAGGACAGTGGGGACGAGAGCTCATTAGATTATACATATCTGTTTGGAATAGAGGGAGATGACACACTTTGAAGCCTCCAAGATATTACACAATTATATTATTTATATATTGATATGTTAAAAACGATCCCAAAACTTAATGGCTTAAACAACCAACACTGATGGTCTCACAGCATGGTTGGCAAAGGATTTGTAAACGGTTTACCTGGATGGTTCAGGTCATCATTTTCTCTTGGTCACGGCCAAGATGGCAGTTGGGTTGCAGCGCCTTCTTCAAAGATTACTCACTCACCAGCAGGTGGTTGGAGTTCCTGGCCATGCAGACCTGTTCTTGAGGCTGCTTTATTGTATTCGCAGCTTGGCACAGGCTTCCTTCAGAGTAAGTGATCTGAAAGAGCTAAGAGAAGCCCTTCGGGAGTCACATGCCATCAGTTTTTTTCTGCCCCTTAGAGGTAAAGCACTGAATCCAACCTTGACCAAGGGAAGAGTTTCAAAGAATTTCTGAACACAGTTTAAAGTCACCCTCACTTGATACCTGATGATTGCCAAATAAAGTGACTCCTTTTATAATTTAAGAGCCTGTACCCACTACCAGTAGCTGAACGGCACATGTCTCCCCCTTTTGGACGGGCCAAAGGGAGGTGAGTCCATTCAAGTAGAAAGCATGAAGTGAGGGCTGAGGAACTCTCAGCAGGACACACACTGAGGGACATATATTCATAGAGCTGCCAGAAGACGTAACTGATGCTCCTGGGGATTTTGGTGGGAGTCACACAGCTAATATCCGGGTGCTCTCTGGAAATGGGTCCGTGGGTTTGCTAGTTACTTGCATGAACTGCTGTGCTGAGAGCAGCGTTTGGATTTCAGTATGACCTGCTTTATGCCTAAAACTTGCCACTGTGTTGCCTGAATAGGAAATAAGCAGCCCATGCCCCACTGGCGAGGCCTCTCTCTATTAACAGGAGCTATAGAGCCTTTCTTTTTCCTATTTCATTCTGTTAGGCCCCTTTATCTCCAACACCAGAGGTTGCTTCCGACTTCTCAGTGGTATCTCCTTTTCCCTAGCAGAAAGGAATGCCTGATTTTAACAGAAGCTCAACCCTCCTTTTGTTTCTTACTCACCAAAGCACAACCCCATTTTGCTGCCTGCTGGTGCCTTTCCTGACCTCTGTCTATGCACAGTTCTAGATGACTCAACTGGAAATAATCTGATCAGCTGTCAGAAGGATTCCCAAGCCCAGCTAAGCCATTAGCAAAACAAAATGTCCAGCAGAAAAACCAACCATAATGTTCTCTATAAATTTTAAATCAGATTGAGTCCTCTGTGTTCCTTTTTAATGCGACTCTGCTTATAGAGGAACTTAAACTAAACTGTGACGAGTGGGGTAAGTTTGGCAGACACCTCACTTCTGTGAGCCCGTATAGTTCCACCAATAAAATAAACATACAGTGATTACCCCGCAGAAGTCATTGCCTTCATGGTACCTGGCATAGAAGATGTGCTCAGTGAATGCTCATTTTCTTGTGGTCTAAATTAAAACCACAACACTTTTAGGAGGGAAGAGGTGACTCTACAGACCATACATCTCCTGTCCTGCAGCTTGAAGCATATTGATACACAAATCGCTAGGCTACGAGGCTAAGATGGCACAAAAATCTGATTTAACCCAATTTATTTCTGTCTGGAATTCCTAGTGATCAAACTTCCAACTCACAGTATGGTAAAATGGAAAGACAGACCTCAGGAAATAAGAGAATGACTTGGTTTTTGCAACCAACACACATGGAACATCATAATTCTGCATTAACATGAATAGATCAAGTGTACTTTTTAACACAGGCTGTCCAGACTCAAGTTTACAGATGGGAAATCTTCATAAATTAGTTACATCTTCTGCTTTCCAGATAAGAAAACTGTGGTTCAAAGTTTTCCTTTAGTAAATATATTTTAAGCATTATTTTGGATATTACCTAGACACATGACAATGTCTCCTCATGCCAGCATCGTGTTTATCATGTACTATATATATTTTCTTATCACCGTAAATGAATTTAAAGACTTTCTCCAGGTCTATTAATGCCTAGAAAAACTAGAACTGGAGGCTCGCATGCTGACTTTCTGCTCCATACTCTTAGATACGACTAGAACATCCGGAAAATGGCCAGGAAAACACCAGCAGGTGTCTCAGATCTGCTCCGGTGTGACTCCTTTGAGCCCATCCAGGGAACATAAATGCAGCACCGCCATATCACATGGGAGGTGCTCAGGCGCCCACAGGGTCTCTGAATCACTCTCCTCTTCCTGGATATGATGACGCTCCTCCTCAGGTTTTGTATAAAAGGGATTTTGCCTCCACCAAGCCCTCATACAACCCCAGTTGCACTTCACAGGGCATCTTTGTTTCAAAGTCAGGGTCTATAGAGCCCTGCCAACTAGAATTGTACCAATCAAAAGAACAGTGCTAAATGGTATACGATGCATTACTGAGTAAAGAATTTTCTTATTCACTCTTAAGAGACAGGAGAGCAAGGGAAAACATGCCATCACTTAGGGGTATTCTGCCCTTTGATGCCCAGAGAACAGTAAGGGTCTAAAATCCTTTCTGAGACTTCTCTTTTAGGCACAGACACTAGTATATTTATCAATCGTGAAAATTTACCAAATTGTAAGGCCTCTCAGATACCATTAACCTTTCCCAATAAAGATTCCTTATCTAAACTATGAAACTTGGAAAATTTGGGTGGCTGTCTTCTCCATCTTTCCAATGATGAAAAAGTGACCATTTACAAGCACTGAATGCTATGAGGCATTAGGAATTAATTCTGTCACAAAATCCTGGGTGAGAGGTGTGCCGTACAGCGGACAATACTACCTACAACTCATGCACGTGTCTCAGTCATTCCCACCAACACACACTTAAAAGTTGGCCTGTTTTTAGGAGCTCTTCAAGGAAGTGGCTGCATCACCTCCAAAATTTTGTCACAGGGAAAAGTTATTGGTATTCATGTTATTAAAAAGACACTTCTATCGAGTAAAAACACAGCAGAAGGGACATCAAATCTTTTGTATATATGCAAACTGGTAATCAAAAGTAGTCTGGGGGTATGTTTGTAATGAAGAATGTTAAGGGAGTTTTGCAGGCAAGTTAGACCAAAATGTATTTTTCTGAAATACTTACGAAGTTATTTCCAACTTTTCAGTTCATCAACAGATAACTCCAGACTATCAGCCCCTTACCAAGGGGCTTATAGATACAATAAGAGTGACATATTGAAATATAGTAGAGAACATATTTGTATAGTAAAAGATGTTCTAAGAGCTAATTCAATTTAAAAGCTCATAGAAATAAAGGAGGTATCTGCTGAAATGATCACTTATTTTCTTTCTGTCCCTTCTTAAGATGCTTTATTCGACTTGTAGAAGTTCTACTTCATTTTGTATTAAAATTAATGGCCGATGATGTCTGGAGAGGTATGCTATAGTCAAAGTATCTAAATAAAGTCTTAATCCAGTAGAAAACAGAAAACATTATCCTAGAGTCTGTCAGTCAGATGTCTGTTGCTGTAACTGATATCTGTGACAGATCAATTTAAAAAGAGGAGAAGCCAGGTGTGGTGGCGCACACCTGTAATCCCAGCACTTGGGCTTGCTTGGGAGGATGTGACAATGACAAAACACTTTGCATATTTTGCCAACAGATGGTTGATTCTTATTCTTTAAATCTCTGGTGTAAAACAAGAAATCAAGGATTTGTTTCAGTTTGTTTTGATCACTGGTTTACAATTGCAAACTCGGCTTACCGTTGGTAAGATGGGAGCAGACCTGGAGAAGGACGTGATGTTTGTAGCATGGCTGGTGGTGCCAGGTACTTCATACATAGGATCTCAACCAAGGTCCATGAAATGAGTGATTTAATCCTTTCCTTCCTGCAGATTAAAAAGTCATACTCACATTTGTAGGGAAATGGGTGCACTTTGAGAGCATAATCTAAGTGAAATAAGTCATACATCAAATTTAAATATTGCATGGTTTCTCTTATATGAGAACCCCAAAGTATAAATAAAGAGCAAAATAAAAGAGAGGTAATAGGACATCTGGAGATAAAACTTTTGCGAAATGGAAGGGGACCAAGGGAAGAGAGAGGAAGGGGAGATATAACAGAATTAGCATGTGTTATGTACATGCACCAGCTCTCCATCATGAATGTAATTATTACAGACTGCAAACATTTACTAATAAAATGTCGCACAGCCATTGGCAGAAATGGGATTTACACAGATTTCTGTGACTCATGTACTCAGGGTGTTTTTAAAACGGCTTCCTTCAAAAGGACTAAAAATATATATTAGGACAGTTTACTTATTTTTAAGATTTATATTCATAATATAATTCAGCAAACAAAATATCTGCCAAACCATGGCCACCTTTAACTTACCTTCATTACAATGAAGAAATTAGAATTCAAGAACACCTCTGTAAGTTTGACCCTGTTGCCATGACTAATTCAAATATACCATGTTCCTAAGGAGCTGGTGAACTGTGTTTCACAAGAAAAGAGGGTCAAAAGTCACAAGACTGAAGAAGCAATGGCCTTAGAATCCAGTAATGAGAAAAAGAGATACAGAACATCAGCATATGATTTAATTGCCTTCTTTACAGACTGTGGTAAATGTAACAGCTTGGCTGAGAATCACTATAATTCCTTTATCCACTTGAAAGCTTGACTTTCATGAAGAGTCTTAAAGTAGATTCCCAGGAAGTAAAAAGGTGTGTGTGTGTGTGTGTGTGTGTGTGTGTGTGTGTGCATGCACGCGTGCACACGCGTGCGCCAGCACAAATATTCCACTGCTTTGGTCTTTCCCCTCCTTCACATAGAATCTTCAGGAGCTGCTGCTATAAAAGGAGAACAGTACTAAAGCATTTTCTTTTGCCCAGAAGCACAACACTGAGGCACTTTACAACACTTAAAAATCTTTCTTCTATGCATCTTTCTATGAACCGTTAATATTTATTAACTTACACTCTGCTGGAGAATTAATGTTTTATAATAAAAAACAAGCAGCAACAAAATGGGAATTTCAGCTAAGCGATTTACTCTTTCAGTGATGAAGAGCTGAGGACAGGGTTGCAAATACAGTTCACTGCCTCTATGTTGGAGCATTCCTTTTCATCATCTAAAACAAAGCAGTAATTGATTATTGTTTCATGCGATTACTAGAGACAATAATCGAAACTGTTATGGGCTTTTTTGTTATCAATAAGAACCAACTAAAATGAAGCTATGAATTAACCTCATATTGATATTACATTTAAAATGGGCATGTATGAAAACATAGGCATATATTTATGGGACTGAAAGCATTTCAAAAATGCAGAATTATACACACATTTAAATATTACATTAAATCAATTCCCAAATAATTCAGAAAGATTTTTTTTTCAGATTTGAACAGAAGCATGTCTGTCTCGTTTGCCTATTCATTATTTATCGAGTACACTTTATTTTCTAGACACATGGGAACCATGAGGTTTTGAATCAGTACCAAGGTTTTAAAAATGACTTACATGAGATCTTCACTCTTGAAGGCTGCCCTTACTAAATCCCTCTGTAATTCCTTTAACAAACTACTCAATCTGACTGCAGCTTTTCGTGGTAAGTTATTACATTCTGAGAAAGAACAAGAGCATCTCAACTCTATAATTAATGTACATATTGCACAAAGGCACAGAAATAAAAACCCAGTAGCATTTATTTCTGCCCTGTCAATTTCAATAATTCAGAACAGCGACAACTATACTGAGAGCCTGTTCCAGTAAGCCTGTTGAATGCTCTCTTTTCATTGTTTTGAGCAAAATTCCTTCTTAAATATTTAGAAGTAGATTTCCGACGTATCATCTTATGTTTCCATTGGGTAAAACAGTAGGGCAGGGAAAAGGAGCATAAATTTTTAGAATGAGGGTGTGAGTTCACCTGGGTATGAATTCTGGGTGTATGAGAAAAACAGATAACTTATTTTACCTTTCATTTTCCCAGGTTTTTTTCATCTAAAAAGTGAATGCAACCTGTAACCTGCAGGATTCCTGCAAGGAATGCAGATGATATATATATAAAACAACCAGCTCACAAAAAATAGCAGTTTTTTTTATATACCAAAAATCTGGAAGAACACTGAAATTGCCCCAGTTTAGGTTGCATAATTTTTGGCCTGATAATTGTCTGATGAAACAGTTATTTTACATTCAACTTATTTCACACTTAAATAAAGTATGTAGTAAGAACAGTGATGATTTTCAATAACAGACCTTCAGACAGCTGAACAGGACTAACAGAATAGACTACATTATTCCACCTTCCATTCTCCAGAACCGTAACTGTTCGGCTGTGCCTACTACAGTACTGATCTGATAGAAGAGGAAATGAAACAAAATCACTGCATTTGAAACTATTTTTGTTCATTAGCAAATAAACCATCAACTTTAAAATGAAACAATGACTGGCATGCCCAGTTTTTTAGTGTAAAAGCACAAATTCTCCTTTCTGTATGTGTGTGGTAAATAAATACTTAAGAATTGACTTGCTTTGAATGGAATTTTTAGCGTAAATTTTGCTTCTACCCCAAGTAATTCTAGGAATAGAACACAGACAGCACTTTCACTGTACCGAAGAAACTCTTTCACTTTTTCTGGCTCTGGTTGTCCTCCTCCTAACTTGCTTCCTTTTCTCTGATGTCTGCCTCTTGTCTTTAACACCCTGCAGGTAGTCCGGCCATACCAGACCATGTCCAATCCCATGAGCAAGCTCACTGTTCTCAACAGCATGCACTCCCACTTCATCTTGGCCGACAACGGGACCACTGGGAAGTATGGAGCCGAGGTGAAACTTCGGAGACAGCTGGAAAAGCACATTTCACTCCAGAAGATAAACACAAGTAAGTGGGCCATTGTTTCCACTGTGCTGCCTCAGAGAAAGTATGCTGAAAGTGATTCACACCGAGGGTCTTGTGCACCTATGTTACAAAAGCTTGACATTGTGAACAGGGCCCATCATTTCTCCTGGGCCAGCAGTTAGAAGGGAAGGAAGTTCTCCAGAGGAGGCTACCTGGAGGTATCAGAAGTGATTACACAATTAGTGGGCTCGGGCTCATTTCTCATGCGTGAAAACTCAAACCCCACATGGGGTTTCTGAATGCAGATAAGTTTTCTCTCCAAATGTTTCCTACATCCTTTTCATAGTACTCCAAGGAGGAAAGACACCCTAGAGAAATTGTTTCTATTTATTAAGCTATTTTTGGTGCATATAAAAAAAGGAAAAAACGGGTTTTGATCTTAGCAGAGGTCTGGCAGTTCAAAGGCGTTTCAAGGGAATTGAACATTATCTAAGCCAAAGCATCCTGTGAAACCACCTTGGTGAAGCTAACTCTCTCTCTTAACTTCATATACTCATTCAGTGCTATTTTTAGATTTTCTATACGTCTATATAAATATATATTATGTGATATACATGATATCATACATATCTGATGGTCATATTATCCTCATCAGTAACTTTGGGCTCTGTGCTGGAATTATTAGGTAAACATTTGAGCTTTGAAAAGGCAGAAACAACAATGCCCCCCAGATCACTTGGTGGCTTGCATTGAAATGTAATCCAAATATGAAAACACAATAATATGTTCTTCCTTACAAAATAAAATTGAATTTTTTTTTCACAAAATAACACATGAAGCTTCATGGCCAGCTCATACTTGGTGATAATTATATATCCCATTAAGGAAACTTGGGTGTAATTGACTGAAACTCCAGAACCTGCAATTCCAAACAACAAAAGCTTCTCTTTGCCTAGATGAGTTTTTTGGAATCCAAGTGCAATGTAGTTCAGCTTGTCTGACTCTCTTTCCTCCTCTGGTGTCTTTTCTCCATCTGTCCCAAATGCATCTTCCCTGTCGTAGTCACCTTGCTCCTAGGACTGGAATCATAAACCCAACAGATCGTAGCTTCTCTTTCCCATACCCTTTTCTCTGGTTTTAGCTTTTAAGAACTACTACTGCTTAAGTAGCCAGGTTTCATACTTTCATCTTTTTTTTTACAAAGATGTCTGGAATAATGAATTCTAGCCTGGGACTAAAGTAAAAATTATAAAACTCCTTTCCTGAACTATCTTTGGAAAAAAAAAAAAAAGAAAGAAAGAAAAGAAAAGAAACATGCTAATAACCCAGAGTAAACATTTTCCAGGAAAAAAAGGTGTAGAAAATACTAAAAAAAACTGATCCAAAGCCCACCAGACATCAAATGTAACAAAGCACTGTTATCAATGAGTGGTAGGTTTCAATATATCCACTAAACTGAATTCATTACAATATTCGATAGCCATCATCACCTACATAGGTTCTTATGCACTATCACAATTCCTCCTTTTAACATGCTCAGTTAAGAAGGGCAGCTTAAATAGGAGTAAGATGGAAGCTGAAAGATGTAGGAGCAAGGCAGCAAGAGACAATTTCAGGGTCGTGTTTAGGACTGTAATGAGAAATCTGTCCAGAAGGGCACTGCTGGCAGCTGGACCAACTGGTCAGTAGCACAGGGAGCACAACTGGGTATGTGGCTGGATAAATTATGCACCCAGCAAAAAAAGACTCGAGGTGGAGTGAATATCCAACTAGAGCTCTGTTGGGCAAACCTGGTGCCTTCTTCTAAGTGGTCATACCAGAGAGGGCATCTTCAATAAAGTAACTTATATGTTTAGGAGGATGCCTTTCTCCAGAGCTTTTAGAGGCGCTGGGAGTGTGGGAAGCCTGCCAGAGAAGGCCAAGGAGCTCCTGGACTGCAGCCTGGCATCACTGAGGCGCACAGCCAGCAGTGCGGAGTGTATAGATGGTGGGACTCAGGCACACCACAAGACACACCACCAGATGGATCATCAGAGACGCGTCCTATTCTGGTGAAGACACAGGCACTTGCTAAACTGTCAAGGCAGAGAGGAGCATATGGGCACATTCACAAGTAGTCAATGAAGCATCAAGGTACAAAGTAGAGGAGAGGCGCGAACCTCAGTACCAGGGATTTCTTTTCTGATGCTTTTTGAGGTACAATAGAAACCCACAGACTCCCATTCACTGAACATAATTAAATGGTCAGAATTATTGCAGACATCAACAGAGATCCTAGAAAGCACAGGAAGTTAAAAGGAGAAGGGTAAAGAATCTTCCCATGAGCTGTAGTTCTATCCCCAAACTTACTAGCGGTAGTAGGGTGACCAACTTGTCCCAGTTTGCCTGAGGCTGTCTTGGGCTTAGAATTGGAAGTCTCATGTCCCCAGGCCTGTTAGTCAAGAGAAAACTGAGAGGAAGGCTCACCTACAAGCAAGTGACACATAAGCTTTTGTTCTACTCTGAACTCTGCCCCTAAAACAGGAAGGGAGTACGAGCTCCTCTGAGGGGAAGGGGTCACCACGGTTCACCAATTTAGAGGTCCCCCTTCAGTACCCTGCAAAGAAAAGAAGCCTTGGAGAACATGGAAGCCTCCAGGAGGGAACCAAGAAGACAGGCTAAGAGCAGACCTGGCAGTAACACAAGACAGCATAAAATGCAAGCTTTTAATGCATCCTTCTTGGTCAATATCTCGAACAGTAATTCTGATTTCTAACCTGAACACTTTTTCTTTATGCCATGATTGGCAATACTGTGGCTTCTTCCTTTCAGAAATTATATTTTATAGAGCCAGTCTAAAAATTCCCATTTATATTTTCACTCCCTGTTTCAAAAGTGTAAGAAACCTTAGGTATAACTGTGGAATTCAACTCCCTGCATATTAGACACCATGCCACTATAATGCTGTCCACCACCCAACACTCAGGACAGCCTGTAGCCGTCTGCAAACATTGCAGCATCTTCCTAGTTCAAGGGCCAAACCTCCTTGTCACTTAGGGTAACCTGCAGTCTGTTTATTACATAAATGACATACTCTTCTGGAGAGCATTTCCTTTAACAATAGGGTACATCTCATTCAGGACACCTGTGCGTCCTTTCTTATCAACTCCCCCATTCGTGCCCAATTATGAATAGTGTTACAAGTGTCTCGCCTTTTTCTCAGCATGCAGTGTCTCTCCCCTCCCAGCCATTCCTGCTCTCAATAGGCAGTGCCACAGATGAAAGAAAATCCTTTTAGACGTGAGCAGTTACACGTTTTGTAATGCTCTCTTAGCCACTATATTTTAATGTGCAAATCTAATAGGCAGAGAGCAATACCTGTCATTCCTTTAGTAAGTAAATATTTATTGAACTCTAATTACATCCCTACCATGGCTAAGTTCTGGAGAAGCAGCACTAAACAAATCACTGATCTTAAGGAAGAAAGAACAGTGCGCTAAGCAAATACACATTGCCTGATAGTACCAGGTGCTATCAAGAAAAATAAGGTAACATCTGTGTGTGGCATATGTATCATGAGGGTCACTTCAATTAGGTGACCAGAGATGGTCTAGCAGGGAGTGACATTGAACCAGAGGCCGGCATGCTGTGAGGGGGCTGTGGAAAGAGCATTCTGGGGAGAACAGAAGCAGGGATAAACATTTTGGGTATTCAGTCGTAAGAAAAGCTTAGTAAAGAGTTGAATTCTATCCTAATAAATTTGGATCTGATAATTTATAGGTTCGCCTTTATGTTTTAAAATACTGTATCCCTGCAGTTGTATGGACAGCCTAGATTGAAGTCGGGAGAAAATAAGCAGCAACGAGATGCCTTTATGAAGCTACTGCAATACCACAGGGAGAGACAACAGTGGTTTGAAGGAGGGTGGCAGCAGGAGAGGTGGTAAACTGTGGTTAGAGTATCATCAGACCTCTGTTAACATTACTTATCGATAAAATATCAAATATGCATGGGCTGCCCTAGGAAGTAGCATCTTAGTATCCTGATCTTTAAAAATTATAAGCATAGAAACGTTTTAATGTTAAAAATTTCAAACATACAGAAAAATCAGAGCATATTGTAACATCCAGGCTATGACTAATGATCAATAATGCATACCACAGTTATTAGAAGTATTACTGATCTCCACAGTCACATCCTGTAGCCATTTGCCCAGCCTCAACCTTTTCAACCCACAGCCTAACTTGTCCCTCTACACATACGTGCCGCTGCTTCCTGGATATTCTTGAAGGAAAAATCCAGACAGCGTATCGTTTCATCCATAAATGTAGATGCCAAAGAATCTTTTGAAATGTGTGTTGGCAACACATAAGACCAGATTTTAAAAATATTTCTTTAACTCAGGACACCAAAATTTGAGGGACACCAAAATACAAAGAGGAGGAATTACACATTTCTGGTTTTGTATCACACAGTAGGGTAACTACTAATTAAAACGTCCTGTATTTTATAATGAATAGAAAAGTATAAAATTCCAGACACATAAAAATGATGAGATCGGAAGAGATGAAAATAAATCTTAATTTGCTTATTATATACATAATCTAGTTACCATAACATATCCCATAAAGTTGTACAAATATTTTCTCAATATTTCATGCTTAACTTTATCTGAAATTTGATAGTCATCCTTTCCAGCCTCAAATTCTACTCTCAGCTGACCAAAGATTATTTAAAACAAATACTAACATTGCAGTTCTTAAAAAATGAAAGTTAGATAAATCCCTAGAAACTGAGGCTTGCTTTTGAGAGTTTGAAGGGTGAGTATAACTTTGGGGAGAAGAGGAAGAGCTTGTCTATCATGAGTGCTTTAAAATCAGAGTGGTAGGTACACCCACCCGTTCTGTTCTGTATTTCTCTTAGAATTTTATTTCCGCTCCTGTAAACAAAGGATGCTAATTCCTTGGAGTGTTGTGATGAAACGAGTCAACATGCAAAAGTGTGGCCAAACTACTGATTCCCTTTCCTGCCTTTTGGGGGTGCGGTGGTCCCAGATGGGCATCCACGGACAATGTGTACACAGCCTTACTGCCACAGGTCTGACCCGAGATTCAGGTCTTTTCACCTGAAGCCCAGCAGAGTCCAAAAAGTTTATTAAAAGAAAACAGGGTTAGAAACTGGACGTGTCTCTGAAGAAGCCACAAGTTAGTAGCTAGTAGTTACAGAAAGAGTCTGAAGGGCAAATGAAGGCTTAACATTACTTATTGAAAAGTAATTGATGTAATTTCTTGGTCACAGAAGCAACAACCAGAAAATTTCTACTTTTTCTATATTATTGAAAATGAAAATTCTACACTGTAGCTAAGTAAACAGAGCTTAATCAAGAAAATGCAAGCCTTCTTTGGAGATTCAGGCTATTTCAGTGTCTAAGAATAATCACAGACATGAATTGTAATGTTGAGTAATTTTGCTTGCTGCAGGTGTCAGAACTCAGGGTGAGTGTGAATTGGCCAATAATAGATGTTAAAAACTTCGATCTGGACCAGTATCAGATTTTCTTCTGATATTTGACCATTTTATCCACCCACCCTCACAAAAAAAATAAAATAAAAGAAGATAGAAATCAAGTTCTTTTCAGGCGCCATTTCATTAAGGTGTTAGTTGTTTGTATTTGAACGTTATTTTAGGATTGGCCAGATGGAAATTTTATTTGGATTGCACATCTAATTATATTTTGAACATCAAGCCTGGGTGTAGGAAATTCTATTATGAGGCGAGAATTTTCTATCTCCCTACTTGAAAGAGAACTTTATATCAAATTAAATCCAATGTGAGGGATTATTTCTCCATGGCAGACCTTACAAAAACACTTATTCTGTGATATTAGTTGATGGGAGTATCTAGGTATCTTCAGATTTCCATAATCAATGTTTTTGCTACTTTCAAGGTTTGCTTGGAAGATAATTTGATGTTGTTCTTTCTTTGGCCCAGAGTAACAGCTGACATTTCAGCATGACCTCATCTTATGAGGCTACCTACCTAGAGTACTTTTTTCTAAAGCAGCAGATTAGAATGGGCTTGTCATTTATCTCTGAGTAAGCAAGGAGAAGAAATGATTGCAGAATTCATAAAATATAATCAAATTTGGCATTTGAGGATAGTGGTATCTAGAAATCTCTGCATAACAAAAACTATATGTTTTAGCATGAAGTCCCTAAGCCAGAGATGGCGAACCTTTCAATGAATACAAACAGCTTGCTGTGGCACACGTGCCATAGGTTCACCGCCATTGTCCTAAGCCACCACACCTTGTCCCCATATGATTGTGTATTAATCCACACAAATAAAAATAATAACAACAACATTGCTCAGGAGGACAGAATGCTATCTCCAATAAACTATGTGTTTTTGTGCAGAATAAGTATTTCCCTTTCCATTGAGATGTATGATACATGAATACCACACACATGACGGTGCCTGAGGCGAGTCAGAGCTGGTAAAGTTCAAGTTGCCAGTGAGCGGAAGTGAATGTTCACATTCTGCCACAGGTAGGGCAGTTCCTCATGAAGAATTGCCTGGCTCAAATGCCATTGGCATCCCTACCAAGTACTTCCTACTTACAGGATGTCCACACTCAAAGACAGGTAGAAGCAGCACCACTAAGAAATGGTGCTGAGATTCAGAATACTTAACAACCTCTAAGGCTTTGGTGTTTGAGCCCAGACAGACTGATGTCATCTGCAGCACGTCCTTCAAATTCTAACATCACCTGCGATTGGGAAGTTCTTTCTAACATCACACCTGCATTTGTGCTGAATCTTAAACCTGCTCTCTGCTGGATGAGGCTCAAAGTCATCATCTATATTAGAGCTTTCAACATATTTGAAAACCGTAAATGGACTCAAACTGACCCGTCTGTTTTTCATTCGAGGAGACACACCAACCAGCTTAATGGGCAGACCTCACGACGTAAATAAGATCAGAATTTCCAACTTGGTAGCACCACTGAGTTTTATGTTTCAGGCTCAGTGATTCCAGAAATGTGCTCTAGCCTGAGAACTTTCCTGTCAGAGTCCTTTGTGCTCACAGAAATCCTACACACAGTTATTAGCTAACCAGGGAAAAGAGACAAAGGTGCAAAAAGATCCTACTCCCTAGATGACACTGCCCAGGGGATAACTTAGTAAGATGTTAGTAGAATACAGTTCAAAGTGGAATACCAGGGAAAGCCTCATTTTTGATCTGTAAATTACTGAAGATTGTTTTAGAATAAGGCTCTAGGTGAGAGATATTTGACCTATACCAAAATCATAAGTTTTTAGGAATATTCCATTCACACAACCCAAGCTTCTATCGAAAATACAGTGAATAAGTCATGAGAAAATGGCCAAATGAAACATATTAGCAATTATGACAAAAGGCTAATTTCTATAATATATGGACAACCTAAAAAATCAGTAAAAAAAGTGAAAAGCCTCATAGAAAAATGTGCAAAATATTTCAACAGAGACATTATAAGGAAAAAAGTAAATTTCATTCAATGATGAAATATTTTAGGCTTTCAAATTGGCAAAAAAAGGAGGAAATACAACATTTTCAATGAATGTGTAAATATGGGCAACTTTATTCAAAAGACCATTTTTCCAGTTCTGTTTCCTTTTAAATATGCATATCATTTAGGCCTGCTACAAGTTTATTTCTAGGAGTTTATTCTTCACCCATTTACTGTAATGTTTTTACAATAATAAAATAGAAGTAACCTAATAATTCATCAATAAGCAAATTGATATATAGCAAAATATTCTGAAATCATTCTGATAATGTAATAGTTCTGTTTGGGCACAGAGGGAAAGATTATCTTCACTGCTTAAGTTAATAATATGTTGTACAATAATACAACTATATGCTTAGTATAATTATATTTTAAAATTATATATATATTTATTTATATGCCTATAAAATATCTAAAAGGACCCAAGTGAACAATTAGTATTTACAGTAAGGTTTAAGATAGGAAAGAGAAGACAGGCAGTGACACTTTTCAATTTATACCTTTAAAAACTTCTTGATTTTTACAGTGAGCAGATACTGCTTTAATAAAAAAAAAATATGCAAGCCTTTGGAGGAAATCTGTCTATCCACATAATGTGGTTAAGTAACCTAGTCCCTTAAGTGTATATCATTCTTTTTTAAAAAAAATACGTTTTATTGTGTATGTTTAAGGTACACAACATATTAAGACCCAGCTGTAGCACAGTGGCACTGTAGTGGAACAGATTAGCGTACCTTCATCTCACATAGTTACCCATGACAAGAGTAGCCATAATCCACTCATTTAGCAAAATTCCTGAATGGGAAATACCATTATAAAGTACAGTCCTCATGTTGTGTATTGTACATTAGTGCTCTGCAAATTGTTCACTCCACTGTTTCATCCCTTTGCCCCACGTCTCCTCTGGACCCTGGGGTGACCCCTAGCGTTGCTCACCTGTGTGGGTAGGGAAGCATCTGAACCGTGCTCGATCCATCTTCCCTCTGCCTCAGTCTTCTGGCAATTCTTCACTCCTGAGGCAAAGTGAGAGCATCAAGTCAGGAGGCCCGAGGGAAGAGAGCTAGGTAAGGACACAGTAAAAACAGTATTCTCAAATTACAGGGCTGGGTATTTAGCTCAGTGGTTCTGCCGCCTGCCTCACAAGCACAAGGACCCAAGTTCAATCCCCAATACTGGGGAAAAAATTCTCAAATTACATGTAAAGGATATACATAAAAACTATGAGACCAATGTAAAAACATGTTGTTACTTAGGTGTAATAATGGCTGACACCAGAACCACAATCATCTTCCTTCTTTGGAGTTGGTGAACGATAAAGCGGCCAAACTAGAAACACAAGCTTAAATATCATGTGGTTTCTCTTATAGATAGTGAGTAGGAAATTGGGGAAAGAGCTTTTGCAAATGAGAAAGAAACCAAGAAATAAAGAGGGAGGAGAGAGGGGAGAGGAAAGGGAAGTACACAGAATTGAGATGTGTTGTGTACGCGATTCTATCACCTTCCCACGATGAATGTGATCATTAGGTACTGTAAATGTGTGAATAGAAAAGTTTTAAATGAAAAACAAATAGCCTAAATTTAGTCCCAATCCTTCCTTTTAATCAAATGTCCTATTTTTACAACAGGGAGACTTAAAATGCCCTATATTTATGTCCCTAACATGAGTAAAATCTAAAACTGTTCACTTCCCTTTCATCATGATCCTGAACCTCATAGTTCAGCCTCTTCCCCCCATTATAATGCAGCTCACTGAACAGTTGTTTGAACAGCTGTTGGCTGTTGTCCACATGCTTGCTGTGGAAAAGCTTCATGACATTCTGTACCATGCTATACTTTTAAAGAGTCTTCCTAGGAAAGCTAAATGCATGTCAAATTTCTTCACTCTTTCAAAATGTGACAATCACGAGAACTCAAAATATCTGTCATCTAAAATAGCAGTTGCTTGTTGTCTTTCTTTCTCCTTGACAGCATTTATTTTGAGATTTTTCTTTAGAAGCATTTGTTTGTGTGCCTGTAATGTACAAATCATTAAAGGGGTTGCAAAATTAAGGCTTAGCTGTGGGTTGAAAACTTAGCTTTACAAATAAGTAAATAATAACTAGTTTTTGTTGAGTCCTCTTCTAAATAATTGACAAGGAATAACTGATTTAATCTTACAACAGACTTGAAGTGGGTACCATTACTTTTCCGGTTTTACCAATAAGGAAACAAAAAATCCAAGTAATAGAACAAAAATCTGACTACTAGCAAATGGCAGACCTGAAATCTGTTTGAACACACATCTATACCACTGAGTTCTATAGCCTCTCTCTATGCAAAGAGCCAGTTATGCAGCAGTAAGTGCTAAATGTCTTTCAGTAGTATAAGGTACAATAGGCATTCAGAGGAACATTTCTGGTTGGAGTATTTGTGGATACCTGGTAGACAAATTTCAAGTGAGATTTGACAGACAGAATGAAGATAATGGACTCAAAGGCAAACAAGTAAGAGCTTTCAACAGGCAGAAAGTGTTTTTGCATGTATTCTAAACTTTTCATCATTTATCTTCTGTCCACATAAGCAAAATTTCAGCTACAAATATGAATAAGAACCACATGTTGCTTTGCAGAAAATATCATTAAAATCATAAGAAAAATATATATGTTCCACTGTATCTCTTTTGCTGGCTGGTTAATATACAGGAGATTCTACAGTAGAGTACAGCATCAAAATGATAAGCAGGTAGGCCAGGCATAGTGGCACATGCCTTAATCCCAGCCCTTGGGAGGCTGAGGCAGGAGGATTGCTGTGAGTTCAAGACCAGCCTGGACTACATAGTGAATTCCAGGTCAGTCTCAACTTCATAGTGTGACCATCTCAAAAAACCAAAAAACAAACAAACAAAAAAAGATAAACAGGAGGACAGTATGTATGTATATTTATATATAACTTCATTTAGCTCATAGCTTTCATTTTGCAAATAGGAAAGTCACTTAAAAAAGGTCAAGTGTCCCAAAATTCACGCAGTGAGTTAATGCTGCAGAGCTTCCATCTGACCCTATCCTGCAAAACCCTAGGTTTGCCACACTTTGTTCAGCATCATGTCACTACCTTAGCGTAGAAGGTGCTGTTTACTCTCTATTGCATATAAGACCCTACGAATTCAGATACTTGAAAAGCTCTCCACACACATGAGCAACAACAGAAGTAGGGTGTTTAGGGAATCAGCCTCATTTCAAAGCAATATTCTGAAAGGTAATTACGGAAATACCGAGATAGCCACAGACACAATGATCGCATACCTGCTAGCTAGACATCTTCATTTTTAACTCTGACACTAATCTTATCATGGTGGGTCTTCACTAGAGAGACTAGATTTTTGCTCATTAGGGTTTGATAACTTGGGGAAAAATAAACTAAAAATACCAGCGTGCTGCTCACTCTGCAGGAAAGATGCAGCTAAGCCAATATTTTTGCTCAGGTTCATCAACAAATGTATGTGTTAACATTTTCCAGGGCTCCGGGGTGGGATCACGAGGTAACTATTTGAAGCTTTGCATACACTGTTTCGTACGTGGTCTAATTGCCTTACGCAGTGGAAAAGCAGCCTGGAGAGTCTGTACTAGGCAAGGTGAAGTTGTGTTCCAAGAAACATGCTAATTAGAAACACCCTAGAAAATGAACAGCGGTTGTTCTTGGTTTTTTAACATAAGAACTATGAAGAACCCAGAGGAATTAACCCTTATGTCACGTTCACTGAGGGATACTGCTTTGTGCTCTCCCCAGTGAGTACACTCCTATGAGAAGGCAGCTCTGCTAGAGCTAAGAATGACCAAGAGATGCTCCATGAATTGTGGGTGCCTCATCTCTCACACCAGGGCAGCTACCACCCTGCCCAGCCCCTACCTCTCAACAACTGCCCCAGGTAGAGCCTGCTTTCAAAGTCTAGGTTAGTCCTGGGACTCAGGGACAAAACACCTAACTTGAGGATCTGAGGTCATCCTTAAACGCTATTTATGGAAAGAAACAAAAACAAGGTAGAAATGTATGAGTGGGATTCTCCCTCGAGGCCTATATTTAACAGAAAATGCTGCCTGGGCCAACTAGCCAAAGCCAGCTTGTTCAATAAATTACCATCTCCAGAGACAGGATGTTACCATGGAATTCATCTCCCAGTTTAAGGCAGAAGAATCATAATACTGAAACTGTTTTTCTTCTGCAAAAATAATGAAATAAATATATATCCATAAATATATCTTAGCCAATGAAAGAAACAGAAGAGTGCAGAACACAGACAAGAAGTTCAGTAAATAATGTTATTCATGTTGACTGACACATTGACATTTGTTTCAATTCCTCTTTAAAAAGGAAAACATTTAGACTCATCTCTGAAAGGATAGTTTCTTAGGTGACATACAGCTCAATCACTTGAGAATAAAATTCTTATTTCTCAGAAAATCAGAAAATATGTTTAAAAGGTAAATCTAATACCTGTCCTAGAAAACACCCAAACTGAAAGATTCATCATTATCATTGTAATTAATGTAACAACCAATGCTTATTAGGGATTTACTAAGTGCCGAGCATTGGTAAAAGTACTTACCATGAATTCATTAAAACCCTTTCACCTACTGCAGTAGTTATCTAGGCCGAAACAAAATAATGAAGGATACTTCTTGCAGTGAAGGGTTGTTAATTTTAAGAACCTGTTAAATTTTGATTTTAAGAAAGACTGCAATGTTTGGCCTCGGTTGGAATGTGTAACATGGGCTGTGGTCACACGTAGAAATTCATACAAATTGGATGGTCCATCTACTTTAATTGAGTGTGTATCTGACCATTGGATTATAGAAATTTCAAAGATTTTATTTTTTGACAGGATGCCTGCCGTTTTTCTCTCTTGACTCCCGCTTGTTTTATTCATTTTGGGGTAGTTGCCAATTAGATCCAATTGGTAAGTATAATTAACGGACAACTTGAACTTCCTCTTAAACCCCAGCCAAGAAAATTAACCACAGCAGCTTTCTTTCCCTTTAAAAACCCCTAACAACTTCATTTCTTCTGACTGCTATTTTTCTAAGACATGCAACCAGATCAGGGATTAGTGAGTCATTATTCACCATCTTAAAGATGCCACGCAAGAAAGCTTGGAAGCACTGCCCCAATACTACTAGCAGGAAATCAGCATTTGTTTCTGTTCCTGGAGCTGTGCGAGGCATTTTTCACATACACTATCTCTTTTCATACACTCAAAAACCCTTCAAGGTAGGAATTATCTTCCTTTCTTTTTTTGATAGGTGACAAAATGGCAGCCCAGTGAGGTTATGCTCTTACCTTAAATACCATTAGTGAAACAGCTAGATGCAAACAAGGGTTTTGATGTGATCACAAAGCTCTTGCTTCTTCATCTATGCAAGGAAATACCTTGTTCAAGGAGAGGCTCTCCAGAAATGTTACTGGAAAACTTGGAGGTCATTATTTCATTCAACAACCATTTGAGCACTACCTCTGTGCCAGACATGGGCAAAGCACTGGTTAGGTTGGAATAAATCATCACATAGGACTTTGGAAAGAGGATGGTGGCTAGTGGCAAGATGGTGAGAAACAGGAGGGGGGAATGGGCAAGGTGATGGGGAAGAGGGAGGAAGGAAGCAAAGGAGATCCTGATCGTGTATCCATGGCTACCGTCTTTCTTCATGTGACTCGTGGACTTCCCTTTGTCATCCTATGCCTGAGAATATATGAAGGAGGCTGGGAAGGCAAAGGGACGTTCAATTGTCATCACTGGCATCTTTTCTGATCATTGCACCTTCATCAAATGCATGGGGATAACCATGACGTGAAGTTTTCCATCTTTGAGCCCATAACGATCCCTTGAGAGGGATAACAACCCTATGTTGCAAGTCAGAGTAGAAGTTTAGCCAGGGAGCTCAGGAAGTGGGAAGGGTTTAATCCATCTCACAGACTAACAGCCACAAGGTCACACCACATGACTTGAAAAGGAAGTTAAAAGTCCTCTGAGCGGATTACAGGTGTATCAAGAACATCTTGTTATCTTGTGTACATGCTCTAATCTGTTCAACCCACCATGCAGGCTTTCTCAAACCTCAACCAGTCAAGGAAAAGGCCTAATACCCAATTAATTCTAAGTACTAAACCCACTGTCAGTTCACCTGAGTTGGGGTAATTTGCCATTTATCAGATGATCTCAACTATGTTGTTCCAAATTTCCTCTTCCTTTTAGAGGGTCTTCTCTCTGAAGATTAATTTGTAGGAAGAACACACCACTGTTGAAACCAAGCCCTATCTTCATTTAATGAAATGACTTGACACAAATGTGCCATGCTTATGAGTGGAAGTTGTGTGTCAATGAAGACCATGAAGTCAAAATAACTTTGGGGAGAACACATTTTAGTGAAACCCGCTCTTGGGGTTTGTGTGTCTTACTTACCAGACCCTCTTCCTATTCAAGCTAGGAACTCTGTCTTTTTCAGCAGAGACTGGTCCGCATTGGAATTGCTTGTTCAGGGACTAGGACATTGTCTTGTAATGATGTAAGTCTGTACAGGGGAAATGCCTACCATACTAATAAGATTCCTTAGGCATTTTTACATGCAGGGAAGAACTCAAACATCCTTTTGCAGAATAGAAAGATTTAGGTTGCAAATATTTGACTGGCATTTTGGTCTCAAGATTGGCAAAATCACTCTGCTTGGTCAGATATAATAGATTCCTAAAATGATAACAGAGACCTTCTTGATGGGACCCAATCTCTTCCTTGTTGCATTGCGAACTAACAGCTCTTGAATATTTTTTATTGGTTGTTTTTCTAGCTTCTTTTTCTGCCATAACACCATGTGAACCTTCTGTCCCACCCATTCCAAGTTATTTGCAGTTTCTCTTAAATAACAGGGCCCACTGGATGTGGTTTTGTCCCTCTCCGGTATTTGCTGAAACTCCCTTCTCCATCCGTACCTGGCCACAACCTATGTTCTCTCTAAATCTCTTCTCAAAGATGTCCTTTGACTCCATCCTGCCTATGATCCTCACATTCCTACATATCCCTGTCTAACCCTTTGTCAGTCACAGCACTGCTTCCTTTGGGAGAGGGATTATCTGTCCCTCTGCCTGCTCCATCTGCCGTCATCTTAGACTGAATTCCTGCAGAGCAGTGTCCATGTCTTATCCATCTGATCATCCTGAAAACTTAGCAGAGTACCCAGCACATATGAGGAGCTGCTCGATAAATTGCTGTTGTAAATATCAGTACTTGGTTTTCCTGGACTTCTTTTAGCTTTGGTTTCTAGTCTGATGGAAATATAATGGGAGGATTTAGATTGAAAGCTAGAAAAGAAATAGACTCAAGAAAGGAGGAAAAGTAAGTGGGAGCATGCACAGGAAAAGACTGCCTCTGACTCATGGGCATGAAAGCATTTAGCCTGTGGAATTGATTGCATTGCTGTTAGATTGTGATCATTATTAAATCATGTCCATCTTATAACTATAGTCTAAGAATATTTTTAACAGCCAATACCATCATGGCTTCAGTATTTCTATTTACACAGAAAAAAAGAAACTATTGATTTTTCTCCTACTTATTTAAAGTGATAATTGCCTGTGGCTGCTTTTTCAGTCTAGATCAGGATCAATCCACTCAGTAGAAATGTATGGCTAATTTTAGAAAGTTAGACAAACATAAAATAAATGGAAATTTTGTGCTGAATGAGTGCTTTTCTGCCACAAACAACAATTTTACAGTTAGATATATTTAGAGAAGATATACCATCTCATTCCATAGGGTCCTGAAGAAAAGTGGGCTGTGATTTTAATTTGCTTAAAGTGGTTTAGGCCAAGAAATATATCATAGGATCCTTCAAAGTCCCTTTCTAACATTTATAATTTGTCAATCTCTTCAATACTATTTGACCATTTCAGGCCCTTGAAACTAATGGATGTCATAATGAAATGCAATTCATAGAGATTTCATGAATGACTGGAAATAGTGCTCCTGAATGTCGTTAATAAAGCTGTCAGGGTTTTAGCCAAATTAAAATGTTTTAATGTTGAACCCTGAGCTCAGGATCACTAAACCCTGAGAAAAATAAAAAAGAAAGAGAGATTTTTTTTATGCCCTAATAATAAACCAATAAGCAAACAGCCTAATTTTTTTCTCTTGGTATTCCTGGCTGAAACTAATAAGCAGCCTTTCCCCTTCCTGCACAGGCTGTCCCCATTCTGCACTGGAGGCCAGATTTCAAAAGCAAAGCAGAGTTCTGCACGCCCCAATCCAGCAGGCAAACACTGACATCCTGAATCACAGACAGAGGAATCAAAGGCTCTAACAAGCCTTGGCATCTCTAGGTCTACATAGGGTGACATAGGCAACTCCTGCGGAAAATAGGCAGAGTGAAAAAAACAGGTAGACCTTTGCCAAAACAAGGAGGTGAAGGCTGAAGATCTAGCTTTTCTGGTCATCAAATTAAAGCTGCACCGTGCCCTCCATGAGCAGCATTTTTTTCTACCCAGAAGGAGAACATAAGAAATATAAACTGACTCTGAGGTATGTTAGGGTTTATTAAGAAGTCCTGGGAGAGATGGTCAAGCAAGCAGAAACTGAATATGGCAGGCTCATGTGAACATTTAGAGGATGATGAGAAACCCCACTTCACCCTGTATTTCCACCTATAAGTCTTGTTTCTTGGAATACATAGAATGAAATTCACATTGTTCTCTTGGATTGTTCTCATTATTCAAGTAGTAAGAACTGTCACTATGACTATACATGATTGTTCATAATTAGGAGGCTGAGGAAGGAGGCACGTGAGTTTGAAGCTAGACTACCAAGTTCGAGATCCATCCGGACCATATAGCCAGACTCAACAAAAATAACCAAAAAAGGAATTGTTTTTTACCAACTCAGATGTGTAGGAAATATCACATAATAAGAACATTTCTTTTTTTTTGGCACGGGATTGAATTCAGGTCCTTGTCTGAACTTTTCTTAATTCAAGTCTAATTCCAAGATTCTTTCCAACTAGTTTTTGGTAAGTTCAGTCTTAACCTTCATTAGAATTCTCCCCCTACCCACCTCCATCTTACTCAACTTTCCTTCACCATTATAAACACCTGAAATCATCAGCATATGAGGACAAATGCTTTATTTTGGGCCATAGTTTTAGAGGTTACAGTCCATGATCAGCTGGTCATGCTATTTTTGGACCTAAGTTGAGATAATATATCATCATAAAGCATATGGCAAAGCGAAAAGGCTCACTTTCTTGCCAGGAAGTGAAAGAAAGAAGAGACCAAGGTCCTATATTCCCCTTGCAGGGAATGTCTGAAATAACCTAAACACCTCCCACTAGGCCTCACCTCTTAAAGCTTCCCCATTTCCCAAAAGCACCATCCTGGGGACCAAGCCTTTTAACCCATGGACTTTTGGGTGATGCTCAAGATCCTAAGAAAAGCATCCCCACCAATACTCTCTTACTCTTACTGACACATCTTAGCAGGTACTTGGAAAATTGGAAAAGGGCCTCTCAACTTCCTTCAGCCAAGGCCACTACCAATTGACTGAGCCTGCTTGATCACTTAAGTGGGAAGCTGTGGCACTCCCAGGCCAGACAGACCCAAAGGAATCTTTGCTGTAACTGCAATCAGGACAATGGTTCAGCGTGCCATGGTGGACTTCACAACAGTACCCCTCAGACAGGGTGCACATGGTAATTCCCACCCACATGGAGCTCACATATGGAGCAAAGGACACGGAAAATAAATAGAAATAAGATATTGGTGGAGAGTGATAAAGAGAAAACTAAAATAGAGAAGGCAGGACAGGGGATTCAGGGAAGGGTCCTGATGTTAAGTAGCATGGTAGGGAAGACAAGGTAAGAAGAGGACCAAGAACTGAATCTTGGTATAGTGCTAGCATCATACACAGATAGGTAAAGATGAATCAGCAAAGGAATTGAAGGAGCAGCAAGTAAAGTGAGAGAGAAACCGAGAGAGTGAACCATCTAGATCCTGAATAGGTAAATCTATTTCCAAGAGCAAAAAATAGCCAGTGGTGTTAATTGTGGTTATCAAGCCAAGTGAGAAGACACCACAAAGAGGTCATCAGGATGTTGTGATTTTCATCTGCCTGCCCCTGACTTGTACAATTTCTTCCCTGGCTCACCAGGTCCCACGTCTCCCACTCAAAGACACTAGCCTTTCTCTTCTTCTTCCACTTCAGGATGTTAGGAAGGTTTTGGTGCTTTTTTTTTTTTTTTAATAAAATCTACCCACACAGTTTATCTTCAGGTGACTTCAGCTTTTTAGCAGCTGTGGCCAGCAACACAACCCCCCTACCCTGCAAGATAGACACTTCAACGATCCTTTTAATGGAGTAGAGAAAAACTACTAGAAAAGAAAATCTAATCAATAAGCCAGTAAATTATTCTGGATAATAAAGATTGTTAAATACATTCTTCAGTTTCGGGCAAAGCACCAAGTATAGAATATACCAATATATGTAAGCCAGGTGTGGTGGCACATGCCTGTAATCTCAACACTCAGGAGGCCAAGGCAGAAGAATTACTGTGAGTTCGAAGCTAGCCTGGGCTACACAGTGAGTTCAAGATCTGCCTGAATTACATAGCAAGACCCTGTCTCAAAAATCAAATAAATGAATAAACGAATGAGTGCAATTTTAAATAGAAAATCTGAAATGGGGTAAGTGGCAGCACATTTGATTTGAAGTGCGTACATAGTTCCAAATACCTGGATTTAGTGGCTAAATTGCAAGAATGTGTATCTTTCTGTGTGAATTACATACAAATAAAATGAGTGCCAATGCTTGGCTTCCAGTTTTCGATTTGATCACCTTCTCATTGGCCATGGGCACTCAGGTTTAACAGACTAACAGGTGTCATCTTCTATGACTCACTTTTACCGCATAAGTTAGGCTTAAAGGTGGGCAATCTGCAGCCCAACAGCCAAGTCCTCTGGGCCATCTGTTCTGAACAAAAAGCTTTATTGAAATGTAGCCATGCTCATCCTTAATGTAGTCTCTGGACGCTCTCATGCTATAACTGCAAAACTGAGTAGTTGCAACCAAGTGCATTTGGCCTGCAAAGCTGACAGTGGTTATTTATGTGACACTTTACAAAAAAATGTTTTGCTTATGTCTGGTTTAGACGTTAAAACAGTCATCTGGAAACATATTATTCACAGTCATTTTAAAACCCCTCCATGAATGTTGGGCTATTATTTGGTGCAGGGGATACATCCTAGATTTCACTTCTTTTTATAGGAAAAAAAACCTTGCAGCTTTATGCTAGGGCACTGATTCTCAAAGTGTGGTTCATGGGCCAGCAGCAAGAGCATGACCAGGAAACTCATTGGAAATACAAATTCTCAGATCCTACTGGAAACTATGGGAGCGTGGTCCAGGAAGGTGCTTTGGGGCTTCCCCCAGCTGATTCTAAAACATGCTAACATTGAGAGCCTTCTTCCTAGAGCAGACACTGATGAGAAGGGCCAAAAATCTGAAATCTACACCCCTCCTTGTGATAATTTTTAATGAACAGACTTTTTGCATATTGGAATCAGACCTTAAGGTGCCACTTTCTTCCTGATAACCTTCAAATAGCCTACTTACAAGATAATGGAATTAGCACTTATTATTTTGCTCAAATCCATTTTTAGTGTCAGCAGCAGGAAAAAGCCAAGCCATAACTGTTTCACACAGATATGACAGAGTAGGATAATGAGGCCAAATACTCCAGTGATGAAGGACCCAAAGTACCCAACACACGTCCTCGGCCATGACTCTCTCATTTCCCATCCTCAGGCACTGGATGCGTTTAAGTGATAGAGTGTAATGAGGCATTTATTTCCAAGAAGGAAAAGTAGCAGGGATGTATTTCCAGCACCATCACAGATATGCTAGAACATGAGAAAAATTTTCAACTGATAGGTTCCCCACCCCCATACAGGATTTTCACAGGTGCTGCTGTACTGTTGCTGTTTTCCTTTACTTAATGATCTAATCCTTCCCTGGAGTTTCATCCCTCTGTGTCTCCAGAAACAAGAATAGCTCTGACAATGAACAGCTGTGGTTTAGCTGGAGGGAGAAACCGGATCCCAGGAAACACAGAGGGAACACTGAGTCTTGGCCTTTCTAAGCTGGAAATAATGCAACAAAGAAACAGTGAACAAAGGCACCGCATTTTTAAATATCTGGGATTGGAATTGATTTAAAAACTAGCAGAAATGCATGGACAAGGGGGAAAAAATGAGAACCAAGACCTGTCATGTAAAGGTACAAGATCCCAATAATGAATGTAACTGTACTGTATACCTAAAATGTACCAATAAACTCAATAAAAGAAAAAAAACTAGCAGAAATGAGTTTGTATTTATGAGATGAGTAGAGTGACCAGACACCCTGGCTCATTCAATTAAATAGTCCCAGTTTATACCTGTCCTACTAGAGCAGTTACCAATGATGCTAATACGTCCTAAGAGTATACATGATATGATCCCTTTATGTGACACAATTGAGTACCGAGTGCTCGGTTATTTCCTAATGTCTCTGCTTGAAAACCAGCTCAGACTATTACTGGTCCGTTAATTTTCAATTTACTCTCAATGCCTTAGTGTCCTTACCTGTAGAATGGGTATAAAAATACCTCTTCCATGGGGTTGATGAGTAGATTGAATCAGCATATCGACTCTGCCCTGTTCAGTGCTGTATATCTGGTAGGTGCTCGGCAGGTTCTTCTTCCTAGGGAAGAGAGAACCTGCCTTCACCCAATTGTCTCAGTGCATATCAGTATACTAATTCCTTCGCTGCAAGCCAGAAATTTCTAAGTACTTGGTTTGGGTTGCATTTGTAATTAGCTTTTTTAACATGTTGCCATAGTTGTTGCTTTGTGAGGAGCTGTAACAAACTCAAGACAAACTGTCTTTCAGAAAAAGCCATATTTGCACCTAAATAAGGTGGTGCCCATACAGCAGAACCAGAGGCTCAACTTTATTAGCTGCTGCTGCAAAATGACCACCACAAACAGAAAGGGCGGCATTATAATTCTTAGCATTAGAGCACAAAGAGATCCATTACGGTATAACCCAACTCTGCGTCACAATCATTGACTAACACTGGTCCTGGTAGAAAAGAATTATAATTCCCCTTGCTGAAGGATTTTTAGTCATTAGCCCTCTCCAATCAAGAGGCAACAGCCACACCAATTGGTTATTCAGCTTTACATGAGAAGAGCAGAAAAGGACAATCAGAGGCTAGTTGTGTCACGCTAATGAAACACCCTCCACGTGGAAATGTGAAACCAAAGGAAGGTTTTCCCACCTTTCCCAGTGAGGATTTAGTTACAGCAAAGATTTGAAAAAGCTTTGGATAAATATACCCAGATGATCAAATAAAACTATTAATTTTCTCAACTGTGAGAAATTAGACCCACAAAATGGCATCCTAAATAATCCAGAAAAATCACTGATCCAAAATGACGACTTTCCTTAGTCTTAGGTATAATGACAGCAGTAAGTAATTATAGTTATATTCATGACCTTTCTCGTGACTGAAGGTCATCCTTGCCCATTGTACCTTAGCTGCTAAAGCATATCAATCGCCTCAGTGGGAACAGAATTCAGTTTCCATTTCAGTCACATAGTTCCTATTCATTTCAGCCAGAGGAAATAATAGCTTCATGGGCATCCTTCCAGTGAGGGGAAGAATGTAAACCTTTGTTTACATCTGTCTCTCCGGGGCCAAGACACTTTGTTCCCCAAGCTGGGTCCAATTCTGAAAAATATCAAATCTTCCATTTAAAGTGCAGCACAGCCAAACTCAAATAGACCATCCAATCCCTGAGAATCTGGGTTTCTCCAAGTGTAACCTACCGAGAAGGAGAGGTGACATGGGCGCACTCACCAGTTCCTGCTGCAAGTCTCTGACCACTGCTGAGGCCCGACAGTGAAGGCCTGTGAGAAGACAGCTCGGGGCCCTCCAGATGACTGTCATCACCATCTTCCATTGGACATGGCAATAGTTTTGACATATGACAGCCAGTCCCTTTGTAACTGTCAATATATTCCTGTCCCTTCAGTTGAACTAGTCCCAAGAGATCTCTCCTAAGTATTTTGAGTTATATTTTTGCTATATTCACGAGTGTTTGAACTACCTTTGAGTGTTGGGGCACTGATATCAGAATGTTACCTAAGAAAGGTGAAGTCTCTGTCAGAAGAAGCTAACAAAAACTCTCATCGGGCCGGGGATTTAGCTCAGCTGTTCGGTGGCCTGCCTTGCAAGTGCAAGGACTCAAGTTCAATCCCTGGTACCAGGGAAAAATAAATAAAAATAAAAAACCTCTCATCAAAGCAAGGCAGAATAAAACAACTGCCAAAGCACATGTTTTAACAGGTGAACAATGGCTTGGATGCATGGCACACTCCTGTAATCTCAGCTACTTGGGAGGCTGAGGCTGGAGGATCGTGATTACCAGGCCAGCCTGGGCAGCTTAGTGCAACCCTGTCTCATAAAATAGGAAAGGGATAGGGGTAGCTCAGTGATACATTCTTTGCCTGGCATGTATGAAGCTCTAGGTTTAATCCCCAGTGCAACAACAACAGCAGCAAAAAGTGAATGATGTGACTACAAAAGAATAAAAAATTAACAGTGTCTGAGAGCATTGTACAGGGCTCAAACATTTAAACTAGACTTTGAGTTGGAGTCCCTGAGGAGCTAAAATAAAATAGCACCCAACTTTGTGCAAATCCTAAGCAATCTGAGAAATAAAAGTGGTACTGGGTAGAACCCAAAATATCATGTTTATTACTTATAGGGCACAGAAGGGCAGACTGGCTTTAGGTCCAATGGCCACATAGGATGGGCAACACCAAAAAGCAAGCAGAACCCCCACAGTGAGCCTTCACCTCCTCAGCTCTCTGCACATCTGGGCAGGGCCTCTGAAGGCCTGGGAAGTCATTAGTGTTACAAAAGAGCCGAAAATCGGATCCATAACAAGCTTTTATTATGGGGAGGATTTGGCGGGCTGTCGCTGAACAAAGGAGAGAAAGCAATATGGCTAAGACAGGGAGCGCTTCTTACAGGAGCTGGGGTGAAGCCGAGTGATGTAGCAGTAAGGGATTGGAGGAGTCTGTGACATCACTCGTTGTTGGGGAGGTAGCAAGTACCAGGTTACTCTTTTGGCAGGAAGAGGGGCATTTTGGGAAGAAGAAGGTTGTCCTTTGGTGGAAGAAGCCATATGCTAAATGGGAAGCAGGGCATTATGGGAAGGAGAAGGCTGTTGTTTTATGCAGAAGCCATCTCAAGGCAGGGAAAATCTAACAGTTTAGGCAGGCGGATGCCCTGAGGAAAAGGCCTGGTATTGTTCTCAAATTTACCTGGTGGCCAACTGAGTAAAGAGCCAAAGAATGTTTTGAGAGGATGTGCTTAGGAGAAACTCTTCCTGCTGAAGACAGGAGTGGGAAAGATGTTCCTCTCTCAATAGGAAGTCTGCTAAAGGGAAGTTTAAAAATAATGTGACAAGGAGGATGCTGAGATTAGTCTGGGGGAGTTGGGTCAGGATGAAGAGAGAGCAGGTGAGTGATGCAGAGGAAGGTTGCTGCAGAACAGAAAATGGAGCCTTGTGTATCACACTGGAGGATTTGGGCTTTTCTTCTATAAACAATGGGACCCACTGAACTTTATAGAAATTTATAAAAATTGTATAGAAAATTTTATAGACATTTGCCTTTGTGAGTGGTGAAGTTGAGTGAAGATTGTTGTGGAGGTAGAGAAATCAGGGAACAGTTTCAGCAGTCTATAGAAAAACCAATGAGCCACTGGTATTCCTGAATGTAAAGCAATTTAAAGCATAACCTGGTACCTTGCTTCTCAGGTAAGACTGAGGGAAAATTGCTCATGTCATAAATAACTTATAGTTTCCATGGAAATAATTGCATCCTTTATCCCATGAGAGATCTGTGTATACTAGGCAGTGATTCAACATGCAGCCTTCCTGTCTTGCTTTCACAGCCTGAATTTTACTGAGCAAATAATGCATACAGAGCATGGTATAGCATGCTGGAATTACAAGGAAAAATCTACCTAGGTTGGGAATGTGGCTCATGGCCCTGAGTTTGATCCCAAGCACAACAAAAGAAAACAAAGATCAATCTATATTATTAAAAAAAGTGCACTCAGACGTGGAATTAATGAGCTAAAATAACAAAAACAGTTAAGTGAGATGTTGTGAGGATTATTTTTTATGCCATCAGAGTCTACAGACAGCTTCATAAAGCATATTCATTGGCAAGGGCTTTAAAGTAAACACTAGTGAGAATGGGGAATTATGTTTAAGGGAGACAAAAGACAAGAGCCTGGGGAAGAATTGTCTTTAACATGGGAACAGATGGATGAGAAAAGAAGACAAGAAAGAATTCCTTATAGGAAGAAGAATGTTTTACATTGGGGTCAGAGAGAAGTAATTGCAGCTTCCCTTAACAGATGAAAAGAAAAATTATAATTTGTGAGGGGCAAATGAATACACATTACCACCAGCAACATCTCCACCACTTCTGTTATTTTTCTTCTTCCCAGCTTTTCCCTCAATCATGGGCTAGATATTTCTGTGGTTTTGCAGCCCATAATTCCCTTAGCTGCTTTGTTCTTTGCTATTTGTGCCAAGAAGCCCAAGAAAATGCATGGGCTGTGGACTTAGATCCTGGCACATTTGTAAGGGAGACTGGGTGCAATATTATAAAGTATAATGAGTTAGAACCAGTCTGGTCACCTTACACTTGAGAAGACAAAGTCAGCCTTTTGATGTGGGTTTTGAAAAGAGCAGAGACTAAGACTATAGCTTTGTTTGGAAGAATTTTCTTGTAGACCTAGATCAATTACATTAAAACATTCAGCTTCCAAACAATGGCCCCAAAGAAAATAATGCCGGCTTTTTCTTTTCTTTTATGAAAGTAATACTTGCCTCACAGCCCATGGGATTGCAAGTCCCCTTTCTTCTGAAATTATTCACAGGAATGCTACCCAGAGTGGCTTGGTAGTATACTGACATTAATTGCAGAATATTTCAATCAGAGTTGTCCACCCATAGGGGGATAAATGTTCCCACTGATTAAGTCAAAAGCTAAGATAGTTTGTAAGTGTACAATACACTTACAGTTGATGTATGGGTTTTATTATTTGGTATTTATATCTCTTTCCAACCCACACGACTCAAAAGACTTAACTAGAGAAGGAATTGGAGAAGTGGTACAAGGGGTCACCTACCCAAAAGCGGAAAGTTTCAGCCTTTTGGATACAAAATAAAAGCATATGGTTCCCTCAGCATGTTGTCAGTCAGAAAAGCATGTTTCGAAGGATTTGTATGCCTTAAACATGAAATGCATTCATTTTCTTCCATGTTTAATCATTCGCTTAAAGCCCAAACCTTTTATAAGCTTAATAAATATAAGTAAACATCTTTATGATTGTTTAACCATAAAGTTATTAGAGTGCCAGGCTCTGTACTAAGTACTTTAAAAATAAACTCATTTATTATGCATATACCCCGTGAATCACATGCCTATTCTGAGTGTTAGATAGTGTTTAGGATACCAAAATATATTTGGGGTATTCTGATCTATTTCAAACTGCATTTCTGCCATTCTAGGACACGCATGATTCTGGCTCATGTGTTGTTAAGTTTTGTGAAGTCTAACTTCAGGATTTTCAAAAGCAGGAAGGCAAAACAGACTAGATACGGACATGCCGAGAGCCGCTCAAGGGAACGGAGAATCAACAAGAAGCCAAAGACAGATGAAGATAGTAGCTGTCATGCACCTAAGAATCAGAAACTGAGATCAAAGATTCTGTCTAGTTCTCATCAGGCTGCCCAGGTCTAGAGAAAAGCCTCATCTGACAGCGAGACAGGCCAGGGCTTCAGTGTACATGGCAGAGGCAATCATGAGGGTAGAGCAGTCTTTCTGGGAAATCATGCAAAGGTCAAGGCATGACCCAGGCTTGGGGACCCCACTGCCATGGTGAAAACTGACAAATGTCCCAGCCTCCATAAGATGTAGAAAGTGGTGCTGCTTTCCAAGAACTAACGTTATGCAGGGAGGAGGGGTTGCTCTTGGCTTCGACCTCTGGAATGCCTGGATCTGATCCCCCTTCCCTCTGCTGTTAGTCACATAGGTGACTTCTCCTCCCTTTAAGTGAGGAGACAGAGAAGCTCACCATGACTGGCAAACAGGCATCCTCCTGGCAATAAGTTATAGTCCTAGTAAAGTCCCTCCAGACCCCACTAGAGATAGGAGGTGTACACCCAACACTGACCCAGATATTGCCTCTTACAGCCCCATTTCAAGAAAACCAGTTCTGTTATCTTAAAGTCCTTTTATGCAAGAAAGTCTCAAGTACAAGTACCCTCTCCCTGAGTTTTCATGCTTAGAAAAGTGCCCATGCAGACATTCAGGGTAGTTATGAATGAGCAGAGACACTTTTAGAGTGAGCAGAGGTTAGTTTGAGGAGGAGAATGCCAGGGATCAGTAAGCAGAAACTCAAAGTACATAAAGGACTATTTTCTTTACACATGGAGAAACAACATGTCTATAGGAAGGGTTGTAAAGTATGGTCCTCTTTTCCTCTCCTCCTCTTATTCATTTATTCTCACACACACACTTTTCTCTGTCAGTTGGACCCTGTTATCTCCTCCATAATGCCCTCTGTGCCTCTGTTTACTTCCTCCATACAACATTTTTGCTCATTAATTCGACCTCAGACAGTGCCATCAGAACCACTGCTAATGGAGGTTTCGCTCACCAAGTATACCTCCTCCTACTTGTTCACCTTGGGCTACAAATCCGCACTCCCAGTTTTACACAGGTAGATCTGGTCCATTGCAGGGCTGGTGTCTGCCTCTCATCCAACCAGCTTTGAAAGGCCACCTCTCCAGTGCTGTGTGCAGGTGGGTCCTGATAGGTGAAACGGGCTGGGGGCCATGGCCATGATGGATGTTCCCAACACACACTCCAACTTGACCTCTCTAGCTGGTTTACAAGATTTCCCATTCAACTCCTCACCTACTTCCCTAGTTCTGGCCTCTGACTGCTAGACGAGAAAGCAAAGCAAGAAGACAATACCCAAACAGAAGACTGCTGGTAGGGGCTAGGTTTCTATGAAAATGCCCAGAGTGCTGTTCATGCACAGAATACATTATCTCAACTATTGATAGCACAGGGAAAAAAACTTGCCATATTAATTCATTAGATTGTACATTCTTAGTCTGAAGGATAAAAAATGCTATGCACCATTAGTTTCCCATTTTTTATCACTGTCTGATGGAGGTATTCCCATTAATCCAAAACCTGCATTTCAGTATCTTGACAACTCCCCATCGCCAGCCACATTTGCTGAGCTATCACATGCGAAGATAAAATATAAGAGCATCTTTATTCTGGTGGACTGATACTGGCTTTAAATATAGAAAAATTGCATACGGAGGATTCCATTAAGTTCATTGTTATAGACTGGTAACAATGGGAAAAAACACATTGAAGAAATTTACAGTATTTCCATCCCTGCTTAGTCCTAAAGTGTGCTGAAAACACAAGCCTTAAGAAGTCCCAATCTCAAGGAAAAGCCCTGGCCCTCTCTCCTCCTAAAAGAATTTCTTCTCTCCTAAAGATCCATAAATATCTATAAGTGAAGCATCTTATTGCATGTGATTTTGACTGCTTAATAGTTTACGTAGTACTTTATGTTTCCATATGCTTTCTTACACATAAAGTAAGATGCAAAACTGTGTAGCGATAGCAGCACACAGGACTGGACTGCATCAGATTTAGCATTCGCCAGTTGGGTACATCACCAAGAGCCACTGAAAAATATGTGGGTTATGGCCATTTCAGAATAAGGTCAGACAGATTCCAGTTGTAGTTATACTATCTGCAGTAGATAATGTATCATACCTCCAAAAATAAAGGCAATAAAATATCTGCTTTTATAGAAAAATCTAAAAATATATTATTCTTAAGATGCATTCTTTCTTACATCACCCCTAGATATTTCCTTGGGTTCACTCTACTCCTAAGTGGCTCAAAGTTGTCTAGTATTCCTTTTTGCAAAAATATATTGAAATATTTTTGTCTACAGTATTTCCACATTTGTACCTGACTATTCATACATTCAAAAATCAACTATTTCTCATTGTAAATAACACCTTAAACTTAGTAAGAATAAGTTTTGAGGATTGCCAGGCACAACAGACTACCAGCTTTATCTAGTTTTCATAAACCCATCTTGTGGTGGTATCAAAGCCCAGCCCACTCCAATAAAAGGGTAGATGAAGATATGTTCAATGCTTTTTAATTTTATGCAAGGTATAATTAGGAAAAATGAACACCATGGACTAAAAGACATATCGATAAAATTTCACAGTATACATTATTTCAAACACATGAGTTCTCTAGACAAACTTTTAAATTATTGAGTCATGTGATCCAGAGCTGGTAAGGCCAGGAATTGACTGCATTCATGTTATTGGTAGTAAACAGAAATATGTGTCAAGACCTGGTCTTGAATTTGGAAATGTGTTAAGGAATTCACCTCACTCATGAAGTGATAACCTCCTTTCTTGTTGGTCTGTACTGCAGTAATCATGATCTGAGGCCAATGGGCATTGAGAACTAGGCAAAGAACAATCTGTGTGTTCCATCTTCATCTAAACAAAAACCATTTCTCACGAGCAAATAAAAGATCCCTTGGTCCCATATACACTTAGATCATGTTTGAGGATCATGGCATAAAGCCACACCGTTTGAACAACAATCCAGGCATTTGACTATACACATCAAATGTCTTCCTAAGTACCTGAACTCATCATAGATTATGGTTTCATGCCAGAAGAGAGAAATTCTTTAAAAAGAACTATTTGGAATTTTAGAGTGCATTCTTCTGTTCCTCCTATTTCTCTCATAATGCCTGACCCAGTCTGTTTAACAAAATTTAGTCACTTCCTACTTTACTGGGAGCCCCACCTAAATTGCACAGTACTTCAGAATGAGGTGTGACAAGGCTAAGAGAATTAGAGTTCCATGTCTAATCCAAAGGCTGCAGGTCAATGTGGAGCCCTGTAGAATGCAGCTGCTACACCCCAAGCTTACATTTTCACTTAGCTAGGATGCTTCCAATTCTGAAGTTGCAAGAGTTGAAGAGTATTGCAAAGATATCCTCTCTTTGTGCTTAAAGCAACTTAAAGATTGCTCTAAACTTCTAGTGGAAACTGCTAAGAACTACTTCAAGTCTTGATTAGTGAAGAAAATTAAAACTGACTGCAATCAACTGAGGAATTAACCTACTTTTCCCCCAAAAACCAAAAGAACAAGAATAGGTTGGAAGTAAGGGAGGGAGCGAGGCAGGGAAGGTTAGCTCCCTAGGGATCTAGATAAACTCTTTTTCTTGAATAATTTATATATTCTTAAATGTAAATCTAAATAACTTTCACTAGGGGTAAATGGGGGATGGCCAACAGACTTAGCTTAGCATACATTTTGCAAGGAACTTAGAGAACTTTTCTAGCTCATAAAGATGATGGCAATGAGCTCAGTGAATCCAGCAGGGAAATCCAAAAATGTTTTTTTGTGTGTGCCCCTAATAAAAGTGTACTGTCACATCCCATAGATTCTAACTTGTAAATTTGGGCATATTTCTAGAAATTGTTAAAATATCCAATGTCCAAAATATAATATAGAAAAGTATGAGCAGAAAAAAGGGGGGGAGGGCAGAGGGCAAAATTAGGGGGAGAGGAGCCACATCCTGCTGCCAGTGATCCCCCTGAAGGAGTTAACAGTCAGTAAAACTGGTCAGTGGTTATTGGACGCAGTTACCCTGGATGCAGAAGTTTATTTGAAAGGCCATCCTAGAACTTGCCTCAGTGAGCTGCATAAATAACACAGACTGATGCTCTTTACAGCTCTATGGACATGTTTAATTAAGGTGGGATTTTACTATGTCCCTTATCTTTTAAGGTCCACTATTAAGGTACTTATGGATAGGCATTAAGAATCCATGAACCCTTTGAACTTACACTGAAAACTGTGTCTATCCATTTACTTTTCTGGGAAGGGATCATTAGCTCTCATCAGATTCACAAACATGTTCTACTATCACTGCCTCTACAAAACAGGCCTAGAATCATAGCTTTGGGTCATAGTCATTGACATTTTCTTTACTCAGATACACAGGCAATATGTGCAGGTACATAACCAGACAGAAAGCCTAACATTACTATCTTGGCAAGGATAATTTATACTAAGTGTACTAGTCAGTTTTCTCATCACTGAGACACAAATTCTGACACCTACAACTCAAGAGAGGAGAGGCTTAATTTAGTTCATGGTTTTGGGACATGCAGTCCATGGTCAGCAGGCACCAATGAGAAACCTCATGACAGAAGGACACAGTAGATCAAAGTTGCTTAGTTCATAGCAGCTGGGAAGTAGAAAAGGTGAACAGTGCCAGAGAGGAACAGGCAAGGGACCATGCATAGTACCTAAGGTCAAGCCTCCACTACCCACCCAGGCACACCTAGGAGCTTGCTTCACTAACCTGCTAGGTGTTGATCCAATAAAGTTGACACATCAGGATTCATAGTACTAAGCATGGAATTTTTAGGAACAGTCTGATTCTCTACCTCCTATACTAGGAAACTTTAAAATGCTTCTATTTTAGGCAACACCTTTTACTGTCTTTGGGAAAAATCCATATTTTATCACTGAAGGAAAGTGGGCAGAATGTGGAGGCACAGATATATTTAACACTTTGAAAAAAGAGATAATACTGTGTACTACACAATTTCAAGCACTGCACTTGAATTCTGGATTAATATATTTGCTTTAATCATCTTAATTGATACTGTTTCATTCCAAACATATGAAATCTTACCTCAAAACAGTTATTTCTAGAAGTTTTAATATTTTGATACACTAACAACTACATTAGCAGGAAATAAACTGGTAGTTTATTACTTTCATATAATTCTGTGAAAATTGGTTCTTTGCACCCGTGTAGCCTCTCAAAGGGAGGGAAGATTTCCAGCCATCTTTCTTGTTGTTCTACAGTCCCTAGATCAGTGATGGCGAACTGCAAGCCAAACCACTAAGTGCCAACAATGCAATTAAACCTGCATATTGAAATTTTAGTTTAAAAAAGTCACATATTAACATCTTTCATCTTAAAAGAAAAACAAATAACATGCACACCATAGGTTCAACTGCCCTACATGGAACATTCTAGAAGGCCCATTCTAGGACTCGAGTCTATGAGAACATTGAGTAGATTACACTTGGTCTATGAGTTGTAAGCAAAACTCCTGCTGACAGAATTCGTGATTTAAAATGTGGCAGGAGTTAAAATATGGCAAATTCCAGGCTCTGTGAGAAGATCCTAGAATGAAACTAACTATGTCCTTTGACATAAAACAGAAGACATGGTAATGATACAAAGTAAGCAATAGGAGAGCATGTGCTAAAGCAGACAGAAAAATGAAAAAGAATAGCATTTGGGGAAATACATCATAAATAATTTAGACATTGGAAAAGTTGCTGCTCCTCTAAAGCATATTAAAATAAATACAAATCCCTATTGGAGTGAATTTTTATGACAGCAGATTTTCCCCCAAAAGAAGTGCGTTGTATTAACATTTCAATTCAGCCTTTAATCTATGCAGCAGCTTTTAATAAAAACTTCCTTCATGGTCACAATCAGCAGCAATGGCAAAGTGTCTCCTTCCTAGAAACCCAAACAGCTTGGGAGAGACCTCATGCCTGAATGAGAGCTTCTTGACCAAATCCGGGGAGCAGCACCTCTTACTTCCTGCCCCTTGCATTTGATGGAGTAATTCTCCTAGCCTGCCCATCCACAGGAAAGGAGGGGACCCCAGGTTACTTGTCTACTCAATTTCCTCTGGAGAATACAAAGAAATCTTGGCATCTTCCTTCATCAGCAATCACTCTTTTGTTTGCAATTTTTTAAAGATGGATTTAAATAGCACCTGTTTTTGTATAACTGGCATATTGGACCACTCTTTTAGGATGAAAGTCAAACTATGAAAAAAATCAGGGGCAGGGATTTAGCTCAATGGTGCTGGCACCTGACTCTAAAGGGCAAGGTCCTGAATTCAATCCCCTGTACCAAAAAGAAAAAAAAACTGTGCAAAAAATCATCTTTTCTGACTTGGAAGCGATGAAGTACTACAGGATTGATGTACTCATATTTTAGAAGTAAAACAGGTCATGTAAACCAAATAAAATCTCTTACTAAAGCAGCAAGAAGCCAAACTCCAAACTATTATTTGTCTCTGGAAAAAGGTTTGATATAAAATAAAACCACAACAAAAGGAATGAGAGATAGAACTCAACCAAAGATTTAGTGTTTAAATTCAGATTCACAGAAGTGGCACTGAATTTTGTTATCTTAAGTGTTTGTTCCATATAATAAGATCTCCTTTTTATGATAGTGTTCAACTTTTTAACTTTCTAAGTAGTTACTGGGGAAAAATCACTGTGATACTGAAGAAAAGGAAATTATTCAGTAAACACTGATACTGAAATTTCACTTTACGGTGTAATTTATATTTCATGATGTTTTGCACGGACATTTGTTTTCAATACTTCTCTTAAATGTGTTAAGTTGAACCACACAGAACAAAGCTGATATTAGAGCAATTTTTACCTGAAGTCAGCAATGTCTTAGGGATTGGAATGAATAGCTTAGATACCTGAAAAAAGATCTGTGAAACCCCTTAACTGATTTCAACACGTGTCTACTGAATACTACTACGTGCCTGGCACTTTGCTTAGTGTGAAAGACACAATTACAATTACGGCAGATGCCATGCCTTCCGGGTCATCTACCATAACCTTTATGCCTTTAACATTCAAATCATCTCTGGTCAGAACACACAGGCCCATAATTCAGCCAGGAATTATAAGCCCCCTACTGACTCCCATAGCCTTTAATAAAAAGTTAGACATTTCACTACTGTGATAACTTCAGAAAGGTGGCAATTTTTAGCTTCTCATTCTTCATATAGGAAACTAAACTCTGGATAGATAAGAGACTTAATACCGCATTTAGCTTCTAGTCTCTTGGCTGTTTGCACAGTGCTTTCTCTGTTAACCAATTCTTTTCTCCTCCCTCCCCATAAGCTCTTCACTGAAAAATGCCTCAGCTGCCCACCCCTTCCTGACAATTGCTGGGAGGGGGGATAAAGTTAAGCAGATTCCCTGGGGCTGGGGGGCGGTGATTTCCGCTAAGTTTTCTGTAAATTTTCGCTCAGTATTTTTATTCCTTCATATGTTGTTTCCTCCCTGTGCTCAGTAATTTTAGTTTGTGCTTTTTGTTTCTCTTTTTCTTTGGTTTGCTGGCTTTGTGTTCTTTTCTCCTTTTTTCCTTTTCTTTTCCTTTTTAATGCAGGAATCGGTCAAGGTGTTCCGGTGGTGGCACTCATTGTGGAAGGAGGACCCAATGTGATCTCGATAGTTTTGGAGTACCTTCGAGACACCCCTCCTGTGCCGGTGGTTGTCTGTGATGGCAGTGGACGGGCATCCGACATCCTGGCATTTGGGCATAAATACTCAGAAGAAGGCGGGTAGGTACTTTGCCAGGCACCATGGAACCCTGAATACAAACTTGTGTTCCGATATTGGAGAAGACAGGAGATGATGATGCTTTTCAGTAGCTCAACCAAGACCCTCACGTCCTAGCTAGCTGCGAAAAAAAGTCTACACTGTTTATTGTGGGAGGGTGATGGGTAAGGATGGAGGAACATGTTCTAAATGTTCATGAAATGAGAAATTCCATGCAATCTATACTACACGACACTGATTATCAGGGGAAGAAAGGAGGTCATAAGACAGGCTTCCTTTCCTCTTTCCTTCATTTCTCCTTCTGTCAGTTCTTCTTCCAAAGAAGGGAAAGTAGAAATTAGAGTAAAACACACCAGGCACAGCTAATTTGGATCAAAGAGTGTAGGTTAGTAGCCTGCAAAAAGCTGAAAATGCAGCCTCTGGGCTCATCCTCCAAACCACAGCCTGCCTGACAGAGTCACTGTGTGTTCGCTGGAAACCATCTCTTCTCTTCCCATCCTAAGCCTTGTCTTTGGCAGCCATCCAGCCCTCCAGGTGAGCTGCTAAAACAGGAAGTCTACCTGTTAGTACAGGAAGCTAGGTAGCAACTAAGGAATGAGGAAGGTCGTGGGCCTTCCAGCATAACATTGCAATCATCACACTGATTTTAGGCCTTAAAGATTAGATCCAAGGGGGCGGGGGGTAAGTGAAAGCTTACTTGAAGCTTGCTTACTGGATATTTTAATTCAAATATCATTACCATTTTCTTTGCTTTTTAAATTTTTAAAGTTACAGTACATGTCGCATTGCCATTTACTCCTCCCAAATACTTCCCCTTGCTTTGAATATCCTGATCCCATCATCCTTGCCGCTTTGTGAAGCACTTCTGGAAGTGTGCTTCGTGTCTTTAGTTGCTCTGTTGTGGCTGCCTTCATGTCATGAATGGATTCAAAACATAAACCTTCCATAGTCATCTTGACTTCGGAGAAGAGCCAGAAGTTACAGGGTCCAGGGTCAGTAAATAAGCTGGGTGAGGACACACCGTAATGCTTTTATTTCACAGAAATTTCCATACCAGAAGCAACGTGTGACACGGAAAGTTATCACAATGGAGGTTTGAAACCATTTGCACATTTCTCAGGCTATTTTCTGTGCATATGTTTTCTTCAGTAATAAGCCCTTCCAATGTTCAGAGTTTACGATCATGTTCCTGGGTACAGATTCAGCTTGTACAATTCCACCCAAGTCAAAAGACTACAATCAACATCACTTTATGTTGGATAATTATGGATGCATCTCTTCAGAACAGGAGAACTGGATGGTTTTTATGGAGATCTCTGAATACTGGTCTCACCATCATAACCATACACTCAAATCTCATCTCCCACAATGTTCTTCATTTAAAAGCTGAAATCTGAAGGGGCATGATTACACACTCCTATGAAAGTGTGTTTGATTTACAACACACTTTTTTTTTTCATCGAGTTCATTGGAACATTTTAAGTATAAGAGTACAGTTACATTCATCATTGGGATCTTGTACCTTTACATGACAGGTCTTGGTTCTCATTTTTTCCCCTTACCCCTACCCTCCCTTCACCCCCTCCTTCCTTCCCTATTTAAAAATACTTTACTTCCATTTTTTTCATTTTCTCATATTTTTCCTTTTCCCTTATTACCTTTCCCCTACCCTTCCCACTTCCCTTACACCTTTAGCCCTTTTCTTCCTATTTCACATCATCAATTATACACTTTGAAACATAACTTCTCTTTAAATTTATTTTATTAGTACATGTCTGCAGTACACGATGATTATGTTCATGGTGAGGAGTAGGTACATGCACATATTTTAAAGTTTTATGTCTCCTTCTCAGCCCCACCCAATACCTCCTGGACACCTCCTTCCATCTCTTGGTCCCCTTCCTAATTGCAAAGATCTATACTGTTGGTCATTTTATAGTTAAAGACCTGAACAGAGCATTTGCCCAATGGTCTTCACGTTAGCTACCAAAAAAGAGTTCATGATCCTTAACTGTGCTTTGTGTTCAGTACAAATTTAGCCACGATCTTCACTGCCTTAACTATAGCAGCTTTAAAAAATAAGCTCAAGACTTTTTATAGTTTTATCTTGATTTTGCTTCCTAGTGTTTGCAAATTATTTTCCTGTATTCCTACAAAGTAGATGTAAGTTCACATGAACAATTCAGGTTTCCTTTTAAAAAAAAAACTAAATAAAAAGATGTTCACCTCAGTATTTCAGGCTTTCTAAATCTAAACATAATAAAATTCATGACCTAGTGCTTATTAATTATGATTATTTTGGGTTGTGTGCTTTGAAAATCTTAAAATCTTTCATAAGACTGCCTTTCATCTCTATTTTAACATGGAAGATTATACATTTAGAGCCAGAAAGGACACTAGATAATTTAGTGAACAAAAATTCAAAGAAGTTATGCACTTTGTCCAAGGCCACACAACCCATGATCCCAAACTAGGATTCCTTTTGGTATATTATAAAATTCACTAAAGGGCTGAGGTTTTAGCTCATTGGCACCGAACCTGCCTCACAAGCACAAGGTCCTGAGTTTGATCCCTGGTACCGAAAAAAACATTTCACTAAAATGTGTTTTGAAACATATGTTTTAGTGTTTCTCATAAATATTAAAAATATAGTATTATTGAGATATTTAACTATCCTGAAGCTGCTCTCAGCCTCCTCTGTGCATAATTTTTAAATTTTTATTATTTTGTGTATTCCTAATGCATCCCGGCTTATAAAACAATGTCCAAATGGATGATCCCTCTGTTGTATAGATTTTTTTCTTCTTTTCCTACCCAGACCACTCTACTCAATACCAAACTTAAGATTCAAAAATTACCATGCCCTTTTAACTATACTTGGCTGTCTTAGTTCTATTTTTGTGGTCAAAATATACAAAACTATACTCGATAGGGGATCTATACAAACATATGAGCCATGGGTGATTATCCAAGAGTATAATTCTATCCATACACACAATGAGTGTAGAAATGAAGAATTAAGCATCATTTTTTAACTTGGGACTTTTACAAATTAAGCATTTACAGTGCTTAAAAGGAGCCAAAGGAGAGGCTCTGCTTGCACACAGACACGCTGTCTATAATGTGTTATGATAAAAATATGTTCTTGGCTCCAGGAAAGCAATGATAAATTTATCATGAAGAAATAAAGGCAGAATGCTTCTCTGTACCATCTGAATAACGGCCAGAATTAATGATGTTTATTTAGCTTGATAAGAAATTGTCTCGCCACATATGTGCAGCCAATTTAAAAAATCATTTCTAACAAACATTAGTTTGCAGTGGCGTGCTATAACTTAAAAAAAAAAGGCTCTACCTAGACTTTATTCACCAATAAGGATTTCATCTTTGACTTCCAATAAAGCTCAACAGAGTTGGCGTGTTTCTCTAAAACTAAATATCATAGTATAGTGATGCCTATATGAACAGCCTAGATAGATAAATGTGTCATAGTACATACAAAATTAGATATAAAAATATACATTATGAAACCTTTATTTCAGGACTGAATCTGTATCTTTTCATTTACTTTGGTAATTTAAATATGACCAAAAATTGAATTCATTGTAGGTCACTCAAAAATATATGTCCAAGAACTATAAATGTGCATATTCAGCTATGTGGCTTTTCATTTTTATACTATGAATGAAATTTTCTTAACTTACATTTTAACCTTTATGACCTATTTTGTCCTTAAATTCCTTTCCAAGAATATGAGTTTGACAAAGAATGACTTAGAAAGCAAATATAACTGGCAAAACTGATTAGCTTTTGCAGATGAGATTGAGATAGAAAAAAGACTGCATCTATCACAATACAAAGTGGTTTGGATAAACTAAGAAACAATTGCAAGAAAAATCTTATTTTTGTCCTTTTCTGTCCATGTCTGCTCTATGACGTATACTACCTAAAAGACATGGTCAAATTCCTTTTCTCCCTTGTTATGGATTTTCTAGGTCTCGTTTTTTTCATAATTTAGAATGAGTCAGCAAGCACTTTCTCTAACTAATGTCATTGCATTGAAAATATCAAATTTTGTTTTTGAATCACAGGGAACTAAACACTCTAAACACAGAGAGACTAATGCTACTCAAGAAGCATTAGATTTATTACATAAGGTTTTAAATACTCAGAGTCCACTCCTTGCATTTAAACAAAATAAGCATTACCCATACTTGGCAACATCTTTCTGGGTGTAGTCCCCCACTGCTGAAATCAGATTCCTTTGCTTGATGACTGTCACCCTTGAGTCTCAGACTGCAGAGAAATGTGGCCTTGGCCCCTCATTTATCATTCAGGGAACAAGTACTGCACTGATGAAAAATGTTGGCACAAAAACAAAGGCATCTGAATGCATGTGCATTGAGATGATTCTAATTCATCAAAATTTTATTACCTATGCTTAGGTTTATTTAGCATCTCTGCCCCCAAAACAGTCATCTGGATTTACCACTTTTAGACACCTGATGGTAGCAGAAAGGCTTAATGATTTTAGTCTGTTCATAACTTTTGGGAAATTCTCAATCAGTGAGGCAAACGCTGGCAAACAAGAGAATGTCCTTACTTGTAGTCCAGTGGAATTTGAATTAGAGACTGCAATGGATAAATGAATGATGCCTTACTCTTGGGAGAAGAATAGATCATGCATTTCAGTCAAAATCGAACTTTACTACTTAAAGGGACCTTAATAAGAGCTTTTCCATTTTTTGATTTATTGAGGCAAGGTCATAAATGGAACACCAACTACAGATGAAAATGGAAAAATTATGTTGCAATTACATAACTACATATTACTAGCAGAAATGTGGGAAAGCTTCTCTTCAAATAACTATCAAAATGACCAATGATAGAGAAAGTCATAGAAAACTAGACATTTTAGAAACCCGGGTGTATTCTGTGTTCTCTGGGGCATATCATTCATGCCATGATTTCAAATGTTTTCTCCTCCTGCTCCTGAGATTTCAAGTGAAAGCTAAAGAATGTCAAAGCCTTATTATTTGTCTCTGAGGTTGGCATAAAGAAAGTAATTGATCTCGATGGTTTATGTTCCAGCATGATTCAGAAATAATAGGATTGTCAAGTGAGAAAAGCAGAAACATATCAAGCATGCTGACTTCAAGTATCCATTTTAGTTTTGAGTAATTTCATCTTACTTTTTTTTTTTCTAGAATGTTCTATAGGAAACATCAAACCCGGATTCTTTGTATGACTTTCTTACAAGGAAAGTAAGAAATCTTGGAAACTTCTTGTACAAAGAATACCAGTGGCTTTTTATTTAAAAGCATGCTTTTTAGACTGTTTTCCAAGTTAACATTTATTGAGTTCCTACTATGTACGTGGCTGGCCTTAGCTTTCAAGAATATTACAGTGGATATTAAAACACAGATATGAATACACCAGAGGGTCATGTGTGCTCTGATAAAGGCACTGAGGGTTTAAGTAGCACAGAAGATAACAGACTCAAGTGGAGCTTTCCTCGTAAGTGCCCTCTCAGTGGAGTAGCGTGTGTCAGTTATACACAAAATGCTAATATGATCCATTTCTCTTCTTCCTCTTTCTCATCAAAGTCTAGATCTAAACTGAGGCTCTGCCTGGATGACAGGAAAAAATAATAATATATTTCACCTTTTGTATAACTCAACAAGGAAAAAAGATTCAATCTGGATAGGACTGAAGGAAATTGGTAAAGGAAACAAATTCTTTGAGCTGATAGTGATGGTGTTTGTACACATTTTTTTTTTTTTTTTTGCAGCACTGAGTATTGAACCTAGGAAATGCTGAGTTGCATCACCACCCTTTCTTAGTTTTATATTTTGAAACAGATCTTACTAAGGTACTCAACTGACCTCAGACTCAAGATCCTCCTGCCTTCACCTCCCAAGTAGCTGGGAAATATAGACATGCACTGCTCTGCCTGGCTGTGGAACATATTATTAAACTGAATTTATATATTTAGGTTCAATGTAATAAAATTTAATCCAATAAATAATGTAATCACATAAGCTAACATGTAATATATTAATCATATATCACCAAGTATGTAAATAAATGCGTATAGCTTTATATATACATATATTTTTAAATTTTAGCTGCAGATTTAAAGATAGAACAGAGAACCTAACTGTTCAAATTATTTAAATCACCAGCTACTTTTTGAATGCTTGTTTTTGGTGTCCTGAGTGCTATGAAAATAAATATGACTTTTCTCAACGAATGTGCACTTCCTCGAGGGACGCAACCAATGATTTCCAATTAAATATTACTGAATTATAAGAAAGCACACAGAGATGTAGGTTGGAGTGATGCAGAAAGTTCCACACAGCATTACTGTAATCTTTCCCTCAGTGGAATACATAAAATATAGATAAATAGCTAACTGTTACTGTATCCAAACACCACAAGGCTGGAGGAGCTCCATTTATTTAGGAAAATGCAAAACAAGGTAAAATACTTGGGTCTTCCAATTTGCCATTTAATTTCCCTGTCCTCTTGGAGTGAATGAAGCATGGACTGAAAAAAAAAATTATCTGGAGTTTAGGGAAGCAGGTATCATGGAGGGAAAAATTTTATTGATTAAATTGGCCAATTAACTCCCTACATTGACTACATTTGCTTTAGAATTGCTCCACTGCTGGGTCATGGAGAGAACATTCTTTGAACATGAATAACAAACATCAGCAATTAGCTAGATAATTAATCCATTATTATAGAGAAATCCCTTTGGGAGAACCCACAACTTTCAAGAAGTCCATCAATGACAGATGAAGCTTTTAAAGATATCTATCCATTACATTCCGGACATTTGCTTGGCTAACTTTGGGTTACTGCTTTTACAGAAAAAATTAACAATAAGCCTGTGGTTATCACACTTCAGCACACATGACAATCACTCGGAGAGCTTTAGGACTTATAGGTTCCCCTCTAATCCTGGTTTTGATAGACCTTGGGTGGAACCCAGGTAATGCAACTGGAAACAAAACTGCGGATGATTCCAAGCAGAGCAATCCATGGGTCACCTTTTCAGAAAAGTTTGTATAATTTACGAAAATTAGATTTCTAATGCACTGTCATGTTTTAAAAATAGCCTCACCTGTTTCTGTGCCCTCCGTGTACTCTTCTCACAAGTCACAGTACTGTGACCACAGGGACTTTGTACCCTCTGTTGCATTTGCTCCATGGAACCAATTAACTTCAAAAATATAATTTAGCAAGAAACTACCCCAATTTCTTCCTTTACCACAACTGTGCCTTGCTCTGAACATGTCAGACTTCAAAATCCTTCCCTAAAGAGCAAGCTATACCACAAGTACACTCCTTGGGATTGGACTGATGACCTATCTGGTAGTATGCTTATTTACATGAATTTCTTAAGAGCATTTGGTCCACTTTTGCAGATTATTCTCCCACTAGTTCAAAAATATATGACCAATTAAAAAAGAGAAAGAAAAAGAAGGTGAGAAAAGCAAAGGTTGTTAGAAGTGCAGTGGTGCTAGCTGCCTGGGAAGGTTGAGTCTCTCAGCTGTTCCAGAGGCACAGTCATTAGGGCCAGGAATGGAAGCTCATCCACCACTCAGCCCCACCACATTCGCCTTTGACTTAATTCTCCTAGACGATCATTAGAGCCCAGCCCAGGTACCAAATTTTCCCTTTTGAAAGCCCCCCAACTTTTTCTCAAATAACATCTTAGGTAGAATTACGATCTATAAAAACAGACAGGATATGCGTTTGCTCGGTTGAAAGGAAGGCAAAAAAAAAAGACAGTTCTCAGACTTTGCCTTGCGTCAGAATCACCCAAGAGGATCCCTAAAACAAATGGCTAGACCAGAGATTGAAGTTCAAGAGACCTATGGTACAACATAGTTATGGTTAATGACAGTACTTCTCAATCCGTGAACCTCCTTATCCTGCTCGCCAGCAAAACCATCCTTTCCCTGCTTGCAAGCACATCCTGCTGTCACAGGCCTCCCTGTCTTAGCATGAGAAGGATAAATATATTTCTTTACCCACTTCATTTCTCTCGGATTCTACAGTATAGCCTTTCTCTTAGGAAAAAAAATTGTTGCAAAAACATGGAAACCTACAAATACATTTAAAAATGTATCTGAATGAGGCATAGATAACAGAAGTCCCCATGTCTAATCCTCTTTTAGAGAAAATGAATTCCGTAATAGCCTGTCTGTCATTAGACCCTGAAGCAATATAGTGGACTAATATCACATTCTGTGATAATATTAATAATGTCGGTAATATTCTTAATTTTCCCCGGATTCCCCCATCCAAGTCTCAGATGTTGATTATGGACCACGGGATTTAAGAAAACCACATACAGCATTGCCATCTGCTATAAAACATTCTTTAACCATAGCAAGTCTAAAAATGCATTAAAGTAGGATTTCACAGATAACTCAAATCTGTATTACTGTTGTCTAAAAAGGCCCCCATTCAGTTTCAGTAAAGCCTTAATTATTCTAATTGTTGGACAACTATCTTACAGTTGATATACATGTTTATTATGTGTCCTGGAGTATTCAGTACAAATCAAGGTCTATCTATGCATAGAAATCCTCAGCCCTAAGCAATAGATATATGGTAGCCAAAATTCCATGTGTTGGAAGCAGAGCTAAAATTTAAGAGTTCATTCAGCCTATGGTCTTAAGTAGGTTTTTTTCCACTTGTAGTATATTTGAAATTTTATCACCTCTGGTGCAAGAATAACAAATAGTTTTTCTGTTTTGGTTTGTTTTGGTACCAGGGATTGAACTCAGGACCTTGTGCTTGCAAGGCAGGCGACAGCACCACTGAGCTAAATTCCCGGCCCAGACAGTTTTTGTCTTGAGTGCCAAAGCAAAGCAATTGGTGGTGGCTTTCTAAAATTGTTTGAAAATGATTCTGAAGTCACATCTGGACATAGAAAAAAAGAGTTCTGTTTTAGACTAACACAAATGAGGCAAAGGAAGGAATTTGTAGACAAAAGATGTCATGAATGTTTACACTGGAAGGGAGCAAAACTCTGAGATAGCCCCATATCTCTAATATTGACAGGCAGTCACCCAGTAATAACAGTGAGTCATGAAACCAGTGAGGAAAATAAAAATACTATTGGCAGTTACCTTAGAGAGTCAGGTAAAAGGGACCAGTCAATTTTTATCTGTTCTGTGAAGCACAGTCTTTAAATTATCTGCTGATATGAGCCTTTCCACACGGGCATGATGCTTAGGAGATGAAGAACAAGAAGCTTTTTACTGTGGGGTATTAAATGAATCTGGACTGAAAGACAAGTTACCAGATAATGGACAGCATGTAAGAAATAATAATATAAAAAAATCTAAAAAGGAATCCATTACAGTGTAACAAAAAATAAGAGACAATTATATTTGCCCTGACAGCAAAATGTAGCATAGGAAATCAGAAGAAATACTCTTGACAACTTACTTTGAGAATTTAGATTTACTCTTCCTTTTTCCTCACACCTCTGGCCCTCTCTCCAGCAGCATTCATGAAGCAAATACATTTCATTCTCCATGCAAAAGCAAGATCGAAATGCATTGCTTCATCAGCTCTATGAGATCGCCAGGATTCCTAGACCCCACTTTAAATGTGATGAAATTAGGAACAAACAGTTATGCCCTTTGCTGGAGTGGTCTTGTATCTCAGAGGTAGAGTACTTGCCTCATGTGTGTGAGTCCATAGGTTCAAGCCCCAGCAGTGGAAAACTTAGGTCCTTTGCTAAACATCTCACAGCTACGTAGCAATATCTTTCCAAGCAGACTGAAGCTGGAATTACGTTTGTAGCAGTAACAACATATTACCTCCAAAAGGATGGGACCCAGTGACTACAGGAGGTTTATTTTGCTTTCTCCAGAGCCGAGTTATTTCAGACAACAGAAGATGCTGCATCCAGTTTCCATCTTCCCTCTCAAACTCTGAATAAATGTTGAGCCAACACTGAAAGCATATCCGGTGAAGCAGTGTCCCTATTTTGCCTGCCTGGGGATTCCACACATCTCAGTCCAGCTCTCACTCTCTCATTTATGCTTTTATGCAGGGCCTAAAACAATAAAAATTCTGACCATCCCCTTTGCATGACTGCGGGCAGTATTTACTGGTGGGATTTTGCTTGGAATGAACTCAGAGGATGTGCTTTTTATTTAGCAATTTTGGCATATCTACTTGACCATGTGGCAGTCCCTGTGTTCTTTGGCAACACAACACTTTCTACTCTTGGGCACATTCATAACCAAAGGCAAAGAAGAGGAGAAAAATTGCATAGACAGATTTTGTACCTAAATGTTAGTCCCAGCCCAAGGTGGACATCTGGCGGCCCTGCCAGCCTGAAGAGCAACACTATCCAGTAGAACTTTCCCTGATTATAAAATCAGTATCTGTGCTGTCCCATCAGAGAGGCCCCAAGAACTGAAATTTTACTAAACATTGTGAATTTTATTTCACTGTAATTAAAGTTAAGTGGTGCCATATGACTAATAACTACATTGGATGGCATAATTCTTATATTTCTGGAATTGGTTCACAGAAAACTGGGAATACTCCAATGTCTGATTAATTTCCAATGGTAGTTGACCTTGCCACTTTCACATTTTTAACCTTTTTTTCCATCTAACATTGTGTATCCAGTCATTAACAAACATTTTGAACAACACTTACGTTCTAAGCCCATCATAGACACTGGTGAAAACACATTGGTGAACTAAAAAGACACACGCCCCTGTTCTAATGAAGCTTATACCTTACTTAGCAAGGTTTGATAGAGAGTAAACAAACATACCATGTACCATTTTACAGGGTGATCTGCTATGGGGAAAAATAGAATAAGGGGATCAAAATGAGGTCAGTGACAAAGCCTTCCTTCAGCACCTTGATTAGCACCAAGGGAAGGACAGAAGAGAATTATATGAGTAATATAATATGGTCCATGTACAATCCAAGGCCTTTACTGTCTAGTTAGGGTTTTCTTAGATTATATATGCCATATGTAAAATTCATAGCACAGAACTTGTTATAGTGAGTCCTAAGCGCCTCTTCTACTACTCTCAACCCTACCCTACCACCAACCTACTGTTTCCTTTGGGATATACATCTTTGCCTTGCTTTGCCATTGCTGGCTCTGACTTTAGAATGGGGGAAAAATAAACATTAATGAACACTTTATAGGTAGCATTAATAAAATTTTCCAGAAAACAAACTGTACCACAATATGTATGAATCTTGCCCCACTAAAGGCAAGATCCTTCTTAGATCCTTCTACCTACCTCACATTGCTAGGTGAACCCTCAAGAAAACCCCAGATGAACAATTTTCTAGACCAGACACTGAAGTAGGATCAAAGCCGCTCTCTCTCTTGTGGGCCTTAGCTAACAGCAGACACTTGTATGTAAAGCTGATCATCAGTAAAAAGTTTCTCAAAATAATCTAATCATCCCATTTCTGTGTTCTGTTCAATCTTTCCCATTTTTCTAACCAGTGTTATTCTAAAAAAAAAAAAATACTAATGTCAGTTACAGTTAAGTGTGAGTTGAACATGAATCATCTATTATCCTAAGAGTTATTCTTAGAACTTCCAATTGTTGAACAAAATATTTACATGCCTTTAATTAAGAGAAATTTGGGGCATCTGTTAAGAATGATTCTGGGAAAGTAGGTCCTTGAAATCACAGTGCCGAGTCTTACACATACAATGTATAACATCCCATCTCAGGTGTAGAGCAGAAGAAATCTCCACTTGTTTCCAATTATTTAAACAAGTTACTAACTTTGCATTAATATGCAGAGTAGAGGCCTATACATTTAGGTTAGCATAATTCACTATCAGAGATTTTTCCCTCCCCATTCTTTTGTCCTTTAAGCCCAACTGTGACGCTCACCAGCTCTGCAGTCTTAAGCAATTCAGTTCACCTCTGCAGGCCTTACATTCTTCATCCATAAAATGGCTGCCCTAAAGTTCTGTCATTTCTTTACCCTGAAGCTTGAATCCCTGGGCAAATTTTGATTTGCACCATGGAAAACGGACTTCAGAAGTATTAGTCATAAGTTTCAGGAAGAGGAAACAGTCAAGTAAGCATTCGAATCTCAATGCTTGTTTGACTTCAAGATGGTAAGCCATTATCTAAGAGTAACGGTTTCAGGATAGCTTAGCATCTAAGTGACCTTGTTTATTCCTGAATGACCATGATGAAAATGATCCAGAGCTAATGGGCTCTCCCCTTGACATTCTGGCTAAGTGGTTTGGTATTGCAGCCTTTTCTATCCCATTCACATACCAGTTTCACCCAGTATTTAGTGAAATACCACTTGAATATGCCTCTCTTCCATATGGATTGACTTCTTCGGCTACTTTGTTTGCTTCAGTTCTGAGTTGTGCATCATTGGAATTCTTTGCAGGTATGAAAGACTCAAAAGTATTTAACAAAAAACTGCCAAGTATTCCATACCTCTGTGCTAGGGATAGTGCTGGGTGTATTCTACACATGATCTTGTAATCCCCAAATACATCAACCCTGAAAGACATATACCACTTCTATTGAACAGATGATCTAGAGGCTTAAAGAGATTGAATAACCTGGTTCAGGTTCCTTGTTAGTAATAAAGAATCTGTATTCTGACCAAAGGCACCATGTAATAGTAATTACATCATTCCATCTTCTACAGAAGACTACAAAGCCAACATTACCCATTCATGTATGGCACGGCATTAAAGAAATGTATATTATATTATGTTTATGTGATATAATTACTTCCAGTTGTCAAAGCCACCACAATCTGTATGTAGGAAATTACCTTAATATCAATGAAATCCTTAAAGCTTTCAAACAGTTATTGAGCATTTTAATTAGCAACACATTACCCTAAACATTATGGAGGAAATGAAATCAGGTAAGACTATCTGTTGTTGACAAAAACTACGAAGAAACTCAGAGAAAATTAAAGTAAGTTCTAGAAAGAGTATTAACAGGCATTTGAGTTGAGTGATCCATTCATTTCTAAAAACCTGTAAATTTGAAAAAAGATATGCAGGTGGCAGGAATATTAAGAGAAAATTAAAGTAAGTTCTAGAAAGAGGATTAACAGGCATTTGAGTTGGGTGATCCATTCATTTCTAAAAACCTGTAAATTTGAAAAAAGATATGCAGGTGGCAGGAATATTTCTTAGAAATGAATCTTATTAAAGGCAAGGGCAAGAAAATCAAGTAACTGTTGTTCACACCGAATGCCACTTTCTCCCATTTTCCCAAATATGCCTCAGATCTATCCCACCATGGAGGCAAAGGGGCTTAGGGAAGATCACATGTTTAGCCACAAAAAGCAGGCAGCTCTTCATCCACTGTCAATCCACAAATACTCAACACTGAGCCAAAATTGAACCATGCACTCTTCTAGAATTTAAGGTACCAGAAGAATAAAAAAACAATCACTGATTCTAGGAGTTCATAATCTGCTAGAGGAAACAATATGCAGTTGTCAAATGTTTTGGGAGTATCAAGGGAGTAATAATCAGAGACTTTGCACAGGAGGCAGAGTTTAAACTGAAATTTAAATGACTTCTGAGGGATGAGTAAAAAACTGGCTGAGCGGTACACACAGCAAGTTCAAGGGCATAAAGGCAGGATCAAGTGAGCTTTGGAGACAGTATTCACAGGATGTGGGTGAGGGAACAGAAGAAGTGAGCCTAGCTGGGCAGAGAGCACATGGACAAATCTTAATGCCATATAAAAATTGAGATGTTGTTTTGCGAGAGATGGGAAGCTATTCCAGGACTCTATGAAGGATGTGATAAAATCATACTTGCTTTATAGAACTATTCAACACCACGGGGAATAGCCTGGGGGACAATAACCAATTAGGAGTCTTCTGATACCATCTGAGTAAGAGATGAGGAGGACCCAAACCAAGGTTGATAGGCCAGGAGTTAAACTGGCAAAGTATCTTAGAAAACTAAAATTTTCTGCCATCTACTTTCTAACAGGATTTGTCAAAGCCAACAAGTGATAAAGTTTTACCTCTCCTAAAAGAACTCACCAGGAAATAAACTTAGAAAATTAGTTTTGGTAGTGACTTAATCTGGTCATTAAAGGCTGACTCACGTAGGCTCAGATTTTTACTGAAGATATGCATTATACACAGCATTTGGCAGGGACAGTGTGATGACAGCATCCATGGAAAACAGGCTCTGGCCAGGTACCCAAGTCTAAAAGAAATACCTGGCACATGCTAGTTGTCAAATAAATGCAGATAGCTGCATCAAAGTTAAAACTATTCAAAGTTTCAGTGCACAAATCAGTGATGACACTTTGGAAATATTTACGAGTGGTTAGATTATCACTTTTAAGGGCAATGGCAGTTCTCACAATAATTGGCTGTTGAAGGGATGCTTCAAAAAGCAAGGCCGGTGAGGTTGTAGACCACAGAAAAGGTTGTTGCTTCACACTCTCTTATCTGAGTACAGTCACTTGGTGGAGTTGTCTCCATGAGGATCACCATGAATGCATTCTTTCCTCCCTTCAAGAGGAGTGCATTCCTTCCCTCCTTTTGAATCTGGGCTGCTCTTAGTGACGTGCCCAATTAATTAAATGTAAGGAAATGGCATTCTAGGACTTCTGAGCCTAAGTCATAAGAAGACTTGCAGCTTCTTCCTGAGCCCTCTAAATACTGAGGACCCTCCCTTTAGGAGAAGGCAGCTTCTGTGTAAGTTTACCTACCCGGAAACCACCAGGGAGAGAACAGTGCCAAGCCGATCCATAGCTCTTTCCACCACCAGAGCAGATAGCAGCTCTGGAGTAAAGAAACTGCCTCAGACATTACAACTCTAGTACATGATACAGGAAAGAACTGGGTCCCTATATATTTCACCTCATTGGGACCACCATGGGATTCTTCAGCCATTCCATCCACTCCCACTGAGGCACAGATATCTTAAAGCAGAGAAATGTCATGCCTTATCTGATCTACAAAATAATCAACACAATAAATGCTGTGCTGCATCACCAAGTTTCGGAGTTCATTATATATTATTAATAAGTTACCAGAATATATGATGTACCTCCCCCTCAGCAGCTTGATGCTTCAACTATTACTCATCTCTCAGTCCATAACTTAGTGTCTGATACATGAGGCATCAGTGTGATTGGCTGAATGAACAACTAAATAAATGTGCAAGTGTCTTCATGGATGTTTGCAAGGCTCAAGTATAATAAAGCTTCCTTAAATATAATTATTTTCATTTCTCAAATATAAAAGCTTTAAACCACTGGGATTTCCCAGGATGCAGAGGACTGCTAAGCTCAGGAGAGCGCTCTGCATTGTACACAAATGCCCGGACCACAGGTCATGCTACTTAACCAAAAGAAATACAGTGACTCTCTCCTAAACAGCATCATCACAGGATAGAAACAATAGCAAATGTTTACACGGAACCTGCTCTGTGCCTGGCACTTTTCTCATCCCTTTACAAAGATGAACTCATTTAACATCCACTAGCTTACTTCCATTTTACATATGTGAAAAAAAGACAACATAAAAGCCAAATATCTTTCACATGATCATACAGCCAGGAGGTGATGGCTTACATCCAGAGAGCTGGCCTGGCAGCCATGATGCTTTTTTGTAATAATATTGTCCTGCCTTTCTGGGAACAATCATGCTGATACATGTGGCCCCAGAGTTATGGCATTTGGGAGGAAGTGATAATTTTTACCAAGAGGAGAAATAGAGGGTTGGTAAATAGAGAAAAATGCTATTTTCTGTGTCCTTAGTGAAGACATGTAACTTTTTGTGTCCTTTATGAAATATTTACTCATTTGCTTTGGCTTCAGAGAAACAATAAAATTTCATTTTTCTTTGGAGAATTAGAGATTCCACGAAAAATTATTCTACTAAATCATGGTACTAACAGTTTTTTATTTATATAAGTAAAAATGTGTGTGCTGTCTGAAGAAGCTAATAGAGAGCATGTATGGGGGTCACACAAAGGGTTCCTCTCCTCAAAAGCCATTAATTAACCTAAAATTAGCTCTTAGAGTCTCAATTTTGAACGCATTTCTAATTTTCACATCTAGGAACAAAAATATGATATTGCAGATAATTAAATTTATTCAGAGAATAATATTTCTATGTGTGGGTTGTATTACCAGCATTTGAATAGAATACTAATTGCCAACTGGGGGTGGGGAGGGTGCTAGTTATCCTGAGCTCCGCATAAACACTGACCTATTTTAAATTACTCTGTGACTCATCCAAAAATCTCCACGTTATAAATACAGTATTTAAATGGAGACAAAACAGCCGCAGTACAGAGATTTTCCTCACTTAAGTGACTATACTTCCTATCACAAAACCATCTAATTTGAAGTGTACCAAAAATAACACTGCTACACATATGGAGCTACAAATTAAGTTTCCATAAATAGGACTGCTTTGTCAAGGACCCGATTCAAAAACTGAAATTTCACATAATACTATGATCATGTTTTTATGTCAGATTTCCAATCACAAGTCTAGTACCATAAAAAAAATTTTAAATGAGCTCATCTCAAACTTTGCTTGTGATTAAATATCATGATCCAAATTTTTAAATCTCTCCAATGTTTTAAACAAAATAGTGGGAAGAATAAGAAAAAGAATAATATCTGGAAATTAGGTTCCCCAATCGACTATAAAAAAAAAAAGAATTAGAAGTAAATAGAATCTTCACACTACTAAATGCTGTTTGCCATTGCTCTCTTTGTTCCATCTACAATCATCTTTGTTCCAACAATGATAGGGATCTCACACTATGGAAAGACCAACCTACTTCTCATAGTCTATAGTTTTTCCTGCTAAATGATTCAGCCAAAGCCACAACCATGGTTACTTGTGAAACTGGGCTGAAAAGTATGGATAATTAGTGTCGTTAACATCTGTTAACCTGTGAAATCATGACTGAATTGCACATATTCCTTGATTTTTATAAAGCAGCAGACTGATTGTAAGTGACAGACAGATCCCTCAAACAGTTAATGACCTCAGGGAACTTGGATTTCATTACAGAGGGTTGGCATGGAAGACAAATTTTGAGATGTTATAAAAATTAAACATCAGTAGGCGAATGATTAAACCCCAGCAGAGTTTTCCTTGAACCCACTAGATTGTCTGTCGCAAGTTTCTCTACTTCATAACCATGAACAGTCACAGCAGAACTGATGGTACACATCTTTCTTCTCCACTGGCTTGTGACTCAGTGATGGCTGGGAATGTGTGCTTCTCATCTATCCCTGTATCCTTGGCACATGCCACTCTTTCTGGCACTAAAATGTTCACTGTGCGTCTCTTGAATAAGTGAAAAAATGAATGGGTTCAGGCTGGCCCATGGCAAAAGGACCCAGAGTCATCCAGAATAACTTAGAGAATCTTAAGATTTGATTGTAATTGTATATATCCTCGATAACAAATCTTCCTGGAGAAAAAGAGGAAGAGTAACCCAGTCCTCCATCCAACTGAGAGACCTTTAGGATTCGTGGCATAACAACATCATGAGGGATGCCATCCTTTTCCAAATAAAGCTGACATAATATCCAACCTAATGGGTTTGGGTGAACCCCACACAACCCAGGGCACAGAAGGCATCTAATATGAAGACATTCTCAAATCTCCCATCTTTCTTTCTTATATGCAACAAAATCTTGCTTTCTTGTTGAAATCTCACTGTTGTCTGCTGCCGTAGCCACAGTAATGAAGAGGCAGTGGTATGGTGTACCTAGGGCAAAGAAAGGCAGCATGGTGCCCTGGAAGGATCCTTGGACAAAAGCTCAGTAGAACTAGGTTTGGATATTGACTATGCTATGTATTTTCTTTATGCTCCTAAGAATTTGGCTTTTCTTGGCTTAAATGCCCTTCCTGTGAAATTGGACAAAATCTTCTGTAAACATCAAATGAAATAATAAATATCAATTTATCTAGGAGTTACTGATATTTCCATAATGAAAACAATATATAAATTGTAAAATAGTAGGCAAGTTATGGTAATCTTCCCCCTGGTCCTTGAGAGCAGTTTTAGCTTAATTTTGAGCAGGATCTATAAAATAAATTCAGTTTTCATTGCCTGCCAATGGCTGCTAGGTGCCCTTTCTTACCAGGCTACTGAGAGGAATTGAAAATGAGTTGTAAGTGATCCATATTCAAGACATAATTGTGACTGTTGGATACAAAGCATCTTGCCTGCTTTTATTCACCCTTCTATAGAATGAAAACTGCCTTTTAATAAATTAGCCAGTATCATTCCTTCTGAAGGCTCAGATTTTTGTTTGCTGTACTAGAGCAAAACCTTGACATAAATAGTGATAATCTGAATCATAAGCCAGATAGGCAATCACCTATCTACATGGAATTTCAGAGGAAACAGAACTACTCTTGCATATTGATACTCAAAAGTCCATTGATACCTTTTTTCTCAGAAATAATTACAATTTACAGAATAATTCTTACCAAGATGAAAAGGATTAAGGGCATTTTTTAAAAACAACTTAAGGGAGAGGGTATTAAATTGCAAAGGAAAAGAGAAAGAAAAGAACTAAGCAATCTTCATATTTCATTACATTTGGAGATATTTAAATTGATTGTTTTTAAGGGTATTTTTCAAACTATCACAGTTGAAAATCGCTATTGTGAGAAAAACACAGGAAGAAGCAACTCTTATCTAAGATAAATTACTGCTTTTTGTGTTCTATAATATTTCTATTGCACAGTAGGGTGGCTAAAGTACAAAATACAGCATTTCAGTATTTCAAAAATAGCTAGAAGAGAACATTTTGAACATTATCACCACAAATAAATGGCAATGTATGAGGTCAAACACCTTTGATTATTTCCCAATAGGTCGCGTATTGAAACACCATGCTTTGCCCCTTTATCTATGTGCAGTTACTTGTGACAAAAGTAAACTGGAAATGCAGAAAAGAAATGTGTACTAAACTGGAGCTGCGTTGACCTGTTTGACCTTGGTTTTTATTGCAGACTTATAAACGAATCGCTGAGGGACCAGCTATTGGTAACTATACAGAAGACCTTCACGTATACCCGAACCCAAGCCCAGCATCTGTTCATCATCCTGATGGAGTGCATGAAGAAGAAGGAGTTGGTATGTTATCCCCCTGGGTACCGGGCCCTCTTCACACCCCCATCTGTTGACTTGAATCATGCACCAGTCTCTTTTCCTGGGAAGTGTATAAACCTCCTCAGGCTTCATTGGTGCCGGTAGTTTCCTCTCCTAAATAGCTATGACACAGCTTTCTCTGCTTTGGACTTAATGCAGTTCTGTGAAGCAGGGTTCTAGCATCATTTCCTCATGGAGCTCCTCTAAATATTTCTGGCTGCCTCGACCAAATGAGAGGAGAGGGAAAAAAAAATCAGTCTCCTGCTGGGAAATGCATTTTAGTAGATCCTCTCAAGTTTGGGGGTTCACTTTTCTTGTGAATAGTGAATCACTGATGCTCTTTGCATCGATAATCTCCGGCAATGCACATACAGGGTAATATGTTCATCTGTACAGTTGGAAAACAAACATATCTGGGAAATTACATAAACATGTGCACAGGTTTTGAAGTGCCTCTTATTGATTACTAAAGCATTTCTTACATCAGAGAAATTGTCTTGCAAATGTGGTGTCATAGGGACCCTCTGCTAGGGTGAACAGAAATAACAGGAAGTAACATTTAATAAGCACTTGCTATATACCAGGCAGGCAGCTAAATTTTTACATGTATTAAAAGTGATCTTGCAGCTACTCAGATGACAGAGGTGCAGTTAGTTAGCACCATCAACCTCCATATGACTAGTCAACAGAGAATGAGGACACAAAATCAGTGGTATCTAAATTTCTGTGGGAGGTATTTTTACCCAAAAATTGTCTTTTGGAAACCAATGTACTGAAAGGCCCGTTCTGGGTAGATTCCCAGCGGGCCTCGGCACGCAGAAACTGTTTCCAACTAGTGAGCCCAACGAGTGACATAATTGGCAAACTCCTAAGATTTTTCAAAAAGAGTTGATTAGATTAAGCAAGATAGGGCCCAGAAAGCATCCACACACACAGCCGTTCTGAGAAGCCTTCCAGCAGCTTTCAGGTTTGGAATGCCAGGAAAGCAGAATGGGTCACCGCCAATCCCTCAGTATCTACACAGGCAAGTAGTCAGCCTGGCCACCACGCACAGTGAGGCCAGTGAGCAGTTGGGCTGCAGTCATGAACGCCACGCCACCCCCGACAGGACCGCCCATGGGCCGTTCCTACCAGCTCCAACGTGTTGAGCTCAATGTTTCAACTCTCTTCCTCCAGTGAGTTGCCTAAACTTGAATGGATTTCTCTCCTGAGGTCTGAGCATTTTTCCAATGCTGAGGCCAAAGCTAACAGTGAACATTTACTAGAATTATACATTTTGGCAGTCCCACCAGCCCCGACTGGAGACGACACCATCCTGGAGGAAAGGACTGGACAGGCACAGCCGTGCAGACTGCGTGGTAGTACGTGCAGCCCCCAGTAGCCACGGCGGCTGAAAGCAGCAGTGCAGCTCCTACCTAGCTCACCACTTTCCACACCTGTGCTGATGACGCTCAACACCCTGTCCTCCCTGTCAGCTGTTGGGCCTTTAGGGGTCCCGTGCTTCCATCTTCTTATTCTCCCTTGGAATCATCTTGCCTCAAAGCTGATGCTGCTCCCAAATCCAAGGCTTTACAATACACTCCTCCCTCTGAATACGACTGTCCCACTGCTCCCCTCCCATGGCTTCATTTGCACTAAATCTGCAAATGGATGCTTCTGCATAAAATAACCCCAGATCCAACGCCTAAGCCGTCCATGTGGGAGTATGTTGTGCTGTGCCTTGGGAGTCCACGCTATGGTATGTGTGTGTGTGTTCTTCCTCACCTGGGTCTGCGTGCCCAGGGCTTCTCTGTACCACTCCTGACCTGAGCACTTTGGTTCTAATTCTTCTAGAAAGCTGGGCAATCCTTGTATTTGTTCTCAGTTGACAGCCACTCCTGTTCCCTACAGTTGTAAAGCCTTCTATATTCTTTCTAAAATTTAAATCACACCTGGGCCAGGGATACAGTTCAGTGGTTCCATTACCTGCCTCACAAGCGCACAGTCACGAGTTCCATCCCTGGTACCAAAACACAAAGAACAAAACTTAAATCACACCTTTTTCCTCTTATTCCAGTTATATATTTTAAATGCTAACCCAGTATTAAGTTTCTTCCATTTTAGGACTATTTCTTCATGATGTTTGTCATTTCCTTTGATAAACAGAAATTCTCAAACTTAATGTAGTTAAATTTGTCAGACTTTTTTGCACTACATATTTTACCTCTTATTAACACCTATTCAAATATTACAAAGAAAGCCGGGTGTGGTGGCGTATGCCTGTAATCCCAGCACTCGGGAGGCTGAGCCAGGAGGATCGCTGCGAGTTTGAGGCCAGCCTGGGCTACATAGTGAGTTCCAGGTCAGACTCAACTACATAGTGAGACCCTGTCTCAAAAAAACAAAAAACCAAAACAAAACAAATATTACAAAGATATATTTTCCTACAGAAATGTATCTAGCTTAAACTTTCACATGAAATCTACAACCCATCTAGAATTGACTTTTCGCATATGTGAGGTAGAAGTCCATACTGATAACTAACTGGTCTGCGTACACCAGGGCCATCATAAACCAAGATTCTGTATACACATCTTTCACTTTCCTTATCAGTCTAGTGTTCTAAGCCCTGATATGGTGGGGCAAATCACTCTCCTTGTTATTTTTCTCCAGCCTGCCAGCTATTTTAGCCCTTTGTTCATACATAAATTTTAAGGTCAGCTTGTCAAATTGCACACTCATACAATTAGGATTTACAAGCGGAAATGAATTGAACTTAAAAATCCATTTCCTTCATGCTCCACACAAGATCAGGGGCCATAAGATGAAGCATCCTCCAACTTTCTTCTCCATTCCAGTATGAGGTAATCTTGATCGATGTGGTTCGTTCCTTCTATCTGGTACCAGAGGAAATGGTAACCTCCTCCCCTTCTAAGATTCTCCAGCATGGCTACTCACATACTTCCTGTGTGAACTTGCCCTAAAACTATACATTTTTGAGCATTAACCCTCTTCAGACTCCTGCACTGGGTTCAAACTTTACCGTCCACCTTCCCGAAACGTCATGACACTGTGCTATTCTGCTCGCCCTTCAGGTCCTGTTCCTTTCTTTGCCCTTCTATAAATGCAGACTGAAGCTTTCTTCTCGTTTCATTTTTCCTTTTTTGTGTCACAGCTTTAAAGAATTGAAAGCCTTCTGCCGTAAGAGAAAATACCTCTCCTTGAAATTCTGTCGTTCTTCCTTTATAGATTTAACTATTTTATACTGTTATTTTTCTTTATTCAGTAAACTTGCTTATTCTTGACAATGCCTGTCTTGTCTTTCAGTTCATCTGATATTAATATACTAACCTCAGCTTAAGTTCATACTTCTTGAGCCTTGATTTTATTTCATTTCCAATTTTCCTATACCTTAGGTGCTAGGTGATCTTCTAGAAAAATATATATAGCTTTTGTTTTATACCATATTAGTTCCTTTTTAATAATCTTAATCCATTTGCATGTATTCTGTGCTATTTGCCCTGAGTAACTTTTTAAAATAATTTATTTTAAGAATAAACCCATTTAAATATTTTCTATAGCATCCTTTTTTTCTTGATAATATATCCTCCTATTGGCTTGGACAATGATCTCTTTGGAAATTATTCACAGAACTGTATCTCTGACCCATCTCCACCACCAGAATTGGAACACGTAGCTGGGTATCTTGCTTAGTTTTCCCATTGTTCCTTTAAGATTTTCATGTCCAGAAACAAATCAATCTCCCCATTATCCTGAATGTCTCCCAGCCCCACAGCTCCATGCTGCTGCCCCTTCTGATTCATTTCTTCAGTTTTGAGAACACAGGTCCTTTCCTTTTCCTTACTGTACTGGCACCTCAGCCAGCCATTGCCAAACTATCTTGATTTTCTTTTGGAAGTGTCATTTGTATCTGCCTCCTTAACCTTGCTTCCGGTATCCTCCATTTTTCTTTTCCTTCACTGGGGCCATTGTGATTGACTGCTACTTGATTTCAGGAAGGGAAACTTTTTTCTCCTCCACAATTTCTATATACCAGTCCAGGCTTGATCTTTGGAGACCACAGTGGGAATTTTTTGTCACTGCCTTGCTCAGATACCTTCTAGGATTTCCCCCTGGTACTAATGTTCAACTTATTTAATGCACCATTCAAGGTCCTTCATAATCTGAATGCAATCTGGAATTTCATTCCCACACTTTTTATTACTTTCTTTTACCATTTTTGTTCACCAAACAATTTAGGCCTTCTAAATTCCCAGTTTCCTTATCTGAAAAATCATTCTATTCAAATCCAACTGCAAGCATCCAACTGTGGCATCTCAGAATTGTTTTTACTGTGATTTTCAACAGATAAGGACATTTATAATTCTGCAGTTGCCTGGAAGCCTAGGTCTAAATCGATCACTGGTGGAAGTTGTCATGAAGCATTGCTTACAGAGGATCCCCGACACTTACTGCTGTGTTTGTGGAACTTCTACTTGGATTGTTACAATAATCTGGATTAAGTAGTAATTATTTTAAATGAGATACCTAGCAATAACTGGCAAAGAAAAAAAAAGATTCTAATACTCATTGATTCTATATTTGGAGCAAGTAGATTGTGTTTTTCCATCCTTCTTATATAAATGAAATATTCGTATGCCATGTTTTCCCCTGTAAAGGTAAAATAGGAGCCCATATTTAATTATGTTGAAAGATGAAATTTAAAACACCAACAATCTTGTACTCATTTTTTGTCTCCAAAATGATTTGTTAGCATTACTTGATTAGAAAATACAGGGAAAAAATACTGAGCTTTAATTCATTTGAACACAGAATGCAGAGCCCTTTGCAGTTTTTCTAGCTAATAGTATGGGTTTTGTTCAATTATAACAATCCTAATAACTACTCTGTTACTAACCCTGACTTATAGTTTCCAAAATAAGATAGTTATCCCATGGCTTATTGTGGCTTTATGTTATATATGGGGAATATGGTAGAATGTATTCAGACTCATTGCCTAAAAGTAGTAATCACAATTTGTGACAAACTTGGCTTCATCTCTTACTTCTTGAGGACTTTTGTATTGTACTGTACTTCAAAGCCTTTATGGGATGGTAATGTGAGCTTCCTACTTACTTCCACATAGCCCTTTCTCATTTGCAAGGACTGCTCTAAAGTCAAAAAACAAACACTGAAACAAGGGTAATTAAGTGTGTCTCTCCACTCCATCAACTTAGGATACAAAGCAAAAACATAAACTGATTGTTTTTTAAACTTCATCAATCAAGAGGTTTTGAGGACCTACTGCGTTGGTCTATTTGGATGGCAAACTACCATAAATTGAGAAGCTTATAAATACAAATTTATTGTCCAAAGTTCTGAAGGCTGTGAAGTCCAAGACAAAGGTGCCAGTGGCTCTGAGGTGCCATGGCTCTGGGGTCCATTGAGGGAGCTCTCTCAGCTGGTGCCTTGTTGCTGCATCATCACACAGTACCGAGGGCAAGCAAGGTCCTTCAGGCCCCTTTTAAAACAACACTATTCCCACTCATGTGGGGGAAGCCTTCATGACCTAATCACTATCCAAATGCTTCCTCTCCTAACACCAGCACCTTTTGTGATTAGCGTTCAGTATTTGAATGGGAGGCACAAATATTCAGGCCCCATTAATCATACCAACATCCCCAACAGACATGGAAAAGAGGCAGTTTGGGGACTTGTGGGGATTTTATATCTACCTTCACTTAGGGGACACAAGCTGAGAGGCTACATTTATGGGCTGGGTCACTGTGCCACCCTAGCATTTGAAGCTTTGGTACCTCATTGTCACCACATTCTTTCATGGATAGTGCACATTAAGGCAAAGACACACGAAATGTGCTCACAGAATACAGCAAAGCGAATATTCGAGGGCATCACTTCTGCATAATTTTTAGAAAATTCTCTGTAGCAATTGACAGTCAACTCTTTTTCTTCCCAAACTTACTTTCCAGAGATTAACTGTTAGAATATCAATGTTCTATTTCTGTGTTCCTGCTTACAATTTATTTTTCTCTTTTCACGGCCAGTTCCTTTTCTTGTCTCTCCTCCACAAAGACATGTTTATAAAGATCAATTTTGGATTCTTTTTGTTCACTATCATGACTACTCTTACCACTTGGAAACAATCTTCAGACGCGCAAATATCTAGTCTTGCCTGCCTCTAAGCTCCTGCATTTCCAAATTCCATACTGTCACATATCCCCATTCTTCTTTGCCTAGATTATTGCTATTCTGTATCTAACTGGTCTCCCTTAATCAAATACCTTCACCCAAACCCACCCCATAGGTTGGCCAACTTTTCTGTAAAGGGAAAAAGAGTAAGATCTTAAATTTTGCAGGCCAGATGCACTCCCTGTACCAGCGGTGGTGAACCTATGACACGTGTGCCACCACCTCAGCCTGTTTGTATCACTGAAAGCTCAATGGTTCAGTCACTGCATCTGCTTTTTGAGCAGCCCTTTAAAATGTGAAAGCTATTACGAACTTGCTGGTCACAGAAAAACAAGCCATGAACAGAATGTGATCCATGGGTTGACATAGGCTGGCCCTGTGCTACAGTAATGCCAGATGTTTTTGTTTTTTGTTTTGTTTTTTTTCACCAGATGCTTTTCACGGAAACAGAGCCAATCACATCACTCTTGTGAACATAAGGTGTAATGCCTCATTTGCCTGCAGTGTCAGTTTTAAATTCCATTGTCAACCAAATCCTTTGTGGCAACCAAACTGAGCTCTCCTCGTATTTTTCCTGAACTGTTCAAGCTTAAAGTGTTCTCTTTAGCCGTACCCAAACTCATATTCGTGCAGATGCAGTCCCAACCCCCCACACACACATGTGAAATATGCTTACTTACCTCCTTTATTTGAAACCCTTGTAGTACTTCTCACTTATACTTTAAGTCACTCACATAAAACCTCTACCTTTCTACGAAAGCTCTTAAAGAGTTTAATCTGAATCCGAGCCATTGATTGTTCTTTCCTACACTTACTTGTGCCTAATTGTACTTAGTACCATAGCATATGCAAAACAGACACTCAATAAATCTTCACTTGATGGATGAGTGAGTGAATATTTTTAGATGAATATACATTTAGGGGAATGATACATATTCAGTATCTATAAATTCTGGTAAAATCTCTACTAACAGTAGCGATATCACCCTTAGAGAGTTATAGACTTATTTTATGGACTTAAGATTTGATTCAAGCCCAGCTGTTTATATCACTAAACCTCTGGGAGAGAATCTGGTGATTAGGAGGCCCTAATTCTAGAAGCAGACAAACCTGGATTATAATTCTGGCTTCATCACTCACGTGGCTTACTTTGAATCCCTAGGATCCTCAGCTTTAAAACAGTTACAATACTCCTTGTCCTAGGATTGGCCATACTTGAAGCGTCCTTCTTTTTTGGTCCAGACTTCGTCTTGAATTTAATCCCAATATTGCAAACATAAGGACACCAAAAAGAATTAAGACTGAGCTCATGGCTTCAAATGTCCTACATCCCCCACCAAATGCAAGGCTCAGTAGTACATGGCTTCCCATTCCCTGCTTAACGGTCCCAAACTCCAGAGAATAAATGAATCCTTCCCAGGACACTGGAAACTGAAGGCAATTCTCTACCTTTCTTTTCATAGATTCATAAAAGCCAAGCAAGCATAACCTCTAAGTAAAAATTTTGTAGGTCTGCCTCCTACATTTGACAAAGAACCACAAAATCCAAGACATTTCTTGTTTAGAAAAATAGATAGTTTCAAACTCTTCAAATTATGAGCAAGGGGCAGTTGGAGTTGCCTGGCAGATTGGAATCTCAGCACCATGCAGGCGGTGTTCCTGAGGCCTGACTGTACCCTCCTCCCTAGAATTCTGGGGAGAGTTAAGCATTGAACCATGTGTAAAGAATCTCAGTAAAGTGCATGGTTCCCTAAGAAGTATGCAGGAGTTCTAATTACCGTTTCAGCGATTCTATGAGTAACTACAGGAACTAATCCAAATGTAAGCACAGTTGTCTCCTTTTGCCTTTTGTCCTGCCTCCCGTCCTAGTTAAAACTGTTAATTAGTCATACTATGACACCAGGGACCTGTTATTCTATCTTCAGGTTTCCCCTTGTAATGTTAGCCAGCCTGAACATGTATAAAAGCCCTTTTACAAGTGTCATACTTCATAAACTTTCTATCCACAACCTTCTTAATGATTCACTTTTATTTATCATTATTTCTTTCATTCTAAAACAATTTTCAGCAATCTTCAAACTAGAAAAACATTATAGTGGGCCCTTGACTTACGAACTCAATTTGTTTTCAAGGGCTGGTTCTAACTCAAGTTGGTCAACTGAAGTCTCACCCAGGATATCTCACTTAATCCCATTCAGGAAAGGATGTTGTAATGTTCCTTCCAGAATCCTCTAAGGGTTAAATCAGTACCTGAGACCATCTGGAAGCACACCTAACTGGCATTCGGGTTGTAACTCAAGACTTCAGTCATAAGTTAAAACTAAAATTCCGGTCATAACCCAAGTTGTTTGTATGTCAGGCCAGTCATAATTTGAGTGTCCACTATATTCTTTTCCTCAACAATAACAACCACATCTTTCATACCTTATAGCTTCACTTATCAAAGAGTCTTTCCTTTTAATTACCGTATATTAGAATTTTTAAACCCCTAGTAACTGTAATTTCTGGTGAAAAAGTAGGAAGCTGGTAATTCTGAACTTACATCAGCATTTTGTAGGTGAACATCATTTAACTTTATCAGACTAGAGATCTATCTGGTATCAGGTAAATGGCAACAAAAATGACTGGCCTGAGGTGCTCTGCTTAACCATTCATCTACTTCAGATATTAAAACCAATAATAGTGAGGAGACAGTCCTTTTTCTTCATAGTACCTAACATGATTACTAACCTTCTGCATTGTACTGTGGTATATATGTCTCTATTTCTCCTCTGACACTCTATAAGGGAAGCTGCCACTCTTACCTTGGCTGTCATATCCCTGGTCCTAGTAGTCACACAGGAGATCATCAAATGTCTACTAAACAAATATACTCATTTATGTTTTTAAATTAATCAAGATGTATTTCACATTTTTCTCAGCAAAAGCAGTCAAAAGCTGTTTTCTCTTCAGAAACAGCTCTCATAAATAGCCTGCCCAACCATGAAAGGTAACCACAAAGTCTCCCAACACTCAGGATCATGGTTACCCTGTCTTCACCAGACTTTCCTCCTCTGATGCAGGACAGAATCAGAACAGGTGAGGAGCACTACAAACAAGCCAGACGTTTTATGTCCCTACTACTTGATCCATCACAGCAAAACTCCAAGGCATGAAGCCAATGAGGAAGAATCCTGAAACTAAGCTCATCCACAGATTTCCATCCAATTTATATTCACCCAGTTCACTCCTGAACAATTATGCTTGAATTATTAAAGAAAGCTAAATATTGAAAGACTTCAGGAAATTGCATCTCATGTTATATTGCTATAGTATATTGATTATGGCACTTGAAAAACAGCAAAATATAAGGCTAGTTTCCCCTCATTTATTGACAGGCAGAGCTTCCAAAGAACTCAGGCATCATCAATCCCTTGCAAATTAACTCTTACTTGTAAGTTTAGAGAGGAACTTTTCACCACACCCAGAGGGACTTTGTTACAAACCACCTTCTTTTCTTCTAGGGGCCTATACATCTTTCCCCAAAACCACTGAGGATCTACCTTCTTCTCATCCCCCTGACTACAATGGACCCTTGACTTAGGCACTCAGCTGGTTTCTGAGTGCTAGCTGTAACTAAGTCAATACAGCTGAGATCTGGATGTTTACCTGAGTACACGCTATAGATAACAAGAGGCAGATGAATCTTCCATTAACCCGAGTTGATCGTGTCAGGCCAGTCATTAACTTGAGGGTTCACTACATTTCTTACTCGAGGCAGCTGAGTCATAGAACCTTTCTTTCCTTGACAAACCTACTGTATTAGTCTCTTTTCCATCCCAAAATACCTGATACCTGCAACTTCAAAAAAGTGAGGCTTACTTTGGCTCATGGTTTTAGAGAGTTGTGGCCATGGTTGGCTGGCCCCAAGGCAGAAACTGCATGACAGAAGCAGCCACTGGAGAAAAGCTCTTCAACCCATGGCAGTCAGAAAGCATAGAAAAAGGAGGGTCCAGGGGCAAGAACACACCCATCCAGATCACACCCCGGAAACCCACCTTTACCCAAACCCCACTCTAACAGCACACTCAGCCACTGAACTCAGCAGTAAGTTAATCCACTGATGAATATATTGCCCACATGATCCAATCACCTCCCAAGAGTACCACCTTTAAGACTTCTAGGGGACATTTTAGATTTACAACATGATACCTGCCTAACTACTGTCCTAAATGATTGTTAGATAAGTAACTCACTGTGATCAAACTTCAGGCCCAAATACTATCACCATGGACCCTCACGTCAGAACCAGCCTGGCATATAAACAACTAGGTTAATAGCAGATTCATCTGCCTCTTATTATCTATAGCGTGTACCCAGGTAAACATCCAGATCGCAGCTGTACTGACTTAGTTAAAACCAGGCTCAAGAACTGTTTGTAAGTCAAGGGCCCACTGTACCTGTCAAGAGAAACCTAAGAAAGCCTTGTAAGTCAATAATGAGTCTTGTTATTTAGACCCAAATCTTTTTTCCCCTCTCTGCTGTAAATATTTCTAATGAGTTTGTCCTTCCTTTCCTCCCAGTGCAGAAAGACACATCCATAAATGCAGACTTCTCCACAAAACTAAGTTTCCTTCATTTTAAAAAACAGGTCTCAAAGAACAAAAATAGGCAGCTCCCAGCCTAGTCTTAGTTCTCCTACCTAAATTACTGAGGCCAGGCAGAGCTCATTAACAAGCAGAGCACACAAAGCATGTTCCGTGCCTGACTGTCACCTTTCTTTCTAGTTCTAGCTAAAGATTTTAACCAGGGCATAAACGGGCCTGAGGAAGCTAACCTCACTGATTTAAGGGCTGAACATCCATAACAGTTTTTTTTTTAGTTTATTTAGTCTTCCAAAAGCCACTCTCTGCCAATTTTTAAAATGCATCCCATCACTTCTAAGCAGGTTTTGATTCTTATGCCCAACAATCCAAGTTAAGACTTTGCTACGGTCACTGAAAATCAAGTTTTGCTAAAGAGAAAGCATGGGTTCTGAACATTCCTCTACCTGAAATTGGCTAGATTTTTATCTGTGCAGCCCGACCAGTTTGTGTGTGACCTAGGCAGCCACCACAAAGTCCCCCAAAAGGACACTGTATGCCCTCTTACAGGAAAAACTGACCCTCGGTCCCCTGCCCCCAGGTTACACGCTCCCTCCAAGCACAGGCTTACCTGGATGGAGTTGAAGGTGGGGTCCGACACTCCTTACAGGCAGAGGAACCATCATTTCCCTCTTCCAGGGACCTCACCTGCTTCTATCAGAGTCGGTTTTTCCTCTGACCCAGCCAGACACCAGAGACCTCTCCTGCGAGACCCAGTCTTTTTTTTTTTTTTTTTTTTTTTTTTTTTTTTGTAGCTTCTGAACCTCATAAGGATCAAAATATGCTCAGACAGGGCTACAGAGTTCAGAACACACATCAACAATGCTTCAAAATCATGACAGAATTTATCCACAGTCCTCACATGCAGCGACAAGAAAACAGCAAGCACCACTGGCAGGCATGCATACCTGCGCCTGTTTCCTGATTGAGGGCAATGGTGCTGCTGCAGCTCTGCTTCAGATCCTGTTAACAGCACCAAGTTGTTAGTAAAGGGAAAATCCCTCGTGTAAGCCCAGCATTCTGGGAGGCTGAGGCAGGAAGATCACAAGTTAAGCACAGCCAGGCATCTTAGCCACTTATTAAAATTCCATCTCAAAAAATAAAGTGGAAGGGGGATGTGTGAAGGCCCGAGTACCCTAAAAAATGTAAACATTCCATGGACCAATTAAGTTTAGTAGTGTTTGAATAAAGAAAAGAAAAGCAAACAAAAGAAACCTCAACTTACAGAAAGACAATCCTGGAACCACAGAAAGTTCTGAAAACTCCAGCCAACCCCCCCCCATGAGAGAACGTTTATAGGAGAAGAGAGGGGCTAAAGAGTAAACAACTTAATTGGCTGTACTTGAGCTAATCAACAGTCAACTGGTTACAGCTTGACTAGTTAATTGGCTACAATTTAGTTGTACCGGTTTGTCTGTTGGACCCAAGGTAGATGGTCAGTTCAAATCCACAGCCCCCTTCAAATTTTATTAAACACATATGACCCAACAAACTCAAAAGGCCTCTTACGGTCCCAAGAGGGAGGTTTGTATAACAGAACAGGGACCTTTTAGTCACAGAGTCATGGGTCAAGTTTAAAAACAGTTCTCTCCAGTCCAATGTTTGGGAAGAAATAGAAATGCATTTTGAGATAGATACTAAATTATACCTAAACTATTTTTTAAGCTTATTTAAGCTTCATTTAAGGGCAAGCATTTTAAATGATATTCAGGGTGTTTTGAAAGCCTAAATTGGGCTTCCAGAACCAGAGCAGCTAGCAGCCCTGCCTTGAAGGGGAACTGACCTGAGTATTTGCAGAGTGAAAATTCTTGCCTGGCCTGGCCCGAGCCCAGTGCCTAGGTGTCCAGCTCTTGATCATGGTCCTTCACACGAGGAAAGTGCTCACACTGGCAGAAGCTGTTGTGGCTCTGGTCTGAACCGTGTCCAGTCTGTGCCCGCAAGAGCATCACTCTGGCACGAGGAGCCTGACCTTTGGCCCTCCCCGCAGCCACTCCATCGGGCACCCCAATAAAAACCCTGGCCTAGGGCAGCCCCTAGTTCAGTGCTGGCAAACCATGGAACACACGCTGCAGCAGGCTGTTACCACTGAAAGCTCTAAAAGGTTCATCGTCGCTGCCCTAGTTCTTTCAAGGGAAGGCACAGATTCAACTCATTATTGCAATAGGAAAAGAGCTCACAACAATTTTTATTTGCTGATCTTGGGAAGAGGGTGTAATGATTTGGGAACCTGGTGGTCATATAGGGCAGGAAAAGGAAGCGGGGGAGGCAGGGAGAGAAGGCGAGGGAGAAAGGGAACGAAGCCGAGCGTCACTTTAAATCCACAGGCAAATCCCTGAATGGTCGCTGAAGGAAGTGGGAAAGCTGAGAACCCAGTCAGCTCAGCAGGAGAGGTGCCTCTGAGTTCTCATCTTAGGCCACTGGCTGAGGGCGTTTGGGTAAGGTGTCGACCCGGAGATTGAATCAAGGGTGACAGAGCCCCTCGGCTGTGAGAAAATTGAACTTCTATTCAAAAATGGACACCGAGACAACAAAAAATGTAAGCATTCACCATAGAGGGTGCAGAAGCGGCCCGGATGGATTAAACGCATTTTCCAACATATAGTTGCATAGACTTTCAGTGACAAACTTTCAGAGCTTCTTTAGCACTTATAGATGATTGAAAGGTCACTATTCCTTGAATAAGGATGATGCAGGCTTGAGAATTCATTTGCCTGCTTCAAGTGAGCCCATCTCCAAACATGAAACTTTCGGAGGACATTTTACATCTAAACCAGATCGAGAGCCAACGATAACACTTTTCATCCTATGATGGTGCAGCACGTGTAATAATGCTCTACCATATAGAAATTCCTGTTGTGCTTCTTGTGTCATTGCATAATGATGGGGCAGGAATTATGTCTATGTTTTCAGCTGACCAAAGCAATGAAACAGATTGGGGAAGACTACAGAAGTGATCAGCAAATGCCCATTTGCTTTCCCACTTCACTATCCAGACCCCAGGCTCTCTCCTCTGCAATGCAAATGCACAGAATTTTAATGCCTCCAACCTTTACCAGCCATTACAAAAAAACAAAAAACAGTATTTTGGCAGCAATGGGAAAACATGATAAATAATTTTGACTGAGAAGATTAAGTTAAAATAATACAATAAATAGAATACAGATAATACACACAAAAATAAACATATGATTGTATGATTTTTATTCCCCTTAAGAGCTCACTTACTAAATAATGTACAAGACAATTGGTGAGTTGAACTCCAGCTCTAGGAATGTCCTCCTGCACACTGCAATGACTGCGAGAGAGTCCGTGTCACCTCTACTCCTCGTGTCCTTCAGCCCCCAGGCCAGGATCCCACAATGGCCTTCGAGACGCCGTCTCAGCTGATTGTCACACATTCAGTCTCCTCTTCCAACACACATGTGACTGCTGAAAGGCTCCCTTCAAAACACATCTCAGGGGCCAGAGCTTTAGCTCAATGGTTTCACTGCCTGCCTCGAAAGCGCAAGGACCCGAGCTCGATCCCCGGTACCAAAAAATAAAATAAATAAAAAACATCTCAGTAACCTCCCACCCAGTCAGGAAACCCCCACATTCCTCGCTCATCACACACGGCCTTCATAAATCATGCTACGTGGAATGTAAACTTGTATTTTTGTTTTTGGAGCTGTTTCCATTTTTATACGTATTTGAAATTACTATGGTAAAACACAAAACCGTGGATGTTAAATATTAAAAAGCTTTAGAAGAGAATTGGTTTGAAGAAAAAGATGTAATTCTAGAGCTGGTATATAGATTTGGTAAAAAGATGAAGACTGTACAAGAACAACTGTAGGTTGGAACATACTGATTTTCAGAAATAAGTTTCAGTTCCTTAGCCTGACATTCAAGACTCCCCAGGATCCAGCAGCCCTGCTCTACTTTTCTAGCCACAATCTTGAGTATTACTACTCTTATCCTTTGGTTGCCAGTCTAATCAAATCTAATTTTCTAGAAAGCCAACAGTAACCCACCTCTGTGACCATCCCAACAATGTCCTCTATGTCAGTGACCTCTGTCTCTATCCAACCTCCAATGTAGAGGCTGCCTCTTCCTTGGTCTTTCTCAAAAATCTACAACAAAGGATAATTGGGGATTCATTGACTGTGACGACCCAGAAAAACTACTGGCCCAGAGTTGTGGTTCCACTGAGCAATACAGAGACCCAGAAATGGAACTTGACTTAGAAAGACTATAACTCAGACGTAGGAAAGACCACAGGTCATTAACTCACCATGTCAATTACCTCAGTGGAACCAGCAATTAACTTTGCATGGTAAGGAAGGCAGCTGCTATTATTTATGTGCAATTCATGGCACTCCTACACTGAGAGGTGTTGGAAATGTGTCTAAGTTTATACAGCTCTGGCCAGCAAAGCTAGGACATGAGACCAGGGCTTCCATAAACTTGTTACAACAATTATTATTGTTAATTATAATAGTAATAATAAATAATAATGGTTGTTAATAATAATTAACAATAATAATTGCTTTATATTTCTAATTATAAAATTTCTAATTGTAGAAATCTAGAAAGTAAAAGAATACATGAGAAATTTAAATAAACATAATAGCTTTGGTACATTTTCCATTTCTAGTATGTATAGTTTTTACACAATTGAAGTGATTATTTACATATATTTCTTATTCTGAATTTTTTCACTTAATATGCATAGTAGTTTTTCTGTATTATTTAAAATATCATTTTAATGGAGAAATACAATGCCAGAATTTTCAGAAATGTATCTCTCTTATCGAGACCAGAGGGTTGGGACTGTAACTCAGTGGCCAGATGTTGGGCAGTTGCCCAGCATGTGTGAGGTCCTGGGTTCCATCCCCTCCACCACACACACACACACACACACACACACATCAGGAAAGCACAAATAATTTAAAGAATAAAAAGTGTGGTGCAACCTTGAGTCAAATGCATCAGACTGGTGAGCACTGTGAGAAATACAAGAAAACTTGTGCTAACCACAGTCCCACAGTAGCTCGGGAACCTGTCCCCCAAAGTACTGTCTTATAGAAGGAGTTCTGACCCTATTATTTTATTAGTGTGAGCTGACAGCCCTTAAAGGATATGTACATAATAAATGTTGGGTTTTAAGAAACAATCCTCCCTTTGTCCTCTGAACTCACTACCACTCTTTCTTTCACTTGCAGGTAACCACAATGCTAATGATAGCACGTAACATTTACCCAGGCCCAACATGGTACCATAACATTCTATATGTCACCTCATGCACTCCCCAGCATAATCTCTCCACAAACAGTGATCATGTCTTGTTTGCCTAGGACAGCCCAGTTTATTTTTATGGTCTAGCACAGTTATTAGTGATACCTATTCCACTTTTCAGAAGTATTTTGACTTAGGTGTACATTACATGATCACCCCAAGTATCACCTGCATTCTCCAGATGAGGAAACCAAGGCACAGCATAACTTCCCCAGCATTAAAGAAAGGGCTGAAAGGGACAAACATGGTTATGAACTTTAACAGAATAAATGCCAGGGCATACACAACTCAGAGTCCCCGAAAAAGCTAGACGAACTGCCTACTCACACAACTGGTTTGCAAAAAACGTTAAAACAAATAGGAACCACTCATTTTTTTTTTATATCCTCCATTGTAAGAATATTGTAGGGTGCCCCTCTTTGTTTTTTATAGCATTGGAGATCTTTGGTAGATTCCCAGGTACAAAGGAGCAGAGCACAACCTCTCCAACATTTTCATTTGTGTCGTGCAGAAGAAATGCAAATCCTTAAATTGCTGTCCACATATTAAGTACACTGCACACTGTGACCCTACAAGCACCAGGATTGATTCTCCAGCCCTACCCCATAGCCTGTTTCAAATAGGAATTTTTCTTTTGTACAAGAGCCAGTGTTTTCTCTCCAGTCGGGACAGTAACAATTCTGAGCTTAAAGTTCACAAACAATCCAAATTCTTTAAGGAGTTCTGTGAATACCCTGAAAATGTATGCAAGATTTTGTGTGCACACATTTCATGGAAAGGATGCATACAGTTCTCAGATTCCCAAAGTATCCAAAACTCCCAGGAGCTAGGACCACTGCACTAGAGACCTCTTGTGGGTGGAAAGTAAGCATTGAAAAAGCTGCAAGTGACCCTTGAACTCCTCAGACCCCTCCAAGATGCCGCAGTGGATTCGGATCTGCTGGTCTCTGAGCAGGTTTGAGTGTATGAACCGCCACATTTCTCACTAACAGTTTTTGTAGAAGAAATCTCTTCCCAACTAAAAAGCCAATCATGCATTTCAGAAAAGAATCAGCTTAGACATGGTCTATGACCCTAATGAACTATTTACAAATCAGAATGTATTTTCTCATAAAACAATGTAGCACAATTTTCATTTGCTATAAAGAAACTAGGAACAAGAGAGATGGTAGGAAGAGAGAGATTGCTGCCCCTTTCCTCAGGACAAGAGTGACTTGGGCCATAAAATTCCAATAGGCACAGTTTAATTTTAGTACCTGCTCCCTCTTCTGTAGCGTTGTTCCCAGAAGCTCCCCCAAATCCCTTGTGTAAACCCTAACAGATTCCCCCATCTTCCTCCTCCACTGTTACCCCTCTCCCTTCTGCCATTTTTTCACTACAAAGGAACCTACCTCATCTAGGAATTTGGAGGCCAGTGGTATCATCTACTTCACATTTATGTGTGTAGGACCCATAGCTCTTTGGCCTCTGAACTTTCCACAGAGAACATGTTAATCCATGGGAATAATTTATTAGGAATCAAGGTCACATGACCAAATTGAGTGGCCGGGGAGGGCAGCTGGAAAAGGACAGGAAGGAATAGTGATGCCACATAGATTGTTAAGTCTTCTTAGACACCTCCTTCCAATGTCAGTGTTCATATTCAACATTTCCATCTGTGTCATTACCAGCTCTCCTTCCTAAGCAACTTCATGGTGAATAATGGCAAGGTGAAAAAGGAGTCCCAGACATAAAACCCAGGCCATTCTTTCTCTATTTTAATTTTAATTCTTTAACCATTTCCCAGCAACACTTATTTGACTAAAGGTCACAGGACTAAAATTTGAAAGTCATTGCTCAAAAATTGGTATTTCCCTGTTTATTGCCTTCTTTCTCTCCCAATTTCATGAAATCTGTTCAAACTCGTATATTGGATTGTTTTTGACCCCATAGTGTTTAGGGGATATGGAAGGTTGAGGAGGAATAGGAGGGAGCTAAAGAGGCCATTAACATGCATGGGCTATTTGGAAAAGAGGTGTCTGAAATAAGATGCCTACTGCTTTCTTTTCAAGGCTAACAACGCATATAAAATACCCCCTGTTGTTAGAACTATTCACCCACACTTCGTTCTATGTCACTACTTATGCTACTTCTTGGAAATTCTCAGTAAATGAATGCATTCATCAAGTTCCAAGGTTTCAGCCAGGGTCATTTACCAGATGTTGATTACATATTTCCCAATATATTATTCTCCCAATTTATTATCTGCCTTCACCAAACCCAAACCTTGACCTGAGAAAAGTATCTCAAAGGTGTGAGTCCGTCCAAGGACACACCTCCTGAAGGGCATCTCTGCTACCATGATCTCTCTCTCTCATTTATCTTTTATCTGGTTTAGTCATCTTCTACCTTTAAGAGAAGATAAATATTTGCCTCCTTCATATTAAATTCTCCCATGTGTGTGTATGTGTGTGTGTGTGTGTGTGTGTGTGTGTGTGTGGTACTGGGGTTTGAACCCAACTCATCCATAGCCATTTGTTGTTGCTATTGTTGTTTGGTTGGTTATTTTTGTTTTTTGGTTTGTTTTCTTTTCTTTTCTTTGAAAGTGGGTCTCATTAAGCCACTACGGTGCCCAGGCTGAGCTCAAACTTATGATCCTCTTGCCTCAGCCTCCCAGAGGGCTAGGGTTCTAGGCATGTGCCATCATGTCCAGCCGGTATTTCCCTTCTGCTGACCTCGTCCTCTTGCTTTTGATCTCTTATTTTCTTGGTTCTCCTGCCCAGTCCTGGCCTTGGTTGTCCGCACACTGCTGTCCACCGTGGTGGCCAGCACTCCTGCCTCACACTCGAGCTGCCTTCTCACGGCCATTTCCACACAGTGCGTGGCCACACCTCCTCCACCCTTTACCTCCACAAGCCGCAGCATCGGCTGTAGCAGCCACGTGCTTTATCCACTGTCTTTTTATCATTATTATTCATAGAAACATGGACACATGAGCGATCTGGGAAATGAAGAAACCATGCTGCTGTGGTCCTCACCATGGGGGTATAGACAGGGAGCTTTAACAGTGACCCTGCCTAGATCCCACCCCCAGAGATTCTGGTTACTGCTCGGGGTTTTCTGAGGGTGAAGGATGTTCACAGCTCCTGAGGTAAGGGAGTTCTTGCAGGCACCATTACCTTGCACACACTCTTATTTCCCACTGGGCCTTTGGGGCTAGACAAGACCAATCATCGTTTGCCACTAGGAAATGTGCTTAATTTTCTGAGAATAAAAAAGTCAAAGCTCACCTATACGAAACCCATCATGTTCCCAGGATGCCATGAAATAAAGAAAACTATGCAGTGAGAGCCAGCCTGCTTGGGGCTGGAGCAGAGACAGCAGAATTCAAGTGAAGTTGGTTCCAACTGACTTGTTCCCAGCACCGTGATCACTCCTCCGAGCACTTGGCTGTGACTTATAATAAGCAGTGACAATGACTATTTGGGTTTCAATACCAGACTAGAGGCTCTCTGCACTGTGCAGCAAGCCCGTCGTAACAAATGGTAGAAAAGAGGGAGACAGAGTCGCCAAGCAGGGGAGGCAAGTGGAAGAGGAGAAATGAGAAAGGAAATTAATACTTATGCCGATTGGCTTTTGTAACTTTATCTCCCCCACAGCGCCACAGGACAGGCAAGGTTCCCATTTTAACCGGTGAAAAATGTGCTTGGAGAAGGTGAGTACTGTGCTGAAGGTCACCGGCTAGGACGCAGCATAACCCAACCCCCCTTTGCCCTCCACTCCCCTCGGGCCGTCATCAGCCATTCAAAGACACTACCGTAACTGCGAAGGCAAACGCAGGAGCAGAGAACACAGACTCTCCTGACGCCAGGGAGGTAAAACGCCCTTGCTGCTCCCGCCAACCTGGTTCCAGGTGAGAGGAAGGTCAGGGGCAGAAGGGATTTCCACCCGCCGTGCTCCAGGTGAGGGCAGGTTGACGCCCGAGCCACACAGTGCAGCCAGCCTCGGCCTTCCTGGCAGCATGTGTGTCGGCCACCAAGGGGACGCCCGGGTCAGTTTCGTCTACTCGGGGGAGAAAAAGAAACTGAACCTGGAGGCCCGAGAGGGACAGCGTGAATGCAAGGACTGGCTTCCTCCTCAGCCTGGACATCGCCCTCCCGTTTCCAGGAAGTCGCCCCTGACCACCTAAACGAAGCAGGTCCCTCATTCACTCTTCTTCCTTTCCTAACGACGCTCACCATGTTTCGCACTCCTCTCCCTTATTCACGTTTGCCTGTGTTTTCTTCCACCTGTACCATCAGCGTCTACCAAGGCACATGTGCCTTGCCCGTCATGTCATTAAATATTTGCTTAGTAAATTAGTGAGCAAAGCACAGGTGTACTATATGCCATTTTTCTACCCTCCTCTCTTCTTATCACTATTATTTAGAGTGGACCCTACTTCAGAATCTTCGCTGGACCCAAAAACAACCCTATGTATAGGTGTGATTTCTCTGATTTTACAGTTTAAAAAACAAGAGTTTGAGGAACTGGATTTCCTGCCTGAACCACCACCATACCTGAAATAGCCAGCATCTAAGTGCAAATGTTTCTGACTTTTGATCGCTTCATTTTTGTGACACTCTATAAGGGGGAAAAAAGAGTATTAAAGGGGAGGGATAATCTTTCTGAAAACAGAACGTCAATGCTTCTAGTGAATCTTTGTTCTTCTCCTTTTATTTGTTTATTTCTCCTCCCCATACTGCGTTCCATATAGTTAAAACGTCCACATCCATTGCGGCATACTGGTACACTCCTATAATCCCAGTTCCCTGGGAGGCTAAGGCAGAGGGATCGCAAGCTTGTACAATTTAGCAACTTATCCAGACCCTGTCTCAAAATAATAATTAAAAAAAATTTAAACAGCTGGGGATGTAGCTCTGTGTGAAGGGTGTGGGTTCAATCCCCAGTACCACACACATGCATAAATACATACACACAAACATCCCAACCACACACATTCACTGGCAGAAAACAAAGGGAAAGAATTTATTGTTGCTATCGCTTTCTGGGAACATCATGGTCACAAAGCGACTTGTAATGCCAAGTTTTTTGCATGGCAGCCTCCTCTAGATGCCTACATTTGCCGTGTGCAGCAGGCCCTATTTCACCATGCCCAGCCCCTGTATCAGAGATATACCCCTGGAGTGCTGAAGTTTCTGGGGAAACGTACTTTGCCTACATAACACACCTACCCACATCCTAACCTCCGCTCTCACAAGACCAACTCACACAGGTTTCGTTATGGACAAAAGATGAGGGCAGAGCGATAGCAGACAGAAGAACAATCCTGACCCAGAGGGGCTAGAGGTAGCCAGAACTTTTGGTCAGCTTTAAATGCTGCTGCTTCAGCTCCAGCTAGGACAAAATGTTTCTCAACAATCAGACCTCAACCATCTGCATCCACGAGCCCTAATCTTGTCTTCCTCTGTCATTGGTCCTGGGAAGCTCTCCATCCCCAGTGCAGCTGTGGTATCTCCATGTGTGGGTTGATTCTGTCATTCTGCCGGCCTAGGGATACTCAGTAGCTTCCTTAGCCCCAGTAGGATGCACCAGAGGGCTCAGAAAGGAGGCTTTTCCAAACCTCCTTATAACATGCCCACAAACTCCCAGACGACCCGTGGGCACAGGCACACAGAAGAGGGAGAAGCAGAGCAGATGAAAGGTACAGCACACACCGTACACAAATAAACATGAGCATATGCCAGCACAGCTCACTGCAGAAAAATCCCAGTATCAAGTGTGCCTCTTCTGAAAGGCAAGCCACCACTCATGAGAAATTATGAAACATTGAGCAGAGGTCCAGAATGTACTCAGGAATTGCGAGTGGCATCAGTGGGGTAGACTTTAGCTTGGAACATCCATTCACATTCCAGCTAGGATGCCCTTCTAAGCCATGCATGCCAAGGTAACATTTCTGCCTGTCATCAGCAATAGTCCTGTGCTCACCAAACCACTTTTGCAGTTATTCATCCAGAAATATTTATAACATGTTCACCATCCGCCAGGTACTGCTTAGGGGGTGGGAGATACAACAGTACCTGGGCTCATTTCACCTACGTGCTGGTGGGAAAGAGACAGTAAAGATATCAAGATATAAGAGGTAAAGATATATAAAGGTATGAGATATAAAAATATAAGAAACATATACATGGAAAACTACTAGGTAATGATGTGTAAAATGCAAATACTGAAAAGCAGGGTTATAGAAGGCAATGAGATAGAATAAGATAGGATGTGTTACAGTAAAACTTGTTGGCTGATGATTCCCCACCAGCACTGACACAGTGCCTGGCACAAAGTTCATGAGTAGATAAAAAAGGATTGGAGAAGCCCTGTTGGAGGATGTTCCACTGAAGATGAAGAATTAGCGATGTGAGGCAGACAGCTGCCAAGCAAAACCATGGAGGCAGAATATTCCAGGAAGAGGAACGAGTAGGCATAGAGACCCTGAGGCAGGAGTGTGCCTATAGTGCCTGAGATAGAGCAAGAAGGCTGGTGTATCCAGAGGGAAAAAGTGAGCAATGAAGTGACAGAAGAAACTGGTGAAAAGAAAGCCAGGGGAAGAGAGTACAGGACCTAGCAGAACATGACAAAGAATTTGAGCTTTATTCTGAGTAAGATGGCAATTGTTTTGCACAGGTAGTAATCTGAGAGCTCTAATTGAGGTTTTTAAAAGATCATTTCTGGTGCCTGCCAAACGTAGAAGACAGGACATGATTTTGGACCTGACAGGAATCCAGGCAAAATGTGATGGTGGTGTGGACTAGGATGAAAAGTATATGGATTTGGGATAAAGTTGGAACGTGGAGTCAGCAGGACTTGTCTGATGCTTTAGATGAGTAATACGAAGGAAAAAGTCAAGGATTGCATTTCAGTTTGTGGCCTAACAAGTAGAAGAACCAAGTTAGTCTACATTAAGATGAGGGGGCGATGGAGAAGGGCTGGGTTTTGGAGAAGGCAGAATGAGTGTTTCGTTTCGGAAATGGGAATTTTAAGAAGCCTGTTGGACATCTACGTGGGAACACCAAAGGAGGTCATTTAATTTATGAACCCGGACTGCAGAGAGCAATTCGAATGGGAGATAGAAACTTCCGAACAGTTAGAGCATTGACTATACCGACATTGTAGAGCACAGCGAGCCTACTGAGGAAGGAGCGGAGATGGAGAGAGGAACCAAGGCTGAGACCATGGGGCTGATGGCATTGAAGAGGTCAGGAAGAGACGGAAGTTCCCACAGAGGAGACCTGAGAAGACACAGCCAGTGACATGGGGGGAAAAAAAAA
>NW_022900943.1:18927817-18935356 GCF_012274545.1 Fukomys damarensis | reverse complement strand
AAAAAAAAAAAAAAAAAAAAACAAAAAGCAGTGAAGTGTGATGTCCTAGAGCCAAGTGAAGGAAGAATTCCCAAGAGGGAGCGATTCTATGCTGACACATCCAATACTATGTGTGCTTAAAGTCTGCCACAGGATTTAGCAAGATGGAGCTCACTGGTAACCTAAATAAGTGCAGATTCAGCGGTAGTTTGGGAAGAAACCCTGAACACAGCACGTCCCCAAGCGAATAAGTGCAGAGACTGTGAGAAGATAAAATGTGTTTGAGGAATTTTGCAATAAAAATAAAAGAAAACAATAAGGAAGAAGCTGAGGGAAAATAGCAATCAAGAAGTGATATCAGAACTCTTATTCATTAGAGAAAACAGCATGATCTTAACTATTCTACCCAATATTGGAAGACACAGGACTGCGAAGAGTCTAAAATACTCAAACTATTGAAGCAGAGAGTAGATAGGAGGAGTTGCCAACCACCAGGTTCAAAGTTTCAGTTATATAAGATGAGTAAGTTCTAGAGATCTGCCATACAACACCATGTCCACAGTTAACAATACTACTGTATACTTTCACATCTATTAAGAGGGCGGGTCTCACGTTAAGTGTGCTTACCACAATTTTATAAAAGAACAGAGATTTCAGTAATCTTTATTCTCTTCTAAACTCAAGAGAAACAGCATCAAAATACTTCTGGCCTCAGAAGTGCTGAGGAATCAAAGAGTTCAAATAAAACTGATGATGATAATGCTATATACACGGGGTGCCTATTAGGTTCCAGGTAATTTTATACAGGTATATGTTCTTTTTATATGTGTGTGGGTGTATACACATTCTGCTTATTTAAATCGGAAAACTACCTCAGGTACATATTACCTTACCCTTCCTCTCTAAAGGTAGTAAGGTTAGCTAATTTGCCCAAAGGACACAAAAGAGGCCAGCAGCATCAAAAGTGGAGTCCAGATTTATCTGAATAAAAAGTCTGTGTTCTTCCTACTTCTCCTGTCCACAAGGTGAGGACAGAGTTTTAACTCCAGCCCGGCAGCCTCGCCTTCACGTGATCTGATCAGGTGGACGCCATCTAGATGACGTCAACACCACCCTTCCTGGCTTCTGTAGCTCACTGCCGCAGTAAGAGCTGTCTTTCTTATTTTAAATTAGTTTCACACTTCTCCGTGAACACTCATCTTAAATTTGAATATAGCTTGATTGAGTTTGTTTTTTCCCGTTGCAAAAGTAATATATGATGATCAAACTATGTCTGTTAGGGGAAATTAAAATTTTTATTAAAATATACACGGAGGATAAATATCATCTGTAACCCCTAAGCAGCAAAGACTTAAATTTCCTTCTAAGGTGTTCTTTTCTATGTATATAAATTCTTACATTTATTTTGTTTTCTTTTAGATACAGTTTTAATCACGGAATAAGTATGTACATAGTGAGGATTTTCACTTGGCAATAAGATATTTTCATTTTCCGTGCTATTTATAAATAGGACTTATTTGTTTGACTTCTTTTCAGTTCTTATTTTTTATTAGTACATGTTTGCATTATATAACAATCACGGTCCTTGCAGGGAATGGGCATATGTCCATAACACATCTCAAATCTGTCCCACACGCTTTTCCTACCCTGTCTCTGTCTCATGAGCCTCTTCCCATTTGAAAAAAAAAAACCAAATCTGTCTCCCTACTTCCTATTATGTCTTGTATTTTGCGCTTTATTTATACTTTGAATTTCTCATATAAGAAAAATCATACGATATTTAAACTTATGTGTCTGATGTACCGTACTTAATGTCACGGTCTCAGGGTGCATCCATATTCCTACAAGTGACTCAGACTCCTCCTTCTTTATGGCGCTGTGGTACTGACCAGATCATACATTATTTCATGAGATCCTGCCACGGGAAATAGTAGGCTGTTTTTTTGTTTGTTTTTGAGACAGGGTCTCACTATGTAGTTGAGACTGACCTGGAACTCACTATGTAGCCCAGGCTGGTCTCGAATTCACAGCGATCCTCCTGACTCAGCCTCCCGAGTGCTGGGATTACACGCGTGAGCCACCACATCCGGCTATGCTGAGTTTTAAACTAAGGGAAACATGCCAGAAGCACTTAGCACTTCCAGACATGGTTTTACAAACGAGGAAGTACCGCATTCAAAAAGGACTCAAGTCAGCACTACCAACACCTACTTCTGCTCTTTCCTCCACAGTTCTCAAAATTTCTCTCTGAAAAGGATCTGCTTGGGCAGATATAAACTCTGGGGCATCCTGGCATCAGTACCATGACCCACCTGAGAAAAAAACACTTCAACAAACACAACTGATTAGCGCGACAAGCCCTCCCTAGCTATTAAAATTGCATGTGAGTGCTGTTTCTGAACCTTTCCAGAAGACTGCCTAACCTCGCCGCATTTGAACAGAGGTAATTGTTAACTCCTGTGATGCAGAGCTGACCTTTACTCCTTGCCCTTTCCACTCATGAACTTCATATAATATAATTCGTTTAAATTCATTTAATCTCCAAACACTTTGTTAGGCAACTTCCTGAGTTAGTAAGTGGAATGGACTCATGCATTCCAGAATTTGACCTTACTCAAAACTACTAGAGAAACTTTGTTTCCTGAACACAGACCCAAGAAAGGAGCCACAGGAAAAGAAGCAATTGTAGCACAAAAAGAAATATGAAGACCCAGCCTGTGTTTAACATCTGTGCTGAATGCAGCCTTTCACAGATGAACTTCTGCCAGTCCCACCTCCCTACATTTGAATTTACATTCTCCATTAACATGCCCATTACACTGGTGCTGGGGAAAATCCCATTGTAAGTCTCCTGTTTCCTGGGTGTAATACAACCAGCGAGGTTGCTTATGTCCCAGCTGTTGACTAATGAAAGAACGACCTATGGCTGAAGAGCTATTAGATCGCTGTATGGTGCATTCCTTACATACAACAAAAGCTATTTGAGTACAATGTTAGAAACCATTAGAACTACAGAAGAGAATCTCTTCTCTTCCTCTCTCTCTCTCTGTCTCTCCCCCCACCCACCCAACTCTCTTTTTGTTTGGTTTTTCTTCTTGAATTGTCTGCAGGCAATATTAATATACTACATCTCATCAGCAGTGGTTTATCTTGTAATTGGATTTTTAGTATCTAGAAAAACTGTATCTTTCCGACTGCTCTTTCTTTAGTGTCCAGTGCTTTTATTTAGGACCAGGCATGATGGCGTAAGCCTGTAATCCTAGCACTCAGAGGCTAAGGGGTAGCCTGAGCTACATAGTGATTTCAAAGCCAGCCTAAACTACATAGTAAGGCCCTGTCTCAAAAAACCAAAGGAAAGAAAGGTAATTTTTAAATTTAGAAATACCTTTTCTATGTATTGGAGAGCAAGGAACAGAGCACTGGGATTTGAATAGAGCCAGAACACTGGGAAATATGAGAATAAAATGTCTTCTATGGGATAGTACATACTCACTAGCTCAAAGCCTAATGTTAAGCAGTTTATACCCCCAGGACAGACATTTACTCTGCATAGGAAGGTATGTGAGAAAGACAGCAACTATTTGGGGAATGAAGGATTTACAGTAGCAGTTGTTAGAACAACTGGCCTTCAGCCTGTCCAAACATTCTCCCAGATTTATGACAGAAAATTACCAGATCAGAATGAGCCTCCAGGGAACTGAAACAAGCGATTGACAAGCTGTTCCACACCACTGAAGACTGAGCCAAGTCTCTTTCCTTCTGGATCCCAGAGCAGTCAAAGCGAGGCCAAGCTCTTACCCACTCCGGGGAAATTACCTGCTTATAGTCACTTCATCATTCTAGCAATGTTGAAAAAAGAAAGCAAACGGACGTAGTTATTTGCAGGATTTACATGGAGAAAGGCAAAGCAGCTGTGCTTTCACACTCAATATAAGGCCTCTTGACACCTTAGGGAAATTTTTCCATTAGTGTTTTGTTTTGTGTTGGTACTGGGGATCGAACTGGGGTCCCTACACAGGCGAGGTAGGCAGCAGAAGCACTGAGCTAAATCCCCAGCCCTCCATTATTGTTAATGTTCACCTGACCCACTCACCCACGATGTTGGTCATTCCATGAAAAGTTAAATGACAGACAGCAGAGCATCTCCAAAGGAAAGAAACTGTACAGACCATCCAAATTTAAGCCACCCCTATAGGCTGGGCCTGATGGCACACACCTGTAATTCCAGCACACAGGAGACTGAGGCAAGAGGATTGCTTCAAGTTTGAGGCCAGCCTGGACTCCATAGAAAGACCTGTCTCCAAAAAAAAAAAAGTAACCATAAAAATAAAGATAAACCACCCCTGTAGATTCTTGGTGGGGAAACTGAGACTTCGAGAATAGCAGCAACAATAATAGCAACAGCAAGTACTGAACATTCACATCTTCCCTTCCAGTTCCACATTAGTCTGTTTGACCCCATCTCGAAGTAGTCTAGCTTCTCCAAGGGTGTAGCAGTGGTGCCAGGGATGGTAGTGCCTGGCTGGAACCCCAGTACTCTGGGAGGCTAAAGCGGGAGGATCACAAGCTGGAACTCACCCTGGGCAGTTTAGAGAGACTCCGTCTAAAAACAAAAACAATCTAAAAAGGGCTTGGGGTGTAGTTCAGTGTAACAGCCCTGGATTTAATCCTCAGTAACACACACATACCTCAGAGTCTTTTCTGTTCTACGTATATTAACTCACTTTTCTCACAACACCTTATGAAGGAAATATTGATAGTGTCCTTCTCTGTAAAATAAGAATTAAGATGACTTTTTCAAAGCCACAAAGATAGTTAAGTAGACTAATATATTAAATGGTTATATTATCTATAGTATGTTACTTATAAAATGTTATAGCAAAATTATGTTATATGGTAGTAAAGAACAATAGTAAGCTTATAAATGTATCACGTTTCAAATTATAGTGTTTATTTTTTAATCCACTTTTCTATAAAGTCTTATGCATTGACTATTTCATTTGAGGGTATTTCAATAAGTGCATTATTCATTAGCAAGGAAAATCAGAAAAAAAAATGCTACATCCCACATAATAAAGGTTCTCTGACTTCATAATTACCAAAATAAAACACCAACCCAATGTTAAAAGAATGTATTAGGAAATACCTTCCATCTATGAAACCAAAATCTGAATTTCACTCTTAGACTAAATAGTGGATCATCTAGGTCCAATGACTATGTTTTAAAAACTAAAATTCAGAATAGATGGCCTTTTATATGAGCTAACAATTGACCTGAATATTTAAAACAGATATCATGCTGAAATTTTGCATGTGTATATTCAGTATATATGTGTTTAATATGATAGGTGCATTTGGTGTGTATGGATAGGTTTAAGTTGTAGAATAATGTTTTTATCTTCCTTTGTTGAATATCTACTCAAATGTTTATGAAACTCTAAAATATTGTCATTCTAAAAACTGTAAATAAATCCCATGAAAACATGGAATGGAAGGAGACCCACAAATCAGCGTAAGTCCGTTACCATGATGAAAAGGAAGGTTCATCCGTGTTTCATCCTCTTTCCAGAAAAGTCTTATTTCCAAGGCCACCCAGAAAGCAGCCAGTCGCCCTGAGAAAGCATGTTCCATTTGCCGCAGCACTACTCACAATAGCCAAGATATGGAATCAATCTAAGGCTCTAGGAATGGGCCAATGTGGTATAAACACACAGCAAAACATTGCTCCGTCATAGAAAAGAAGGAAATGATTTCATTTGCAACCACATGGATGGAAAATGGAGGCTATTATATTAAGTGAAATAAGGCAAGCATAGAAAGACAAGTACTCTATGTTCTCATATATGGGAGTAAGAAGTTGATCTCATAGAAGTAGAGAATAGAATAGTAGTTACCTGAGCCTGGGGATGGCCGGGGGCAGGGGTGGAGAATAGAAAGGATTGCTAATGGGTACAGGGGTGCACTTGGATAGGAGGAATAGCTTCTAATCCTCTATAGCACAACCGGTACTATGCAACAACAATTAATTACATAGTATTTCAAAATAGCTAGTAGAGATTATTTTGAATACTCTCAACACCAAAAAAAAATGATAAATAGATATCCTAGTTACCCTAATCTGATTACTACACACTGTACGCATATATGGCAATGTCACAGCATACCCATGTCAATCAAAATTTTTTTTAATTTTAAAAGGGGAAATATTTCTTAAAATATGCTTAGGACAATTGTTTCAGATCACTGTTGTCTCTATTGTCATATGCTTTTCCTTAAAGTGAGCTATGGGTTCTTCCCAGTCTTTGCCATGTTGGCCCGGGCAGTTCTGGGATTGCTGAGTGTGTTCAATGAAGCGGTATAGAAAGGCAATTGAAGCCTCGAGGTACCTGGGCCTGGAACAGCAGCCATCCTGCTTGAAAGTACAAGCTGGACTTCTTGAAATGAAACTTGTCATGCCCAGCAAAGCTGTTGACTGCTTGTCATGCAGGGGAATTCTTGGAGGGATTGAACCAGCCTGACAGACAGGCTAAACAGCCAAGCAAGCTGGAAAATGCTTTTGAGCTTTCCACTCCTTGGAAGCACCAAGGATGCTGGTGGCTGGGAGCGGCCTTCCTTGTTAGTCCCTGGTGGCGTGGTAGTTAGGCATTAGGTGGCCTTTTTAGGCAAAAGGGTGTGATACATGACAATGCAATATCCTTAGTCATTCTAGCCCTCAGCATTCACACAGTTCTCCTTTGGACAATAAATTCTTCTTCTAGTTGTCCAACTGACTTGAGGGGCCACCCTCTTCCATCAAGCCTTAAACCCGTAGAGTTAGATATCCAGGTATGGCTTGAACTTGGCCCGAGCTGCTCTTTCAGACTGACACGGTGATTGCACAGAGCCACTAATGGTATCCGTCTTTCAAAAAGATTCTACGACCTCATGAAAATCACATTCTTCATTTCTAAAGAGAGACTAAAAATAAAACCTGGTTCCTTTTCAAGGAATTGAAATTGTCTATTGTACCTGATATAAACCTACTAATTTTCTTTTCATTCAGAATTTCAGGGACATACTGAGTAGTACATAATTTTGCTAAAGTTAGTTTCATCTAGTTGTTAACATATCCTATTGCTTCTTATTTTAAACAACTATGGCCCCAAAATGTCTCTCGGCACCCTTTGCTCATCATCTAAAACTGTATTTCCTCTTTCTGCTGGTGAAATTGCATTAATGAAGTTTTTGAGCTCATTTGAAGTGAACTTTTACCTACCTCTACTTGCTACTGTATGGAAACAAACAAAAAAAAACCCACAGTATCTTTAAAGTTTATTTTTAAAAAGAAATTAATTAACTTTTATCTACTCATTTTTACCCTAATTCTCCAAAACATGAGATAAAGGACAAAATAGATCCTAAAGGCAGACATAGTATATACGTTATATCTGTGTAAGTGGATATATATAATACATACTTATGATTATGTGCATATACTATATTTACTATTCTATTAATAATATTATACAGTATATAATAGCATGTATGTATACTATTATACACACACACACACACACACAC
>NW_022900943.1:18874569-18927764 GCF_012274545.1 Fukomys damarensis | reverse complement strand
ATAGCATGTATGTATACTATTATACACACACACACACACACACACTTTACCTACCTTTAGGATAACTTGGAGAGTTGGAGGGAAAAAAGGGAAGGAGAGAGATTTAACACTTCAAAGGCTCTTTTGGAAAGAGTGGAAGGAAGAAAGAGAAAGGAAAGATGGAAACATAACCAAAACAAATGCAGAGTTTGTGTGAGACAAGAACTCTGCAAATGAATGTTCCTTGAATGTTCCTAGGCATACATCTGTCCATAACATTCACAGGTGTTTGGGGGTGCTTTGCTGCAAGTGACAGATAAGGAAGAGCTTTAAAAGGAAAGAAACATCTTTCGCTGATGTCCATAAATGAACAGTACAGTGAAAGACTCGAAGACACTGGACAGAAGATAATTACATTTTACTGTGTGCCACTGTTATTTCAATTAAGTGCAGTAGGTTTATAATTACTAGCTAAAAGCGTACATTTTTCATGCTATTTTATCATGCTGATTTTCTATAATTTGACTTTCTTTGGCAGCTGGCATTATTCCCTGCTCGAATGCCTTGTGAGCACGCGGGAAATTCTCTATTTTAAAAAGCAAAATGTAAAGAAGGTAATGATCGATGATAAAATATATTTGGATAATCTGGCAAATCAGTAGATGCTCTTGATGAAGCAAGAGGGAGGATATCTGAGATTCCACATAACCCTGTCTCTTTTTTACAACCAAGATTCTTTCCACAGTATCCTATAAATTGATGGTTTTCCGGGAAATAAAAGGAGATTGAATTCTATGCTTTACAGAGCAAAGGGTGGAATGATCAACAGTCATGATGCTTTTCTTCCCATAGCTAAGGCTTTTCTTTCAAGAGTCCATTGCAGAGAGGGATGGAGTACATTTGAAAAGGGAAAGTGTGGCTTCAGACACAGAACGGCTGCCCTGCATGCCCAGAGAGGCATCAGGCCACTAGGGTAACCGGCTGGGCTCTGCCGCTGCTGTCTCAGAAGGTTCTCTGTGGCTTAAAAACAATGACCATCGACAGCAAATGGGAGGCAACTCCCTCTGACGCTGCTGCAGCATCCCTGCCTTCTGCTGTTTCTCCATGGCATCCAGAACACTGGGATGTGGCATCAGCGGCTTGAGTAGGAAAGGGGATGGCAGGGTGGGTTTGCACGTGCAGCACGGGGAGCCTGGCCCAGTGACAGTCAGGTGCTCCTCCTTTGTGAGCCCCAGTTACTTCTATTGGAAATTAGGATCAACGACTGGAGGGTTGTTGGGAAGAGTAAGTGGAATTTATATGGGTACGATGCTTACAGGCGTGCTGGCGTATGGCAGGCGCAATTGTTATTCTAAGAGTCCTCTTCTACTCCCATAGCAGCCAGAAATTTTTATTTCACTTTGTAATTGTTCTCTTTACTCATCTAGATATGTTCTTTACTCACTAGCAGATATTCGCAGAAAGAGCACAATTAAAATTGTTTAGAAAATGTTCCTGCCAAAACTATGGCAGTATTTAATTTATCTTAAGGGCCTTACATAGAACCTTCCTACGCAGAATATATACACAAACCAGGAAATAAAAGATAAAGGAAAAACACTGACTTGAATTTTGACATTGGTGGCAAACAGTTCACACACAAAATCCCTCACAGTCCTCGGCCCCCGCCGCAATAACTACAGCTCGCCTGCTTGGTTTGGGTCCGATCCCACTGCCCACCTTGTTAGAAAGCAGAGAAGCCACAGTGAGTGAGAGCTGTGGGAAGAATGATTCAGGCCACAGAGACAAGAAACTATGAGTGTCAGACACATAACTTTGTGTGTGCGTGTGTGTGTGTGTTTGAGACAGGGTCTCACTATGTAGTTGAGACTGACCTGGCACTCACTATGTAGCCCAGGCTGGTCTCGAACTCACAGCGATCCTCCTGCCTCAGCCTCCCGAGTGCTGGGATTACAAGCGTGCGCCACCACGCCCGGCTTCACATAACTCTTAATGTAAGCAGTCTGGGCCATTCAGACAAACCCAAAATGCCCTCAGATTCCTGCCAGGCAAGAAGAACATTGCTAAACCACACCAAAAGAAAATAAGGTAGCTGAGCATGGTGGCACATACCTGTAATCTCAGCACTCTAGAGGCTGAGGCAGGAGGATTGCAAGTTCAGGGACAGCCTGGACTGCATAGTGACACTCTGTTAAAAAAAAAAAAATCATAGTCCCACCTGAGAAACTTAGGAAGACCGTCTCAAAGTAAAAGATAAAGTGGGAGGGGACGTTGCTCATTGTGAAGGCATGGGTTCAACCCTCAGTACTGAGAAAAAGAAAAGGTGCTAGGGGGATGAATTTTCATCCTAAGGAAAATAAAAGCGTTGCCTAAGACAAATAATGTCCATTCCATTTTAGAAGTTTTCATCCAAGAAAAGCAAATTGTTTTTATTTTAGAGTAGGGAACAATCCATACCTAGATAGAAAACATGTTTCCATAGAAATTATTATTATTTGATAAAGCAACAGAATAGACATCATTTCATAACCACAGTCACTAGTGTGGGGAGACGTGGGAAATGACTGCAGGTGTAAAGGTGATGCCAGATGCTCCGGGGGTCCTCTGTGAGGAAGGCACCTCTGGTTGAACTGTGCATCCTGTCACCCAGCAGAGCCAGCCTGAAATCACACCGGAGTTGTTTCCGGACAGACTCTGGCTCATGTAACATGCCTCCCATTGCCCCCCGTGTGGTTCATGACACTGCGTGTGTGTGCGACAAGTGGATAAGTGTAAAACCTCTTCAGCTTGGGCCTCAGAAAACACTTTCATGAGAGGTCGTTTACTTTGTCGCATGTACACACACTTTGCTCTAGGGCAGCAGTAACTGAAAAAGCTGGTTACAGCGCGTTAAGTTAAAGCTGGTTACAGCGTCTTAAGTTTTGCCAGATCTTTCCCTCACACTGTAGAACTTCCCCCAGCTGGGGCATGGTTTAGACAAGCACATTCAACAAAGAACACCTTCTCTTTACTAGCTAGTGCAAAATGAGACGCTGCTCATTTTGGATTCACTATAGGTTGAAGCACTGTCTGATTCACGGGCTCCCATTTTCCAGGTCTGGCCCTGAGCCCTCAGCTCAAGTCAAAAGGAAGGAGCCCCAAATCATCCTGGCTTCTCTGTTTCCATCCAGAACAGACCCATGCTCACAGTGTGGACTCCTCTTTCACTCTTCCCTTCCCTTCAACCTGTCGGCCCACCCACCTAGTGATTCTACTTGAAGTCCCTCGCTCTATGCCTTCTTTCCTAACACACAGCTACCCCATCCACAGCCACCCTGAATCCAGACCCTCATTACCTCATTAAGCCTGCCTCAGTAGTCCTGCAGCAGGGCCACCTCTGGTCACCACCCAAGCTGCAGTTGTCTCTGACAGTGATTGACTTTAGCAAGATCAACAGAGAATGTAACGCCCACATCTTGCTTCTCTCTGAGACCACATCTTGCTTAACCACTTAACGGCTAAGTGATCTTGGGCAACTACTTAAGTCCAAGCATCATTTAGTTGATAGGAAGATTATCAAGGTAGTGTGTATGAAGTGCTAGGCACAAGCAAATTCCTTGACATTGAAGGACACCTACACCTTGTCCCCAGTCTTCCTGCCTAGGCTTACTTCTCAAGTTGCCTTTCCTTTGTCTAAGCCTCCAGCTAAAGGAATATTTGCATTTACCATATTTATTGTGATTGCTTTTATTCTCTCTTATACTTCCTTTTTCCTGCCCCTTCTATCACCAACCAAGTTTCCCTACTGGAATTTTAATATAACCCCCAAAGTCCAGATCAAATTTTGTCCTATGCATGAAGTCTTCTTGTCTCACACCAGTCAACCAGCAAGGACTTTTGTCTCCTTAGCCCTTACTCTCCTTTCCCAGGAAGAATTTCTCCATGACTCATCACAGCATCCAGATTCATTAGTTACATAGTACATAAGAACGGACCACGTATCTGCCAGTGCTGTTATAAGACTGAGTGAAGCTGAGGATCCCTGTCACCTAGTGATATCATATCTGTCGTGATGGTGTAGCCATCATGATGTCATAACTGTCATGGGGTCAGGGTGGCAATAATGCCCCTTGTGTGTTTGTGATGAAACCACTATAGAACAAATCTACTGCACTGTAAGTTATGTAAAAGCACATACAATTATGTCCAATATATAGTACGTGATCATGATAAACAACTTTGTTACTGCTTTATGTATTTACTATGCTATACTTCTCATTATTTTAGAATCTACTCCTCCTCCTTATATATAAAAAACAATTTACTATAAAGTAATGTGTCAGGTTACACAGACAGCAAGCTCACACCTCTTGCATTGCCCATGTCTCTCCTCATCAAGGTTTGTTTATATAAGTGTACTCTTGTGATTGCACAGTGATGAAATTGCCTAATGATGCAGTTCTCCAAATGTGCTTGCTGCAAAATGACGTGTGACTGTGTTTGATGTTTCTTCCCAAATGTTTTCTAGCTACATAAGGATAGAGCCCATATTGGCCACCACTAAATGTCTGAGGGGATTTAAAGACTCTTGGTCTTTAAATAGGAATTTAAGTGAAAATGAACTACGATACCAGTTCTCTCTTTTCCTTGAAGTCTTCAATCTAGTCTTTTTGTGACCACAGAAAGTCTTAGAGTTCTGAAGCAGAGGGTGCATGAGGTTTTCTGGGTATAAAAACCATCCTGTCTTTTTGTACATCTTACTATGGACCTTTTGTCAAGCAAAACTCAGACCCTTTGACTCTGTGATTTGGTATTAATGCTAGCACGTTTGTGTCAGGGCAGTGCCAGCTACTTAATGTACATTAGCTCTTTCGACTTTCAACAGAAAACAATTAGGACAGGAGCTATGTCTCCATATGAGGACGTCAGGGTTCTAAGATGGCAATGAACCTGGCCAAGGGCAAGCACAACTGGTAAGAAGCAGAACAGAGCTTGCACACAAGCAGCCTGATTCCAGAAGCTGCTCACTTTAGTGCGCTGCCATTACGAGGAGTTGACTTGTAGGAGAGGACAGGAAGAAACAATAACTATTCAATGGAGCCATTGGATTAGTCCAGGAGAAAGGATTGTAGCTGAGACCTGGGGATGGGAAGTACTTCAGTTCTGGAGTCAACAGAAAGGAGGTGCCAACAGCAGTTGCTGAAGATCCAAATAACCTTAACGATAGTTGCTATTGAAAATAATTATACTGACAAATATTCTTCATGAATCTTCCCAGCAAGTTGTCAGGGAAGGCCACTTCATTTCTTACATGGGGCACACAAAAGGTAAAACCAATTCTAGGAAAAATGGAAAGAGTTGCTTCACTTGAGAGAAACGCTGCTGCCTCTAAACATTTATTCAAAAGAAAGAAAGCGAGAGAGAAGGAGGAGGAAGAGGAGGAGGAGGAGGAAGAGAGGAGAGGAGGAGAGGAGCCAGGGATGTAGCTCAGTGGTTCCAGTGCCTGCCTTGCAAGTGGAAGGACCCAGGTTCAATCCCCGGTACAAAAAAAGAAAAGTTATTAACAATGAAATCTTAGACTGTAATTTTTATGCAAGGAGTTTTTACTCTAGAGCCCTTAGCGACTATGGCTTATGCCACGGTCAACAATGAGAATAAACTCAACTATCCAGGGGGAGGACACAGAGCTATGTGTCTGTATCATTGAAAGGGAGAGAGAGGGCTTTCTTAAAAAGTGGATAAACTGAATTGTTCTTTCTTTGAATCAATTCCACCTGAGATTGAAAAAGCAGAAAACTTTTCAAAATAAGGTTCAGTGGGATAATACAGACCCCATCCTAATAGTCCCTTTGATCATTTAATGAATGTCATGTTCTTACATTGTCGGGTCAGAAAATGCAGTTTCAGGTGAAGACTTCATTCTCCAGCCAGCTTTCTTTTTAATTTGTCAAGCTGGCTTAAGGAGGAAACCAACAGGGGCTGCTTTCTGTTTCCTTTTGAATTCCCATTCTTGTCATATGACAAAGGACACTGCTACTTCTTATTCTTCTTCAGCAGCCCTGGAATAAAAGGCTGTGGAGGAAGCCAAATTGAAATCAAAGACTGCAAAAGAGGAAGAGAAAAACGACAGTGACTCCAGGCTCAGCATTGTATAAATAAACAAGGAACTTCTCCTGCCCGTGGACTGAGGCCAGGCACACAGGAAGAGGGACAGGAGAGCAGCCCTGGCAGGCTTGCAGACATAGAGACAGGAGAGGCTCTGGGTGGATTTCATTTCCAGGAAATTGCCTCTGTGATCATCTCTTTTATTTGCTGTCCTTGGTTTGCTTTTAAGACAATAGTATCATACAAACTATAATCTTATAGCTCCCTTTACAAATGCTTTCAAATGCATGAACTCCACAAACAAAATTCAGGATTATCTTGGGTCAAACACAAACTCTACAGTGTCCTGGCGCTGGTCCGGCATGCCCTTCAAACATGGGTTTGTGCCCCAACCACAAGGTATCCTGGAAGTTTTCTTTCTCTACCATATCTCAGGGAAGGAATCTGTTTGAATACTTGTTCTTGTGACTACATCTTGTCAATCCTGAGCCAGCAGCGATATCTGTTTTGCTTATGATTAACCAGCAAGGGTACAAGCAAATGAATCCTAACCTTTCAGGATTCAAATACCCCTAGAATGTAGCTGTGAGCCTCTTCTTTCTTCAGCAGTGAAACTGGGGATAGTTGGAGCAAACTTGACCAGTCTGTGGATGGGAAATCATACAGAGACACATACTCACCTTCAACTATGTATGAGGCATAAAGACCCAGTCAGCCTGACTGAACCCATTCAGGACTGTTTAGTTTCAGACTCATTCTTCAACTGAAAAGTATAGGCAAGAGTTGACCTGGGGAAGAGGATGAATTCCACAGACCCTCACTGTGCTCCCACATTATGCCGGACAAGCGCACTCCAGGGTAATGGAGATGTAGATATGGAAGAGATGGCCTTGCCCTCCTCAAAAGCCAAGACTATTAGAGAAGACAGACAAGAAAATCGGAGAACGGTGCATCACACCGGGTTGTCCGTGTTCAAAAGCAGCTCAACTTCTCTTAACTTCACAGCCTTCCACATAAGTGTCTAACTGCTTTGGCCTTATGGTCATCAGCTATGAAATGGATCAATAACAGTAATAGTGACAGATATTTGTGAGGTCATCCAAGGCCAGGACTGTGAAGTGCTTGACAATATATGATATGTTGTAAATACACTAAAAAACCACTAATCATGTAGTTGTCGATGATACTGGCATCATTTGTGCTGGGATGGAGATACAGTCACAGTTCTGAGGATGTACTCAGCCAGATACCAGGGTGGGTTTGTAAGAGATGACACTGGATCTGTGCCTAAGTGAACAAGGAGCTAATGGCCAGGCAAAGCTTCAGGGCCAATGTATATCTGCAGAGAGAGCAGCCAGGAAGAACCCACCATGATGAGGCAGAGGGCACATCTGAGATCATGCTAAAGGCAGCAGACCAGAAGGGAATTAATAAAGACTGAGCCCATGCCTGACTCCACAAACTGATTTTAAAACTTTGCAATAATTCTCAGACGAAGAGTTAATCCTCTTTCACACAGGAAGAAACTGAAGCTCAGAGCAGTACCACAGCAGCCCTGAGGTTACACCTCTAACAACTGGCATGAATCCCTTCTAGTCTAATTTCAATTCAAGGCTCTTGTTTTGTACACTATCTGTCCTTTCCAATCCAGGGTAAAAAATATATCTGGGTGTCAGCAGAAGTATGGGAACTAGCCCAGCTGTTAGGTCATCTATGTGCCAGTGTGTTTTAAGGTTTTATGTGTTTGGAAGGTGACCGGTTCATGGGAGTGATATACTCATCAATAGATTATTCCAGTGATAAGTTCAGTAGCTGAATGTCCTGTTAGGAGACAGGGCCCTGGTAGAGGTGGGTCATTGCAAGTGTGACCTGGAAGGGTGTGTTCTCATCCCCAGCTCCTCTTTTTTCTCTCTGCTTCTGCTATCTTGTTTCTATCTTGGAGCCAGCCAACCATGGACTGAAACTGAGAAAGAATGAAACTGCCCTCCTTTAATTGTAGATATCAGATATTTTGTCCCAGAGACAAAGGAAGTGATTAAGACACTGAAACCAAATATCTGACATCCACATCTTAAAGGAGAGGTTTATTTGGCTCATGATTTCAGAGTGTTCAGTCCAAGATCACCTGGCTCCAAGACAGGAACATACTGGTAGAAGGCTAAATCATTCAAAGCTTCTTACTTCAAAGCAGCTGGAAAGCAGAGCAAGGGAATAGCATCAAAAAAGAAGGCGCCAGAAAGCATTCATATCTGGTATCAGATCACACCTCCATGACTCTCACAGACACAAACAGAGTATATTTTATTAACTCAATGGGTTTCCTTAATCCAGTCAATGTGATATATCAAGATTAAGGGTTCCATGGTGTTTGCATTAAGGAGATCTGGACCATGGGCACTGATAGGATACTATAAGCCTAAGAGTGACAGGTTTTTCTGGATAGTGGAGGCATTGTGATGTACCACTTACCCAACGCTATAGACATAAAATCTGCATGCATAATAGGCTAAGCATCAAAGTGTGATTTTTATGATATCGAACAGAGATTATAAAGGCATCATCCATACCATAAAAGAGGAACATTTAAAAATGGTAATTTTGCCAAAGCTAATTATAGGCTATACAACATACTAAATGGAAATGAGATTTTCATTAGGTCATCACCAATCAAAATCAAGATCCCTGCTTAGGGTGTTGTTGAAGAATTTAATGTCTGGCAGGAAGCCAGACCTATTAGATGTCCTAATTCTGATTTTCTGCCATTCTGACCATACAGAAAACTTATGGCCTCTAGAGCTAAAAAGAGCCCCAATGTTCACCAGTCAAGTTTTTTTTTAATTCACATGTTAAAAACATGTTAAAACCATTCTGAGTGGTAAGATGATTAGGGCAAGATCCTTTCAAAATAGGGCATTTACTATTCTAAAGTCACTTCCTCTTTCCAGCCATACAAAGAAAACTCAGAAACCTACAGGCAGAGACAAAGGCTTGCATGACCATTTTTCTTCCCAAACATTTCCCCTGACACTCATAATACAATCTTGCACAGGCTCTGCAGTGAGGGCTGTTTAAGTGGCTCCCTTCTGCTGCTCTACCAGGCAAGGTACAGGAAGACAAATTGCAGGAAGACAGACCCCTTCCCTAAGACAGCAGGCATATTTTATCACCAAGATATTTGTCTTGGACTTTGTGTACCACTCAGTGCTAAAGAACTTGTCTAACATGCATGAGGCCCTGGGCTCCATCCCTAGCTTTTTAAACAATGATACATTGGTTCATGAACACTTTTGTTCCTGAACAATTTGGTTTGCAAACAGAAGCATTTGGCAAAATTTTGATTTTTTTTTTTTGTAAACCCTGCATTCGATGATGAACAAGACCACAGCCATCTTTTCCACATGAACATGAATGTGGTCATCTTTTCCAGAATAAATCAAGTCCATGAACCAAGGCACCACTGTACTTGTACAAAAAGGGAGGAGAAATAAAATCTTTCCTAAGGTGATAAAGAAACCTAAAATGTTATTTTCCTTATTATCCTCCAAGTCTTTCACCATCTCAGTCTCAGGGTTGCCTACACAAATTCTGACAGGATGAGGTTGGCCCATTAACAGAGGTTGTAACCTCTAGGTGGATAGGTTCCCAGACAGGTAAATTTGAGTCATCTGATCTACCATCCTTGGCAACTCTCAACAATATTGTCACCAAGGTAACTGGACTGGCTTGAGTAGGGAAGGGAGAAAACTTCAATCTATAACAATCTCTCCCATGTTTTGAGAAACAAAGAACTACTTGAGTTACAGAAGTATATGCTTTTCTGATAAGTATGACAAGGAAGTAAAAAAAAAATATGTAGTTCTATCCTGTGATGATGAAGAACTAAGAAAAAAACAAAATAAAAATTTTTACAACCCAATAATAAGCCTATATGGTGTTGGCCTAGAAGTACCATCTGTGGTCCTGGATATTACTCCTCAGAGAGATGTCTACTTATTTTTTTAAATATATGGAAGAATTCACATGATCCCAGCATTGTTCCTCCTGAAATGGAAACTACTGCCTTGGGTCAAACTGAATTTTCACTTTTCTAATTGCCTGACAAGATGGTAGGTGACAAATGTTCTTGTTTCTGCTAGTCAAGGCCATGAGATACATGACATATATATAAAGAATCTTCTAGGAGTGTCACTGCTGGACCCATGATATCTGTCACATTAGCATCCAGTGAGGTACAATTATACAGTTATATAATAAATGGGGGAAGCACCATCAATTGTTAGGAAAAGAACTGGAAGCATGAAAAATAAAAACTTTTAAATAACTAGAAACAGGAGATAGTAGATTACAAGTTATCATCAGGTTCCACCCCTTAGCAAGCTCCAAGGTCCTATGAATTACTACAGGAGGAGTTTTTAGCCTATTCCTGTTTTTTGCCCTCATCACAAAATCAGCTGGGCAGCTTTTTCTGGTCCTTGCTACCTAACACTTTAGGATATCAAAGCACTCTTTTTTTTTTTTATAATGAAAGATATGTTGATCATGGGTCATTGGTAGAGTTACTGACATATTTTCAAATTTCCTTACTGCAATATGACTTACATACTTTTTTAAAAAATGAAGTACCCAAGCCTTGTGATCACTGACTGATTTCATTTGCCATGCCAGTTTCATAAGCCAGCACTACCCTGGGATGCATGCAACAATGAAAGGATTAAAAGAAAAATATGGAAGTAAAATTAGGAGAGACTGATGGGGAAAACCCATTTTGCCAAAGCCCTTTACCAAAAAAACAAGAGCTCAAGCCCGTCCTGGAGGTTATAGCGGTAGTGAAGACCGAGAGATAAGAGCTGATCCTGCTCAAAGCTCCTCTGCCTGCAGGTATAAGTATGTGTCCTTAACAGAGGCCTGTGTTGGTTTCCCAGCACCAACTCAGAGCCAGAAGCTGTCCCTCCAGTATTTATTAATGAGCTTGGAGTGCTATCACAGCAAATCTTGTTCAAGGACAACATGAGCTTCTTTTTACTACAACTCACTTTAATGTGCGAAAATGCTCATTTCTAGTTAGGAGGCAATTTGTGATAAAAGCCCCAAACTTCTAGGAATTTATCCCAATGACCAAATGCTAAATACAGAACAAGATTCATATACAAAAATGTTTTTCATATAGTTACTTATATCACATATTTAGAAACAATCTAAGTGGTCAACAGTGAGGGTATTAAGTGAAGTATAATACATCTATTAGATAAATATTCTGTAAGTATTAAAATTATGTATTTGAGTAGTTCTTGATACTATAAGAACATAATGAATATAAGTGGAAAAAATAAGAATCCAAAATAGTATTTCAAATTATGCTCCCCCTACTCTTCTATATACTCTGCCAATATAAAGAAAACAATGAAAAATAAAAAGAGAAAAAGTCCTGAAGGAAAATGCCAAGTGAATAGAGGTTGGGATACAGCATATTATTTTTATTTGACTTTTCTAAACTTGCTATGATTTTAATGATAAGCATGCATTGTCCTTATAATGAGAAAAAATTTTTGTTGGTGTTAGAACCAACTGACTTCTGGCCTCTGAATTGCTTTTTTTGGAGGAAGAAACAGCCTCTAACAGCGGAAGGAGAAAAAAATGAACCGAGGATTAGAGTCAAAAGCAAAACCTCTGCCATTTTCTGAGCTTTGTTATTTATCAAGTTGCTTGTCCATGAGAGAGCATGGGGTGTTCATGTGAATGTGCTTCATGCTATAAGATAATCTATCACTAAAGGTAACATCAGTCTAATTGTGCACTAAGAATATAAGAAATATACCTCTAAAATAAGCTGGCAAGTCCACTGTATAGTAAAATATTCTTTCAAAAGTCAAATAATCACTTATTTTATCTAATGTATACAAGTTAATCTATGAAAGTCATACAGGACATAATAGAACTATATTACTTTCATTTAAATTTTATCACCAGACCACCACTTTCTATTCACCCAGTTCACCAGTGAGACTGGTTCAAAAACATGACACGAAAAGTTACTGCAGTTATCTCTCCATATTCACAGGACCCATGTCCGTGAATTTAAAGAGCAAAAATATTGAGGAAAGGTGTTGCATTTTTACTGAGCGTGTACAGACATTTTCTTGCCCTCATTCCCTTTAAAGTAAGAGTATAACAACTATTTACATGTGTCTACATCATGTTAGGTGTTTCATGCTTTAGAAATGATTTAACAGAGTAAAAGGATGTGTGTAGGTTATATGCCATTGCTATACCATTTTATGCATGGAATTTGAGCATCCAATAATTTGGGTATCCATAGACATTCTGGAGTCAGTCCCCTGTAGATAGGCTATCAAAGGATGACTGCAGCAAATCATTGAAGTGACTTACTGTTAGCTTCTATAAAAATGTTGCATTTCTCTCTTCATTGTTCTTTGCTTGCACAACTTCAGGAATGTTTAATTTCCTCGGGTTTTTCTCTTCCACAACGATTCATATCTCCAATTCTAGAAGTGAGTCCTGTTGGCCAAAGAATAACTTTAAGAATTTGTCATCCAAAGAAAGTTCATTTCTGAAAGGCTGAAAAGCAAACAAGAGTTGTTTTAGGTGTATAATGTTCTTCTATTCATTAAGTAGCACTGATCTCTTGCCCTTTCTGAGTTACTTTTGAGTATGTTAATGGGAACCGGAAGAAGGTACCTGCTTAAAGGCATTTTATTGCTACTCAGGATTCCCATTTGCAGCCCTATCAGCAGTCTTGATGGCCATAGATTTTGGCATTTTCTGTCAGTCATTCGATTGTTTCAAGTTATGTCTAATATTTATGATTCAGCAGGAAAATATTATGATAAACTAATGGTTTTTAAAAGTCATTACACTGTGGTGATTAAATTATTTAACTAGAATAATTCACTATTTCCCCTTGGGAAGTGCATCTCCAAATGTTATTAGGAAATTGAGCAGGAAACAAGACAATATTTCAGAAATGCTTCTTTTATAGAAGCACTAGATATAGAGCGTAAGTCTATTGGTTAACATTATTAAAGGTAAACGTTTCTAAATTCCTGGACAATTATAAGAACTTTTTTGTTGGTTATTTATTGTGTAGTTATAGTAAGTGTCTAAAATTCTCCAACATGTTACAAACCATTTGTCAAATCCAAATATCATCTCTAAAAAAATCTAACAGCATGAAATGATTGTCGAATGTTCCTTTCTATTTCTGGTAGATTGAGACAAGATGTCCTTGTAACTTATAGATGTTTTTCAGTCTAATATCATGCTTATTTTCATTTTCAAAAGCTCTACTCAATCTCCATGTCTATTTTCATAGATTCATTGCTCACTGTGACATGAATAAAATTACAAATTAAACTAATTAATAGATTCCTTGAAAGTGAGTCAATTTAATTTTCTCAGTATATTTTTCCATACCCTCATCTTGTTCAACCATGAGACCTGCTGGGTTTAGAAATGCAAAGTCCATGATTAGTTCAGCCTCATACACTATTTTGTTATTTATCTGGTGAATGTGTTTATTTGTTTCCCAGAAATGAACTGCTGTCCCTATACATAAAATTACTTCTCAAAAGTAATTTCCACATTTCTTCTTTCATTTTTTCTATGATATGAGCATTTTTCTCTTGCTTTGAGACTTTTTCTATACTATGATTTAATCTACAAGGAACTAAAGTTCTGAACATCTTGGTAAAACATGCTTTTGCATTATTTGATGCTACCTATATCTCAAAAATGTCAGATTAAGTCACAAATAATGCCTGTAACTCAGGAAGTGCACTTTATTTCATATAATGCTTAAGTGCTACATCCCTAAATAATTATACAGTCCCCAAAAGATTCTTATGCTAAAATTGATTCTTAACATTTGTAATAAACTCTTGGTCTATGACCTAATACATTCATTCATTTAGTGATGTTATCCTTCTTGTGTGGAAGGAACATCCTGCTTTTAGATTTTTGTTTTCTTCTCAACCACTCTGTTAAACACAATCATTAGTTGATAATTCATCCACTCCGCTACTGTTCACTGAGCAAAGCCTGGGACTCCCGACTTCCTGACTGTCCCTGTAATACAAAGAGACATGCGCAAAGATGAGCGGGGAGAGCTGAAATGTTGTTCTACAAAGCCTTAGAGAATGAGAGGGCCAGACACAGAGTGGGCATTTGGTCCTCGTTACACAAAGAGCTCCTTAAAATGGCCCCTTGTCAAGTGAAAGGCTTGCAGTTAGTTCACCAAGCAAAGGGAATCGTGCTCCAGGAAGAAGAAACTAGTGGACAAAAGCAGAGAGGCTAAAAGCCAAAATCAGGGTCCTGAAAGGACTAAGATGCCCAGCATACATAAGGCCTCAGGTGTGTGGAAATGGGTTGTGGCTGTGTTGGTGGGAGTGGCTCAAGAGGTGTGGCAGGGACAGCACAATCAGCAAGAGAAAGGACTGCAATACCAGCCATTGTCAAATACCCTGCTAAGCATTTCTAGCTTCATGCCCAAGGGAGGGGATGCCTCTGAAACATCTTAACAAGGAAGACTGTGTGAACAGCTGCAGGGGCACAGAAAGACAATGTGGGAGAGACGGGGCCAGGCTCAGGAAGACCTACAGTGAAGATGCTACAGAATGATCTAAGGGAGGACAGAGAGAAGGAAGTCAACAGGAGGCCAAAGCAATGCCGTAGAGAACTCTTCACATCTGATGTCATAGTTTGCTTCCTTTCTGTTTTCCCTTTCTTGAGGAAGGCAGACATCTTTGGTCAGTTTGGCCCACTGCTCCATCCTTAGCACCCAAAAGTGCCAAGCACAGAAGAGGTGCCTGTGGGGGAGGGTGGACAGGTGCGATGCCCTGACTTCTGACTTTTACGGGAGTGAAAAATGAAATATAAGTAGAAGGGGGAGAAGAGCGGGGAATGAGGTCGTTTCGGAAAATTTCACTTCCTCCCAGTGTGAGGATCAGAATTTCTTCCAGCCGAAGGTAATTATCTGTAAGCGAGATGCAGAAAGAAGACATTTAACTGAATGGGGGGGTATTTTCTAACAAAATGTTCTGAGATTTCTTCTTTTAGAGCCAGAACACATTAATCTTCCTGCATTCCATGGTGCTTTGATAAGATCACCAACCATGCCAAACAAGTCTGAGAGTGCATATTGAAGATACCAGTACCATAGTAAATAAAAATCAGGTTTTACTAAATTACCTGTAACATAATTAAATTAATGCACATATTTCTACTCTTTAAAATTCTCTCCCTCCTACACTCACACCTGTGTGTAGGTAGTTTCTTAAATCTCTACTGGTAGTCAACATGGAGAGGAAAAAGGATACCACCATATTAAAAAATATGAAACTTTCTACTACTTTCTGGAATGTCAAAAGCACAGACTAGAGATTCTAATCATTATTTGAAAAAAGTACACACTGTAAAGTTAAAAGTTGTTTCAGTTACCATTAAGAATCTAAATATACAATGAATATGTCAGGTACAGGTACGAGATCCCAATGATGACTGCAACTGTATTGTATACCTAAAATGCACCAATAAAAATAAATAAATAAATAAGTACACAAGGAAAAGGAGAAGGCCCTGGGGACAAAATCAGATAATGAATTGGAGTAGCTGGGCTAAGAAATTTCACATCTACAGCTTCTATTCTACGATATATTATTCAGCCACGGGCATCCAATGGTAGTCACTGGAATGGTGTCTATAATGACAAGGATGGAGAATGATCTAGTGCTCATTAGAAGACCACTTAAATCAACCATGGTGCATGCACAGGAGGGAGTATCAGGCAGTCCGATGTGATGACTGCCTCCCTGTGGCTGAATGTCTCCAGAATACACTGCCAAGTGAAAAAAAGCAGAGTACAGAATAAGGTGTAGCTCTTGCTACCACTTGTGTAAGGGGGAGATACATATATGTGCATGTGTTTGTGTACAGAATGTCTCTAAAACTAGTGCTACTCATTGCCTTCGATGAGCGGCACTGGAGAACTGGGGACAGCGGTGATATACTCAATGCCTACCATAAATCTCCTTATGTGACTAGACTTCTTCTTGGCTGTGTGCTTGTATTACCTATTCGAACATACTTTAAAGGCAAGAAATGATGATAAATTCTAGGAAACAGAAACTAAGGTAGAAGGAATAAGACAAAACTGGTCATGTTAAACCGTGCCAGATTCATTTCTGTGATTAAGAGATAGAAATTACGTTTTTGGTTTTTTTTTTGGTTTTTTTAGAAAACAAATCTAACCCTGTTGTCTACCAGAAACACACCAAAAGCAAGATGACACGGAAATAAAAATAAATTGACTAAGAAATCAACTTAAGATTCTAGGGGAAAAAATAGTTAAGAAAGTGGAAGTAGAAGAAATGATAAAAGCAGAAAACAGGAATTTTAAACTATAATAATGTTGACCAATAAAATGAAAGGCTGATTCTTTGAAATGACTATGAATTTGATCTAGTGAAAAATAAGAGATTTTAAAAATCGCCACACAATTCTAGATGTGGAGATTTGTTTTAAGTAAGTAAATGCCATATAAATAGTGTATCAACAAATCTGATCATCTGGATGAAATCCTTCGTTATCTAGGAAAATATATGAAACTGAGTCAAAAAGAGCCAAAGCAATCAAAATTGACCAATAACTGTTGAAGAAATTATAAAGATAATCAACAGTTCCTTAAAATGCCCCCGTATCAGCTAGTTTATAAGTATTCTCCTAAATCTTCTCAAAGCAGATGAACTCCTTGGTCATATAAACTGCTTTAGGGCATAAGGAAAGGAATTTTCCCAATTCTCACTGAGTGGTTAGCATAGCTCTTGCTTCGGTTTGTTTTTTGGTTTTCTTGCATTTCGTATAATACCAGAGGATGGTAGGAGAAGACAACTCTGGTTTTCTTGTTTGACTTTTTCCCCTAAAACCAGAGATGTATAAACCACATAATTGATTTTTTTAATACTTTAATCTCAAATACAAATTTTATAATAGCGATGAAAACATGATATTTTCTGTCACTTAAGGCAAATTTATAAAATAAATTTTGCGTTGGGAATTTCCTGTCTCCCCTTGATGTTCTCTTTTCCTCCTAAGTCACCCTTGGGCTTCCTGGTGCCAGCCCTGGCTCCTCAGTTTCTTCAGCCTGCATAGGCCAGGATGACGCATGGACAAGTGGGCAACTTCTGCCTTCCATCAGCTTCCCAGAAAACCATGAGCCCTGGCGTACCGCGCCGTTGCAAGCTCCCTGGTGGACGAGAGCAGATATCCCCACAAGCCTCTCCCCAGAAATCTTCAGAAACCCCACATTCATCTGTCTTTCATTCCCCCAACTCACGCTGACATCTGTTACTAGAAAAGCCTGGTACTCTTCTTTTCTGGGGTAAACTGAACACACCTATTTGCTGCCTCAAAGGCTTTTCATCTGTAATGTGCTCTCTAATGACGTGGTGAGATTCAGGTCAAATGTTTAAGGAATTTCATTTGCTGCCTAGTTTCTTGAGTTTGCTAAACACTGAGCTTAGATGTGATCTTGATTCTACTCAGTTTGTGACCAGCTAAGTATACGATACAATAATCTCTTTCACACCATAACCAGCCCTGGCTGGAAGACTTAATATAAAAACTTAGCCAAAACTCCATCTCTGTCCTCTGGTTCTTTCTCCGAGGGACCTCGAATTCTCTTATCCATTCCAGCTCCCTTTCCTGAGTTTGGAGCACAGTGTGGCTGCCTCTCACCTCCGAAGTAGAATCTGTAGGGGCACCAACAGCAGTTGGTCCAATGTCCGAATGATATCTTGGCCAAATCTATGGTTATGCAAAAGCTGATTTCTGTGAAAATGTAATTGAGCTGGTACACACCTCCACCTGATGGTCCACACCAGAGGTCAAAACTGTGGCCCACAATCCAAACAGTACATAAATGGGTTTGATTAGCACTTGCCCTTTTTAAATGCTTTGAGTTCTGACGCCTATGAAGCCATTTCAATTTGCAATCTCTGCCTTACACTTGTCTCTGGCTCTGACCTCCAGAAATAAGCAGGTACAAAACAATCAGGTAGTAGCCTTAACTTCTTCCTTCCCCTCATTTCTTCTCACTATTTAAACAAGACAGAAAGGTAATTGAATTCCAGTTACAGCTGTCCTTCTAGTTTGTTGTATAACCTTAAGCAAGCGAGTCTGTCTCTGGCCGGTGGAGTAGAAGTTTTCTAACCAACTGATAGCTGGACCATGTCATAGTGAAACATTAAAATTAGATGTTAGCGAGTCCTATAAAGTCCTATAACAAGTCCTATTTTGTACGTAGTTGTAAATAGGCAAGGACTCATATTTCCCCACTTTACAAGTACAGAAAATTGCTGCGTAAAACTGCTTAGTAGACAGTGATAACTCCATGTGGGTGTTTGAATAAACTTGTGCTTTCCTGACATCAATTCCTCTTTCTTGGAGGGATAAAGAAACATGGTATTGTTAAGTATTGCTTGGGACTTTTCCTCTCCCTGTTTTCTCTGGTATCACTGTACCGGAAGTTGAGAGATCTACCCACGTTCATCTGCTTATATTGTCTGTGTGTAAAATGGCAGCCCATTATGGCAGCAACCCTCTACGCCCACGAATCATCCCACTGCCTGACAATCCCCCAGTGCTAGGGCTGAGTACAACATCAGCCATAATCTGCCAAAATTGGAATGTACTTTTACTTTTATCTGTTTTGTTTGTGTTATATAAAATTGTGTTATATAAAATTGGAAAATAATGTACTTGAAAATAAGTATCACTATGTTTGACATAGAATAGGGTCCCCAACTGTATTTTTTTAATTGGGGAAGGAGATGGTCCTCCTACTCTATTCAGGCTATTGTAAGAGACAGCTATAAATTAAGTGGTTATAAGCAACACAAGTTTATTTCTCACTGTTCTGGAGAGTGGCAAGTCCGAATCCAAAACCAAAGTGCCATAGAGTTCATTTCTGATGAGGGCTTGCTCTCTGTGCCATAAATGGTATCTTCTAGCTACATCCTCACACGGGGGAAGGGGGAAGGCAGCTCACTCATGTTTCTCTTAAAATGAAACTATTATATTATTACTAGTGAGGCCTAATCACCTCCCAAAGGGCCCTCCTCCTAATACTATCACATTGTTAATTAAGTTTCAGGGTACGCTCAGGGTGGGAACATGTTCCTTCAGACCTTGGGCGTGGGGCTGATATAGCATTATCAGAAAAAGTAAACCCCCTTATGGTGGCATCTTCTATAAGGGACACATATTTTTGAGAACTCTAGGCATAAAAGTCAAGTAGAGAAATCATAACCGAAGTATATAATAACTAGAAAGTGTTGTTTTTAAAGATATTTTAAAAGTACAAGTAACACAAAAAGAATAATGTTAATGTGTGTGATCTATACTTTTGGTACCTTGTTTTTAAAAATAAAACAAAGTCCAAGGACTGCATTATACAAAAAAGAAAAAAAACTACCCACACTAAATTTATTATGATATTCTTCAATATTTTTATTTTTAATGCAATTTCATGTCTTGAATCCATATGGGATTTTGTATGTGTGCTTTGTGAGGTAGCACAGAAATTCAGATTTTTGAACATGGAAAGGCATATTATTCCGGCAAAATCATCTTTCTTACTACCAATGATTTTCACTGTCCTCTCTGTTTTATCTGAACTACTCATATGTGCATATAAAAACTTCTGGGTCCGCTTCTATTTCATTAATTTATTCATTGATTCCCATCACAATATTGTACTGTTTTTAAATCCCATGATTTTATCAGTCATTATAACTGGTTAGACAAATTCTCCCTTGTTATTTTCTTTCTTTGGGTTATTTTGTTTTTTGCTATTTTATTTATTTCATTTTATCCCCCTAGCAATTATAAGAATTCTAATCTTTCTGATGAATTCTGGAATGAGTCTATCAAAAACCACCAAAAGATTTTTGGGATTTTTTTTTTTAATTGAAATGACAATCTATCTTCATTTAGTGAGAAGTGGCATGCCTAATATATTATACTTTCCCACCAATTAACTTAGTACCTTCCTCCACTTAGTAGTCTTTCCTGTTCTTCAGCAAAGTTTTACATTTTTCCATGATAAGGTACTTTGGCAAGTTTTATGAAGCTGACAAAAGAAAGATTAAGCCTTATTCTCAAATGAAAATTCTTTATATGCTAACTATTATGCATACCTTTGTTCCAAAATTATCTTGTAGCTTGTTCTTGGCTGGTAACTAGTGACATTTAGCCATGTTGCTTTTGTCCCCTATAGTTGAGATGCATTAGTTAGCTTCCCTGCACCTGAGATTAAAATACTTGACACCTGTAACTTAAAGATCACAAGACATTTATTTTGGCTCACAGTTTCAGTGTGTTCAGTCCATGGTAAGCCAACAGGAAAAGCATGATGAGAGTTTCTGGTGGAGAAAAATTGCTCTCTCATGACATCCAGGAAGCGTAGAGAGAGGAGAGGAGCCAGGAACAAGCATGCACACTTCCAGGTCATGTCCTGTCTCTTCCAACCAAGAATCACTTCCACACAGTAGGCAGCTCTGAACTTGTCAGTAGAGTAATCCACTAAAGAGTATAGGTTCCCCCATGATTCCATAATCTTCCAAAAGACTTTTGGGGGACATTTTAGATTAAAACATAACAAGGAGCCAAGCTGAGATGCTGCTTTCCTTTCATGGACTCATTAGAGTCTTATTCTTTCCTTGGACCCTTGTTCTTTGACCCTCCTTTTCATACTGAGCTTTTTCTTGTTGAACTCTTCTTTCCAGAATGCTGCATGGCTATACTTCTCATTCTCTCTCAAACCTGAATTCTTTTTCTCTATAAAAACAATATGACAGGGCCAAGGATTTAGCTCAGTGGTCCTGCTGCCTGCCTTGCAAGCACAAGGTCCTGAGTTCGATTCCTGATACCAAAAAAATGAATAAATAAAACAATATGCCATAAAGTGGCAAAGGAAGAGGCATATTAAACCCTTTTTTGTGAAGAGATTCACTTTTTACTTAGTATACAATATAGAAACGAATCCTCTGCCACACAGAAGATATAAATGCCACAGCATTTCCTGTGCACCTATGAAAGATCCCTCCCAGAAACAAACCCGGACCTTTGTTGATAAATAGTGAATGGACACAAATATATTTCTCATATCTGTTATGGCTTGTGTCTAGGTGTCCCTCCAAAACCTCATTCAGTCCTAAGTGGAGCTTTTTCAGAGGTGGCTGGATCTAGAGTGTGTAATGCTGAGATTGATTCATGGTGTATTGCTAGGTTCAAGGGAACAAGTATTAGGGTGTGTATGCTACCTGCCCCAAGTAGCCTGGGTAAGATATAAGGGATAGCAACTGTGGTCATCCCTTGATTGCTTGCTTTTGCTGTTCTCTGCCTGCCATGAACTGTTTCTTTTCTGTGATCCCCTTCTTCCAAACCAACCTGCCTTGCAGCCAGTTGATTATGGACTGAAACCTCTACAAACGATGAGCTACATAAACTTTTCCACCCTTAACTTGTGAGTGTTGAGTATTTTGTCTCAGCAACAAAAAAGAGTAACTAAGACAATGTCATCCTTTTAAGATCAACAAATTTTAAGATTATGAGGAGAATTCTTTAGCATCACAAAAATACAGAATATCCCAATGGTATCAATTGTTAATAACAACGCCTTCTCTAGAATGAGCCCCAGTTCCCTCTTCCTTCTTCTTGCCAATGACCAAGTTTACAGGTACAAATTAATTCCTGCTTTCTCCTCACTTTCCTCCCTGTTATTCTTCCCACAGAAGACGTTTCTCCTCTGATTACCAAAAGGAAAGATGTCATTGTATTGTTCAGTCTCCCCTCGCTACAAATTAAGTACACTGCTAAGTTAAAGGAAGCTCAAGGTCAGTGAGAGGACTGAAGGGTCAGAGGCATCAGTGTCAAGACCCTTGGGTAACTGCTGCTGAGGAGTGAGTGGAGTCATGGTTCTGTCAGACATCTGCAAACATACAGACACTTAGTAGGGTTGTTTACTGAAGGGCATACAGGTTAGCTCTTTTTAACATAATTTATCAACTCAGTTTATATTTATGGCTTATAGATTTTAGTAAGTGCCACAAGTCTTAATTTTAAAATTGAAACGACAAAAGAGGACATTTTCCTTGGCCTCTGCTTTCTCTTTCTTGTTTCTCCAGTTGATGTGATTATCCAAGGTGCTCTTTGGCCACATCCCTCTTAGGGAATTGAAGAGCCTTCTGATTGAGTCCTGGCTAAGTGAGCTTGCTCTTTGGCTAAGAACATATTTTGCAGATATTAAACAAGATTTTATGTTCAGATGTGGTCACATTGATTTAATTTCTCTTGGAGGGAAATGCATCGCTAATGATCACTTTGTCTCCAATTGCAGATTACGGTATTTCGGATGGGATCAGAAGGACACCAGGACATTGATTTAGCCATCCTGACAGCTTTACTCAAAGGTAAAAGAGTTTTGGCATCCACAGAGTACAAACATAATTTAAATGGGTTAACATAACAATGTAGTCTCCTACTAGTAGCTATAATCCCAAATGTTACCAAGACATCCAATTAGCAACAACATAGAATCTGTTCTGCAAGTTATTCTTACTGCTATTAAATTCTTCTGGAACAGACCTGTTACAGTGCGACCTGATTGTATAAGGTTTAAGTACACTCTAATTCGAGTCATGTCCACTGCATCGTAAAAATTTATAAAGAAAATGTTGACAGAAGTTATCTGAAATTACTTAACAATAAGTAGGAGCTTATTTACTTTTGAAAACCATTTTCCATGGCAGGTATGTGTATGTACAACATGTATACATAATAGTAAAATTTGAAAATCAAAAATCATTGGGAGGAGGAATAATCCAAACAAATTAAGCTACTATACTTACAGTAACTGAGCGTTAAATTTAAGGTAAAAATAGATTACCCTGGGATTGGGAAATTTAATGTATAAAATGGATATCTATCCTGTTTACTTGTCCCAATTTTACTTCCTGTCCTCCTATTTGGAGCCAAGTCCAAGAGAAGCGCAGTTTCCTTCAGGTTCTGCAGATAAAACCTCATCTTTATGTGCCTTAATGACTGCATTTAACTAGTAATTTTTCATGTGAAGCGCAAGTTGCCTCTTTTTAGTTCTAAAATCCAGGCTGGACCTGTAAGACAAAACAAAACTACAAACCTTGTCAAATGTGGTTCTTCTTTAGAAAGACCTAAAGTTTGCCCCGTAGTCTGCCTCCTGCGGCACTTGTCACTTGGCTGGTCATTCCTGGTTTGCAGTCTCCCTGGAATCAGAACTACGAGAGCAGGGAATATGCCTCGTCTATCGCTCCACTCTCAGTACCTCACACAATCTCCAATTCATGGCAGCATGCAATCCAGTGTTGTTGAATAAAGAAATCAACGTATCTCTCAATGGTTCAGTGATAGATTCAACATTCCAAAATTAATACTCAGAAAAACATCTGTCCAGTTCTATTTTCCAATCTACCCACTCTTCTTCTACTACTGTTTGCTTGACGATCTATCAAGTGGTAGCCACTGAGGTGAAGTCTTTACAACTACTGTGAACATTAATTATTGCAACAACCGTAAGATGTAGGAGATACTCTTCATCCCATTTTATGGGTGGAGTAAGCAGTGCCACAGTAATTCTGTAACTCAGTAAAGGTTACAGTGCTACTCAGTATGCTGGGAATCAGGTCAAAGCACGAATAACTTGTCACTATCCCAGTATGTGACCCCTTAGACAATAATATATGCGCATTCATTCAGAACCCTAATCACACTTCAGGAGATTCACAGTCCCATAGGACGTGGCAGAAATCCCAAGCCAAGGACCTCTACTCTAAACCATCTCATTTCAGTGAAGTAGAAAATACAAACCCTGGGCAGCAGAATTAAGAGACCACAGACCGTGCGTGGACTGAAGCACAAAATATACTCTGGCCCCACTAACCCTTTAGCAGAGACAAAAAGTTGAGGCAAGTTGCTCTCTGATATCTCTTATAAAGTTGAGAAAAGTAATAATATTGGTAATTAACATTTACTGAGGGCTTGTTTATGCCAAATACTGTGTTGGATACGGTGTATATAAATTCATTTATTCTTTACAGCAGTTCAATTATCAGTCTATTATAAACTCTGTTTTATAGATGAAGAAATTGAATCATAAAGCAATTTATATATGTGGCTGAGATGAGTCGGCCAGTGTATGGGAGGCCAGTCCAACCTACAGCCCTCCCTTATATGTACCACTAAGATATCCCTGTAGCTTTGATTATAAGAAATAATTCACCACATTGTGACCCTGAACAAAACTCATAGCAAGTACTGTAATCCCAGAACTCTGGAAGCTGAAGCGGAAGGGTTGCCACAAGTTGGAGGCCAGACTAGACTACATAGTAAGATCTGGTCTTAAAAAAAACAAACAAACAACCTCTTAGCAAATGGGGAAGTGATCCAATTGTCAGTGAAAACAGAGTAGCCATCATCTAATGAAAAATTTTCTTTCTCTCTCACTAATTTGTAAGACTTTAAATTAGGTTTTTGCCTTTGGATCAGTCTTCAAACTGATTTTTGTATTGTAGAATATTGCACATCTTTTTGGGGTAAGACATATCAAACAATGTATCATAAAAATACGTTTCACTTCATAACCAAGTAGTAATATAATTGAAATTAAAGTACTCAAAATAATGTTTACATGGACAGTTACGCAGTGAATTGAATATTTTCCATTCTAATCTATTCCACTCTCTTAAATGCTGATTGTAGCTCACTAAATTGATTTCCTGATCCACTAATGGGTCATAACCTACTGTTAAAATACACTGCCACAGAAGATGAAAGGAAAGTATAATTGCTCTGAGAAATTAGCATTTATAATCACTGTAATGAACATTATGCAGCAGTTGATACTACTGGGAATTTATGCTATTAAAAGATTATGGTGTGGCAACTGCATTTTTGCAAAAATACTCTCAGATATTGACTCAGTTGATCCACAGATCAACAGGTATCAAGCATAAAACTTTTGCTGACTTTTTTTGGAGGCCAAGACTATACATTCTTATAGCAGTTTCAGATTCTTAGGGTTTTTATATTATTCTTCCTATGTGTTTTACTTAGACATGTAACATACTGTAACACTTAACTTTTACAATTATAATTGATTCTCAATAATTCAATGTACAGGAAATCTTTGTAAAGCTCAGTTTTTTTTTTTAATTGAGTTTATTGGTACATTTAGGGATACAGTACAGTTACATTCATTGTTGGGATCATGTACCTTTACATGGCAAGTCTTGATTCTCATTTTTTCCCCTTACCTCTGTAAAGCTCAGTTTTTATTCTGATACACTGGGGATGTTTCTGAGAAAACTAGAAGTTTGAAACGATAAGGAGAGAATCATAAAGCTAACCGCTAGTCCAAGAATCCAGAAGCCAAAAGTAATTCAAAGACAGATGGAAAACCAAATGGCCGTGGGGAAATAAAACTTCGCTGTTCCTTATTTCCGATCCTATTGGATTTGATTTTCTTGGACCTGTGTATTAGAGAATACTAAGGGAAACAACAACCACACAGCCCCTACGATGTAAGAGGCTCAGACTTCCTTTGAATGGTGGCCTGGGTGTCCCTCACATTAAGGTATCCACTCCCCAGAGTAGCAGTCTAACCAGAGAAGGCACACACGTCCCTCCGCGCCCCTCCCCTCCATCTGCATGCACACGCACAGGGTCGGATACACAGGATGCCCAGTTAAATGAATTTTCAGATAAATGACAATTACCTTTTTAACCTGAGTATGTCCCAAATTTACACTAAAAAAAAAATAGTTCATAATTTATCTGAAATTCAACCTTAACTGGGAGTACTGTTTTATTATTTGCTAAACCAAGCTATCCCATTCAGAGATCTGATACCATTAACACTTCTAGACTTAAGACACCATGAGAGGCTCTACAAGAAGATGAACTCAAACTCTAGGGACGTCCCCTAGTCCCTCTACCTGCCTCCTTTTCTCACCCGGACCTGTCTACAACAGAACTTCCGGAACTTGCACTCGGGAGGACACAGGATTTGTAAAAACATAAACATCCGGGTGATCTCTCCGTAGCATCATCCAGTCTTCGTTCCCCACAAAGCAGCTACGCCTCTGGCTCCAGGTCTAAGAAAGCCAGAAAACATCTGCTGACAGCCAATGAAACATCCCTATATATATAAATATATGTATATTTATATCATATATATATATATATGATATAAATATACATATATATAAATATATCATATATATATGATATATTTATATATATGTATATTTATATCATATATATATATATATGATATAAATATACATATATATAAATATATCATATATATATGATATATTTATATATATGTATATTTATATCATATATATATATATATGATATAAATATACATATATATAAATATATCATATATATATGATATATTTATATATATGTATATTTATATCATATATATATATATATGATATAAATATACATATATATAAATATATCATATATATATGATATATTTATATATATGTATATTTATATCATATATATATATATATGATATAAATATACATATATATAAATATATCATATATATATGATATATTTATATATATGTATATTTATATCATATATATATATATATGATATAAATATACATATATATAAATATATCATATATATATGATATATTTATATATATGTATATTTATATCATATATATATATATATGATATAAATATACATATATATAAATATATCATATATATATGATATATTTATATATATGTATATTTATATCATATATATATATATATGATATAAATATACATATATATAAATATATCATATATATATGATATATTTATATATATGTATATTTATATCATATATATATATATATGATATAAAAGTCACCCTCGATTTTTGCGTCTTTTCTTGTGGATCTTGGGTCCAGTGAACAGTCAAATCATATGAGCAGATACTCTTTCATTCACCCACATGCTCCAAAATGGAATAGGTCTAATCACTGTCTTCCTATATTGAGAAGTTCTTTGTCTGAGTTTAATCTTTATTGGTAAAGTTCACCTGAGGCATAAGAAAAAAGTAACCTGCGTTGTTGACTACTTTTTCTGTAAGACATTTTAAAAGCGCTGAAGGAGAGTGCAAAACATAGTAGTTTGCTTCTCAAAACTGTCAAGATTGGGTCAAGGATTTAGCTCAGTGGTTCCGCCACCTGCCTCACAAGTTCAAGGTCCCAAGTTTTTGATCCCCGGTATCCACCCCCCCCAACAAAAAAAAAAGTCGAGATCATCACATACAGGGAAAGTGAGAAATTGTCCAAGGCTGGAGGAGATTAAGGAGTTGTGATAACTAAATGCAATATGCTTTCCAGGAACAGAAGATAAAAGGTAATCTGAATAAAGTATGGACTGTAGGTTTTTTTAATGTGTAAGAAAAAATAAGAAAGATAGTTTTCATATATTGTGGATCTAAGCAGGAAATAGAATCAAAAGTCTTCATAATTCTTTCATGTTAAAAAGACAAAAAAGGAGGTAATAATTTATAGAATTACTTAGGCCAAGTATATATTCAGAGGACCATAACAGAACAAGCAGTATTAATATGAAATATTTACAGAAATCACATAGTAGATGATCACTATTGATCTAGAAAGTGACTAGAAATATTACTGAGGAACTTTGACAGGAAGTATATGAATGCTGAACTAAAAGAAAACAATTTCTATGAAATCAAATTTTTCAATGTACTTTTATAATCACTTTAGAGATAATTATCTAGTTCTTATTATTTTATTTTATGCTTTTCTGTCCCTGAGTCATAATTAATGCTATCAGTAATTAATCAGCTAAGTAATGACGTGTAATTAGACGTGTGGAGGACAACTTCGAAGATATGCATTTATAAACTTGCTCAAAAATATAAAGAGAAAAATTTGTGATAAAAATCAAGATGCCAAAAGAAGAGCCAATAGTCTAATGACTTTAGAAAAGCTTTATAGCAGCACAGTTTGTAACAACTAAAACTTGGAAACAGCTCATTTGTCCATCAACTGGACACTGGATAAAGAAGATGTGTTTTTTAATAAAATGCAGTACTGCTCAGCCATAAAGAATGAGAAATTAGAAGCACTTATAGCTAAATGGATGCACATTGAGACCATACTTTTAAGTGAAATAAATAGGACACACATGTGTAAGTACCTAAGTTTCTCTGGTGTGAGAAACTGAGTGTAAATAAGGACTAAAAGGTATAACAGATAATGTGAACTAGGAAGAAAAGGGGAAAGTGGGAGAGGTATGGGAAAGGAAAGAAGGGAATGAAATTAATATGAAAAAATGGAAACAAAGTCTTTGTAAATAGGGAGGGGTGGAGGGATTAAAGGGAGGTCAGGGGAATGGGGAAAAAAATTAAAACCAAGATAGATTACATAAAGGTACAAATTTCCAATGATGAATGTCGTTATATTGTACACCTAAATTTTTTTAAAAAGAAAAGAAAAGCTTCAAGAAAGCACACCGCCAATTTGATTAGATAATGCAAAACAGTAAAAACCACTGTATTTTGACCCATCTTTTACAATTGTCTCTTGGGAAGGGTGAAAAAAACCTGAACTCATAATGCAAGTGGATAAAATCTTTTTAAACACACAATGTAAGATGGGCATGGTAGTTCATACCCTATAGCCCCAGAATTTCAGAAGTTGAGGCAGGACGATTTCGAATTAGAGGCCGTCCTAGGCTCCATTGCAAGTTCAAGCCCAGACAGTACTACATAGCAAGACTCTGCTTTTGAAAAGTCAAAAATTTTAAATGAAGAAAAAGTAACCATTGCATTCCCTACTTTTCTGTCTTTGCTGAGACAAAATGCCTGACACCCAAAGTTCAAACGGAAAAGGTTTATTTAGCTCACAGTTTGTTCTAGTCCATAATCGGCTGGCTCCTAGGCAGGGTGGCAGAGGGGCAACGGTTCATGGCAGACAGATAGTAACAAAGCAACAGGAGAATTTAACAGGGTCTTTCTGCCCCTGTCATCTTATTCAGACTACTTAGGGCAGGTGGCACTGACACTTTTAATCCTAGTGCCCTCGGGCTTAGCCCCACCATGAACCAGTCACATTCACACTCTAGATTCAGCCACCCCTGGAAAAGCAAGGGACTTTTAATATATTGCCATAACAGTGTTTTAACAGATTGAGGCTATGTCAGAGTTCATGTCCCTCAGACTCTATTAATGTCAAAATACAGAATTATTGTCCTAAAACACCACTGACATCGATAGGCAATTAATCTTGCTCATCTTATTTTAAAAACTGGCTAATCAAACTCTAGATACAACATTTTGGTTATATGTTCTGAAGTAGTTCCTATTCAATAACTGTGCATCAGATAGATTTTATAAGCAACTAACTTATCCTGTAATGTTTACTAGGAAGCTACCTTGCTTAAAGTCAAATGATTACTCTGTGTGTGTGTGTGTGTGTGTGTGTGTGTGTGTGTGTGTGTGCGCGCGCGCGCGCGCATGCTCATATGCTGAATTCAGGTTTTGCAATTAGTTATATCCATCCTCAGCCTTTTTTTTTTTTTTAACTTTGAGACAGTCTCTAAGTTGCCCAGATGAGGCTCAGTCTTGCAATCCTCCTGCCTCAGTCTCCCAGCTGCATAAGTTTTATAGAAATTTATAATGACTCTGGTTTGATAATAAAATTCTTTCTCATTATTTGTCCAGTGTTTGCCACCCCTCTTTCCTGTGGGGAGGCAGTTTAATACAGCACAAGCACAACTGCTCTTTTTACTGTTATTCTTTTCATAACTTGGTACTTCGTAGATCCTTACTATGATTGAAAAAACGAGACATTTGGGTTGACATTTTTATCACTTACATGAGATTCAAAATTATCATGGTTCTTACAAATCATACAAATGGCAATAGGCGAAATATTGCCAAAAAGAGAAGTCAAAATGTAGACATCTTCCACTTACTTTAGGCATAAAAGGACCTGGGGCATTCCAATGCAGGGGAAGGCACGTGCAAACTGAAGTACGTTAGCGAATGACTAAATTAAACTCACCCTGTGAGCTTCCCCAGGAGCGTTTTTTAAGCTTTTCTGTGTCATGCCACTCAGTCTTCCGTGTGTCCTTTGACTCGTAGGTGAGGCGAAGTGACAAAGGTGAGCACTTCTTGGATCCATTGCCCCTTCATTCACATCACTAACATAGGTGTCACAGAGTAAACTGGTCATCACCAGGTGGAGCCCAGATGCGGGTCCCTCAAGACCAATGTCTGCCACTATCCCTTATTTTGTCATCACAGACTCACCCTGAAATTACAATATCCACTCGCACTTCGCTGCCCCCTGAATTTTATAGATTAGGAAATTGAGGCTAAAGATGTTCAAGGTCATTTGACAAATCATTGGCTAAATCGAAGTGTAAATCCAGGTCACGTCACTTCTACTCATTTTTCTTTACATTTTGGAGGCTTTGGATGTCAGAGATTTTCTGGCTTTGCAGTGACACAGAGATGTCAGGCATTTGCCCCTGTGATTTCAGGGACACCCCGGAGTAACTGAGTTCTAGAAACCGATTTCCCTTAAATTTGGGAGCACCTAGGAGAGCCTCAGATGCCAGATGACCTTGGTTGCACACAAAAGATCTTAGTGTGGTAACTAGGATACTCACAGATTTACCTAAATGTAATGTCATGCATATGTGTGATCGGATGCTTATTTCATTCTTTAAATGTTAGGTTATCGGTGAACTATGGCTGCAACTGGGAATTATGTGAGCACAGTGAGAGAAATACAATTTAAAGTAGCTCAAGTAAAAATAAATAAATGCATTTGAAGCTTCACGTAACCAGAAAGTCTAAGGGCAAGCTGAGTTCAGGCCGAATGGGCTCTGGGGTCTCTTCTCCATCCCGCAGACGTTAGCTCACATCAGGGTCAGGGTGAGCAGCCACCAGGAATGCCAGGTTTCCTGTGGTCATTGCGGCATTTTCAACCAATAGTGAGAGTAAAGCACTCAACTTGGTGCCTGGAGAGATCTATTTAATAAACAGTGGCTTGACTGAAGATGATGACTGGTTGAGGAAATCCTGATTGAAAAGAAGGATCTTTCCTAGTAGAGGTTGGGGGAAAACTTGGACCAGTGCACAGACCTTAGTTGATCAGTGGGGCAAGGGAGGTGGAAGAGATGACAGTTGGGATACACTTACCCACTGCAGAGCTCCAGCTTCCCAATGAAAACAGAGGTTCCATAGCTAGAAAAGTGGAGAAGAGTCGGGCATGGTGCTGCACACCTGGGAGGCTGAGGCAGGAAGATTGCCGTGAGGAGGTTAGTCTAGGCTTCACAGTGAGTTCAAGGCCAACCTGAACTACACAGGGACACCCTGTCTCAAAAACCAAAACAAAAGTGGGAAAGAAGGGATGCTTGTAAGACAAAAGCAGGTGGAAGAATTACACTTCTTGGCAGATGTATTCAGAGAAGTACTGCAATGAAAGATTTGCTCAAATTTCAGCACCTCAAAATCTATGTTCTAGAATAAATGTCCCAAGAATGAATTCTTCATTCAATAACCAAAACAGAAAGTCAGATGAATGTCAGTCAGGGTTCAGACATTCACCCAAGTCATAGTTCATAAACTTCAGCTCAGGTAGACCCAGATATGTCACCAGTTACCATTATTTATCACATGATGGTTATTTATTGTTATAAGTACTGTTACCTTTCTCGGTCTTAAAGGTCAGCACTTTAGTATCTCTGCTCAAAATATTAAAGGAAACTAAGTTCACCACCCTTTTCTGCCAACATCCAAGTATCTTCCTTAGAAAAACATGATCCTATAAAAGTCAAATACCCCAAGTGTTCCTCACTCAGCTCCTTCCATGCCAGCCCACACCACTGCCCTAGAGCCTCAGTGTGATTGACAATCACCTCAGTGAGACCAGAAGCCAAAAGTATGCAACACTGCTGAAAACAATGGCTACATTCGAAGCATCTCTTCTAGCTGATGGGAAAATCATGTGACCCCAATGAACCTCAGCCTCCTAATCTATAAAATTGAGGTGATGGTAATTCCTCACTGTGGTCATCCTGACATTTTGAATCAATAGTGAAAGTATAGCACTCAACTTGGTTCCTGAAAAAAATCTATTTAATAAACAATGGCCTGACTGAAGATGACAAGGCCAGCGTAGAAATGATGGGCCACATCCGCTTAATCACAGCAATGTACACACAGTGGTGCCTCGGTTTCCGATCTTAATTTGTTTTATGCTTGTATGGAAGAAAGCTGTGCTTGTGTTTGTGTGGGGAAGATGCCCTGGCGTAGTCCTGTTTGTCACCTGATGCAGTGTTTGTGAATGGAAGCAAAAATGTCCCAAACATTTTTGTTTGCAAACCAAATTGCCTGCGAACAGAAACAGTCATAAACTGAGGTATTACTGAATGCACACAATGCCCGACCCATGCTAGGAATCATGCACAGTAAGTGACGTCATAAAGAATGATCAATAGTCTCTGAAATTGGCTCGATTATATTCTTAAATCCTAGTTCTTTTCTGGCTGTGGCCGGTAACCGAATTGTTGTGCCTCTGTGTTCCTCGGTTCCCTTTCTGATGAGAAGGGAAATCAACAGTCTCCTTCCTAAGTAGGTTGGTACAGGAGCATCTGAGGTGGTTACACTGGATGCAGTGTAATGTCTTCAAGGCAGACATTTTGCCTTCTTCATGATAAATGCTTAAAACACAGTAGTCATATATCGTTTTCTTTTAAAACGGGATTCACAGATTCCTAAAGCCCTGGCTGGGACATGCCCCCATCCAAAATCTATCACAATCATAAACTGTTAAGTTTTAAAGAACATATATTTAAAAATAATAAGTTTTAAAAATCAGAAACACCCCCCCCATACACATGAGGATACAGATCCTGGCAGAGAGAGTTTAAATCTAGAAAATAATTGTGCACATACTAAACCACCTTAAACTAAAATTAATTTTATGGCAAGTTTATTTTCATACAAATCCAAACAAATTTCAGAGCAATAACAAGGGCCAAAATAGAAAGCAATCTCAGACATTTTTGCCTCCAACAGAAGAATGCAATAAAGGAACTTAAATCTCTTAATCCATTTCATTTGTATACTGCTTTACAATCTACACAGCACTTTCACAAATGATTAATCCATTTCATTTGTATACTGCTTTACAATCTACACAGCACTTTCACAAATTTTATCATCTAATCCTCACAGTGACTTTGTGGAATGGTTATCAGGTAATTTATTTGTACAGTGACATTTGCTTGAGTGTAAAAGTAGGCTGTATTAATAATTATTCCAGGTGGGTTAGGGACAGAGCTCAGTGGTAAGCACTTGCCTAGCAGGTATGAGGCTGTGGGTTTGAGCCTTAACACTAAGGATATATAGGTAGAGATCAAGACAGAGACAGAGAGAGCTATAGATGATGGAATAAACCAAGGATGTCCAGGGAAAGTGGGAGAATGCTTTCCCTGGCTACAAACCTTACTTTCAACTTAAAAATTTCAAGAGGAAAACAATAATGCCTTCTTTGCCTTTGTATCCCACCAATCAACAACACTCCTGACAAATGGTAGAAATGTAATAAATATCATTTATCGATAGAAATGAAACTGGGTCTCACCCTAACCAACCACTAGCCAAAATCACCTAAACAACTGAGAGGTACCCCGGGGGCTCCTTACCCCTGCAGTGTCATTAAGGTGGGCTCTTAAGTAGATCATCCACAGGAGGGAAAACCCTACACTCTCCTCACAATTTCCACAAACTCCTGAGTGACTTCATCTTTCTGGCCACCCCCACCTTCACAGTCCTGATCCCATTATGCTTTATGTCTTTTCCTCATCATGGAAGTCACGGGGTAAAACTCAGCCTTTCTACTGTCTCAAAACACCAAAACTAAAAACAAACAAAAAAAACAGAACTTACTTATACAAAGTACGTAATAAATAGTAGATCTTTCTAGAAACTTAGAATAGGGAGAGGGTTACCTGGCAGTAATGCAGACAACTCCTGTCTGCACAGCAGGCATCTCCAGTGTTGCCAACCACTTCACACGGGGGACTTTCCGTGGCTCCTTCACCCTGGCTCCCGCAGTTCACACCACACTACAGACCCCACCACCCTTCCTTCTTTTGCTTCTTTCACATGCTTCCCTTTAAGGTGAAGCAAACTCCTCTCCTGTCAAACAGAGAGAACACTTTTCCCCCTGTTCTCTGGTGTTTTACCTGCTCATATGGATCAATTACCCTAAGCAGCTTTGCAAGGTGTTTTTGCAAAGACAGCCCATTTGCAGGTCAAGTTTGTGGTCATTCTTAGGAGAGAGTGATTCTTTCAGTTCCTTTTGTATGTGTGGTGAGAGAGAGAAGGCAGACTCCTGCCTCACCTCAGGGTGTGACAGAATCATGTTTTCTGGCCCAGAGCCATCACCACCAACAGAAAAGGAAGAGCATGTTTGCAAAGACCATGAACACCAGGGACCTACTATAGTCTTGGATAGGCCATGCCTAGCATGTTTTCAAGATTAGCAGAATTCTAAAGCTGGGTAGAGCCATGAAGGTCTAGGAGACATCTGTGCTGCTATTTGGAGAAAGAACTGGAACCCAGGTCAGCAGATAGCCAAGTCCCTTATTCCTTCCCTGTACTATGCAGCCAGTTCTGATGCCAAGAGCAGTCATCCCTGGCCTCACACAGGAGCTACACCTCCTTTCACCTTGGGACTTGCACGTGCCTCTGGCTTGGCACAAGGGTGGAGCTCGGCATACCCAGAGATCTGTGCATTTAGCTAATTGCACACCCAAAGCTTCTGAGCTCTTCTCAGCTTGTGAGGTGCTCATCACTGCTAATTTCATAGCAGTGGTCTATAAAATCCCACTCTTCTTTTGCAACTTGTTTGAGAGCAGTGATTCAGCATCGTCCATTAAATAAATCGCTGCTCGGTCTTAATTACACAATCCTATAGACAGGCAGCAGCACAACTGCTATAAAACTGATGGCAATAACCAGAGTAACACTAGCCTGCTCCAATACCAAATAATATAGAACTATATTTATGATTATCATAGTATAACCTATCTTACCATTGAGGAAACTAAGGCACAGTGGGGCTAAATTCAGGGCTGAAGCCAGGCAGCTGGAAGTTGATGGAGTCTAGACATAAGCCCAGGTTGTCTGAGTCCAGAACACTCACTCTACATCTGAAGCATCTGTGAGCAGGACTGGATATTAAGGACTACCCCCATTATTGCCATATTCTGGACAATGAGTGATAACTAAACTTTTCTTTGTAAGTAACAAAATACAGACAGACTGCCGGATAAATATAGCCCACTACACAGCCCGGTGAACCGCTCTGAGATAAGAATGTGAGCTTCTCATGTAGACAGAAGCAGTATCTTATTCTCACTGCACTCATGTCTCTTCTTGCACATTGGAAGATCAAATATCCCAGACTCCTTTGCAGAGAAGCGGGTGCTGTACGAAAGTACCACGACAAAGGGGCCATGAGCAGAAGTAAAGGGTGCGTTTCTAGACCTAGAAGATGAGAAGCAGATGAGAGAATGGGAAATAGCAGACCAGAAATAAAAGAAAATACCAAGCTGCTATCAAGCTGATTTGTGTTTCACTCCAACAGCCCCAATCTTGGGGCACCCAGAAACTCAAAATGGGAAACTAAAGGGAGGAAAATATAAAAGAATGTAAGTCTTTTCAAAGAAGTAACCAAAATGCCATGCCTTCTTCCCTATTCCCAAAGTCCTCTCCAACCAAACAGAGAAGATTTACTCTCCGTAGAGTATAAAATTGACTTTCTTATCCAGGGGTCAAGGGAATACCCTAAGAGCTAAGAAAGGGCTGGACTATACTTCTGAATGGGGCTAGGGGAAGTGACTAAGTAAATTAATGCATATTAGATGCTGGGAATTCAGCCCTCTCTCCTACCTGATTTCCCAGTATGCTGGCAGCTGAGGCTTTATCCTGTAAGCAGGAGACTGGAAGAAACTTTATGGGAGACAGGGGAAGTCCAAAGAGTAAAAGAAGTCACATGCAAAGGAACTAGAATGCATTAAACTTCTAAACAATACAGAAAGCTACCATGAAATGTTCACAATGCCTTAAAAATTCAGAAATACTTATTTACAGTCTGGACTTCTATTCTTAATCTAACAGCCACTTGTGAAGGCAGAATAAGAATATCAGACAGTAGGGGTGAAAAAACATCACTCTCTGTGGGAATGATTTCCTCAGAAATCCACCGAAATGAAAGAGGAAACCAAAAAGCAAAATGCAACAACAAAAAAGAAAACATGAACTATATAAAACAGGAGCATCAACCCAAGGTGAGAGTTCTGCCTCGAGCTCAGGGGCAAAGGCAGGATTAACCAGAAAACTTCATTGAGGCTCCAGCCTGAAACTGGCAGGTTGTCACTTCTGCTGAATCCTGTTGGCTACACCAACCTGTGAGACCAGCCCAGATTCAATGTGCAAAGGAATAACACAAAAGTGAACTCTGAAAGGTATAGTTCCTTAGAAACCATCTTCAAAGACCAGCTCCCACAGAAGGGAAGGAAGGAAGGAAGGACAGAAAGAAAGAAAAAAAATTAAGCTCCAAAAAATTCAGTGGTTGTCTCTGGGGAAAGAGGTATAGGGCAATGAGACTTGTGATTTTAATAAAAATCCTATTGGAATCCTATAGATTTGATTTTGTACATGTACAATTATAGCTGAGATAATGTGCATATGGTCTTTATATTACCTAGTACTCAAAGAGAAAGACAGAATGAGTTAGAGAGAGAACACAAAAGATAGGAATTCCTTCAAAGGCAGTAATTCCAAAAAAGAAAGTTCCAGATCTCTAAGCCATTGATTTCTACAGAATCCTGCTGAAAAATAACACTATGAGAGATGAAGATATTTCATTTACCTAGCTTATGTAAATGAATTCCTTTTTGTCACATCACGAATAAACTAAATAACCCAGTAGGATTTTTTTCTTTTACTCTCTCAATCTTAGAGTAATAACAGGTTTCTCAGCTTATATACTATACATAAGACAGAAACACTCCTATAAAATAACAAATGGGAGATGTGTGAAGTAGTGGCTTGTTTTATTACAGAGAGAACACAATAGTGAGAACACATCCTTTAGGTAGGTAAAAGAAAGGAATAGTGTGGTGCTTTATAATGTTATGAACCATAAGCCATATCATTTCATTTGTCCTTTGTGTTACCATATCTTGCTAGGGCATAAGGAAATCGTACTAATATTTACAGTAGAAACTCTTGGCTAAATACAAGCAGGGAGATAGGGTACATATTTAAATACTTGACTTTGTGAGGTCTTTATATAACTAAGGTCCATAAAAATCTAACACCCTAGCACCAAAAGTGAAGCTGAGAATACCTCTTCAAAATGAGTAGACCTTACACAGAAAAAGCAGACTCAAATAAATAAGAGGAAAATAAAAAAAAGCTGAGTTGTCTGAGAGAAACCTTCACAAGACAGTAGGATCCAATGGACTCTTCAAGCTCTGTCAGAGAATCACTCCTGACGCCAATCCACAGTTCTCACAAAGGTACAACTGCAGGGCAATCTAGCCATTATCTTTACCAAACTGAGAATTACTGTCCCACTGTATAATAAGTATTCTTTTATGAAAATTCAGTAACAACTAATTATTCATATGGACCATGGTAAAAACCATAATAATGGTCTAGTTGGTAAGTGTTTTCTATCTAGGAATGTCTACAATGACAATTGTTAGCCAGCTCAACAGCAAGTTATGATTACTGACTTGGTAAAATTGATTATGAAGAATATGTATGACATGGCAAATATTTGCACAGTGCTTTAACAAATGTTTTCCATTTTCTAATATAATTTATTGTTAAATATCTGTAAAACCATTTTTCAGAGGCACATATATTAATTTCCTTTTCTATGTAGAGAAATGAAGTCTTGGGAAAGCTAAGAAACTTTCCCAAGCCACCATAGGTAACAAAAATGCAGCACCCTTTCTCTTTGACCAAAGGAGTTGCTACCACCCTTATATATAGTCATTGCTTGCCTGCGATTCAGGAAAGGGTAACCTGAACCAGATCAGAATGGAGCCAGGTAGCTGCCATCTGGCTGGAATCTTATTCTGTCCCCCAAGAGGCCAGTATGTGCTGGTCCCAAATTTAGGGATAATGACCTAAATCCCAGAGCACCTGCTCTGTACACAGCGTTACCTTAAGTGATGTGAAGTCTTCCTATTGTCTAATAGCCTTAAAATATGATAGAAATACACATCCCAAAGTGAAAACAAAATCCTACAAATGCTCAAATGGAAGACACTCTTGGACTCAGGAGATTTTAATATAGAAAGAATATTTGAAATGTGCTGCTACAGTTCAGAATTTCTGTAAGAAGACCACATACAAATCTAAGCTTCTCTTATTTACTAAATAGCCTAAAGAATTACAAAATAAATAATATGCCAATGACTTTCTCAGAGTACTTTTAAAATTAGTATATGTATTTTGAAAACCTTAGTGGCACTGAAAATCAGAACTTCCAAATAATCAGTACACAATACCCACACAGGAATACATCGTTTTACCCCCTCAATAATCTCTTCGGATGTATTTATAAACTGTACCTTTCGAACTGCATTACACTTTATAGGCATATAAAATTCGCAGGTAAGAAAGGGATAATACACACTTTCATAAAAGGGAATCCTTTCATAAAGTAAATATTACCCAAACTGCTGCATTTTTACAGCATGATTGTTTAAAATGTACAGCTATGTTCACGACTGCCAGGAACGGATGGTACCCGAGATGGACTGAGAGAAAAGAACGGGGCTGGTAGGATAATAGAAACAAATGTACAAGCAGAACTTGCTATTCTGGAGGAAACGAACACTGAGTTCATTCGGAGTGATCTCCAGAGCTGAAAACTCTATTAAGTAGGCCTTCAAGGGTCCTGATCCAGAAGAGAAATTCATTCATAAAAACCAAAGGAGAAATCAAGAGAAAAAAGAAGTGTGCACGTATCTGTGTATTTCTTGGGAGAGTACAGACTGGTTCAGTTCTGTTTTCCCAGTGCAGATGCTAAAGACTGGTGGAGAACTGGAGTTCAGCAAAATTTGTTGAATAAGGAAAACTGGGCCAGGGATTTAGCTCAACGGCACGGCACCTGCCTTGCAAGTGCAAGGTCCTGAGTTCGATCCCCTGTACCAAAGAAGCCAAAAAACAAAAGAACGAAAGGAAAACCAAGAATACAGATCTCTTCCCTAAACGTCCCCTCTCTGTTTCCTGTCCCATCTACTGAGAAAGTAAAATTAAAATGAAAAGAATTTAAACTGTGAAATCAGACTGCCTGGGTTTGAATTTCATCTCTGATATTTCCTAGCTACTTCAACTTGGACAGGTTTCTGTGACTCCATTTCCTCGTCTACAAAATGGGAACGATTGCACCTTCTCAGTGACTGTGGGAGCTCATTACATTAATGTTTGGAAACCGTGCCTGGCACCGGCTAAGCAGGAGAGAAATGGTAGTTATTATAATCTTTCTTATTTGCTAAAGATAAACTGAAAAAGACATTCCTATTTTCCTGCAAATACCTTATTTCACTCCGGTGCATATTTGTCCCTTACAAGCCAAGAAAGAAATTTCTTCAGCTGAAGTTAATTCAAGTTTTTATGATTCCTTTTAACTCTCTCCTCGGATCCGCCTAAGGATATTTTTACCAAGAGGAGATGGTTATCGTTCAGGGCAAGAAAATAGAGCAAAGAATAAATTATACACAGACCCCGTCTTGTGTGTGGGATATGTGTGTGTGTGTGTGTGTGTGTGTGTGTGTGTGTGTTTGTGTGTTTTCAGCCTTCAATTTGTTTTCGCTCATGGGGTAGGCAGTGGCTACAGTCAGGGAGATGACTGAGGTGTATCCTAGCAACCCAAGTCACATGAGAGCCCTTTCAGGGCGTTTGCTCCCACCTCAGTGATCTTCATATAGGCAGCCAATCTGGCATCTTATAATGAAAGGATGGATGGATTTCCAGAGACCAAAGCTCTGCTGCATTTAGTTGCAAAATTTACACATAAAGTGTAAGGATGGAAATATCAAATCTCTAGAAAGAATATTTAATCCAGATAAGATTCTTTAGATAAGACAAGAACGATCTGAAAATCCCAGCAAGACACGCTTCCCAGGGCTATTGCAAGGAAGGGGCCGTGATGCTGTACGTACATCATGTGAGCACCGCAAGGTCAGCAAGTCTCGCCCCTCCCCCAACCGGCCCCTCAGGCAGGGCCGCCTTGAAGCTCTCCCCTTCCAACAGGATCCCTGACTCTCTTGGTGTCTGTCCACAAAGGGCCCACAACCTCCACTTACAACATGGGGAAGTGTCTAGTGACCTTTAGGGAATTTTTTTAATCCCCCCAAACACTGATGTTAAAATCCCCAAATAAATATTCCCTACAACTTCTGCTCAGGGGTGAGGTGACATACCTGCTTATCTTACTTCAAGTGGGCCCAAATCTGATTCTACCGCTCCTTCATTCTTTACGCCTCTGACATATTCTCTGCCTTCCTCCGTTCTCCTCAAGTCCCCACTCCCTCGGACCCACAGCAGACGGTGTCCCCCTGTACAACCCTGAGGTTCTAGCTGTCATCCTGACACACTTTTCATTCACAATGACTAACTTCATTCACCCTTTGAGCTTTTGCTCTCTGACGACATCGCTTCTTGGCTGAAGCCAACCACCCTCAGGCCTCCGTCCCCCAAGCCCTCATCCATCATCTCAGTTTTCCTCTCCAGTGGCCACCTCCCTTCTGCTAGAGACGCATCCAGGGCCCTGTGACCTGAGAAGATTCAGGCTCTCTCCAGCTACCTTCAAGATGGCATCACACTTTTCTCCTCTTAACCATCCAGCTTTGAAAGGTAGTCTGCCCTTCTCCAACATCCCTCGCACACGTGCTCTACCTTCCCGGTCCACTGGCTCACTGCAAATCTTACTTTCCTGAATCTACCCCACCCCTAATACTCAGACAGCTCTGCAATCCTCCTGAAGACCCCTGTGATCTCCTAATCTCAGCAGTCCTCATCCTAAACCTCAGCAACTTTGCCATGTTGACTTTGTCCACGTCTTACTGTAACTCTCTGCTACCTTGAGGGAAGGCCCCGATTTAATGTCTACTTCTTATGGTGCTTCTTTTCTCCTCCCAGCCTGTTTTGTGATTGGCGAAGTGTATAGAATTTGTATGAGTATTAAATGGCACAGTACTTCTAAATGTCCAGTGAGTAATTAGCTCTCACTGCGTGATGGTAACTGTATTTCTCTTTACCTTTCCTTAGTGTCACGGACACTGAGTAATTCTGCTTTTCCAACAACTACCTTAGGTGCCTTCTGCACAACTCATAAAGTTGCATGGCTTCAGACATCCCATCTGTGTGAGTGACCTCAAACATCACATCTGCTCCCCCTCTAGTTCCCAATCCCTGCCTCCCTTCCCTGATTGCCTGCTGGATAACTTTCTTGGGAATCACCAAGCGCCACAAATTCAAATTAACTGTCTTTAAAAAGGAAGAAATAAAAATAAATTTGCTTTGCTCCCAGCTGATTTCTCTCCGATTTCCTCATTTCTGGCTCATAAGCTAAATCTCTTTTCCATTACACAGGCTCAAAACCTCCATCAAATTCTTCCACTCTGTCCAAGAGACTTCTTGCCAATTCAGGATAATTTTTGTCTCCACAAAACTTGCATATCTGTCCCTTCCTATACCTCGTGTGGCAGCATGAGACCTTCCAGACTTTAGATTTGATTTGTTACAATGTCTTCTTAAGAGCTCTTCCTGCTTCTATTGAGCACTTGCCTCTGTCTTCCATACTTCAGTTAAAGGAATCTATTAATGCAAAGCTGCGGTCAGACCGCGCTTCTGCCTGCAGTTCACCTCAAACCTCCAACACGGATATGGCTCCCGGAACTTGCCACACTCTTCAAGAAACTTTTGAAAACTGTTGAAGAAAAAGGCAGGAAGCAAACCAGAACAAGAACACTACCATGTGTAGTGAAATTAGACATATATTCCAAATTATTTCCATATGCAGGAGCAATGTGGAAGGAAGGGGCAAAAGCCAAGAAAGAATGAGCAGTAACGTTCCAATAGAGCTCCAGCAAAAGCATCAGCCCTTTGTCTGGAACAGCCCGTGCCAGAACAAGAGAGAACTGAGCGCAGCAGGAATCCCTCTGGATCCTAGCACAGCACACGGAAGGCAAGGAGGAGGCTAAACAGCACTGTGCAGATCAGCCACGCTGGCAGGAGGGAGTTCGCTCTGTAGAAGAGAGCCTTCAAGTTGTGAATAATAACCAGTTTGGAAGGCTACCCTGGGCCCCTTATAACCCAACTCATTAAGTGATAAATAATAAAATAGGGATTAGCACAGACTGCATACAGAGATATTCTGAGACAAAAATAGTAAAAGGGCAAAATGTATTAACAGAAGAATAACATTCTTTATAAAAATGTTTCTGAAGAACAGATGAACACTGAATACAGTGGAACACCCTTATCTGTAGGGAATCCGGTCCAAGACCCCCAGGGATGCCCGGAACCAGGGGTGGTAACAAAGCTCACAAGACCCGGTTTGTTTCTATTCCTACGCACATGCAAGTACCTGTGATAAAGCTTAACTTATAAGTTAGGCACAGTTTGATAACAATAACTAATAATAAAATGGGATGATTATAACAATACACCATGATAACCATTCTACTTATGTGCCCGCTAGCTAGCGTACCTTATTCTACTGTGCTCACCTTCCTCTTCTTTTCTTTAAGTAACTCTGTTGGTATATTTAACAGATATACAATACAATGACATTCATCCTTGGAAATTTGCATGATCCATCTTGGATCAGACCCAGGTGAGGCAAAGGAACGGTCATATGCCACACAGCTCGGCTTACAGTTGATGACACAACAGCAATACGAGCACAAATTTGGTTTTCCTTCACCACAGCTGCACAGATGGAAGATTCATTCTTACCATACATCTTAGCAACTACAGCACATATTTTTTCTTAGCCAAGCACGGTGGCGTACAGCTATAATCCCAGTACTTGAGAGGCTGAAGCAGGGGTATTATTACTCCATGTTCCAGGCCAGCCTGCACTACAGAGCAAGACCCTGTCTTAAAACACACACATGCAAGATATTGTTTCTTTCCTTATCAAGTCTATAACTTTCACCTTCTCACTTAAAAGCAGCGCTTTACAGCTTCTTTTCGGTCTACCTCAATTAACAGCATCACTTCTCTTGTGCTGTGAGGCATCATTAAGTTAGGTTGTGAGGGTTTGTGATACTGTGACAGTCGATCTGACAACCGAGATGGCTTCTAAGCGAACAGTGGGCAGGTAGCATATACAGCGAGAGTACGCGGCACGGAGATGTTTCATATCTTGGGCAGGTATGAAATTTAAAACTTGTGAACTGATTGTGTCTAGATTTTTCCATTTAATATTTTTGGATCAAGAATAACTGAAACTCATAAGATGAAACTATGGATAAGGAAAGAGTCCTGCAAATATTTTATCATGTAATTTAAATTTTATAAATGTCAATGAAGTACTTTACACAGAAATAGTTCAAAACTGGAATACAAACTTCAGGTATGAGGAGGTAAGGCAGCAAGAGGAGATAAAATGTGAGCAACTTTGAGGAATGAAGTAGAGGGGAAAAAATCATCACAGAATGATACAAACAAAGGAGAAATAATGCAAAATAATATGTTGTAAAAAAACAAAGTGTAGGAGACAGAGGTTGGAAAGGAGTAAGATGGACAAAACTGAAATAAAATGGAAATAAAGAGTTAATCAGAATTAAATAGAAAGGAGGTGACAGAAAGTGCAAATTCAACACAACCACATTTGTCATCTCCAGAGTTGAAACCCCAAATAATGGGCTGGAGCAAATATTTTAAAATATAATTATATAATTTTAAAATATAATCTAGAAACTTTTCATTTTAAAAAAGCATTTCACTTGATCATTGAAAGGGTTACCTTAGGCCTAGTAAAAAGTAAAGCAGAGTCATCATACTCAGACATATACTACTAAGGTTACTAAACTTTCAAGAAAAATAACAATCAGGACACCAGACAAAATGGTCATGTCTCTTGTGAGGAGGAAAATCCAGCTGCTCTTGAACACTTTTACAGTGTCACTCAATACTGGAAGACAACAGAACATTAGATTTTATACAGAGCCCATGTCATTCAAATACAGACTAAGAGAGAAATTTGAACGTGCTGGAATTCTGGCAGTGGTGTCCCCACACGTTCTTCTTGAAAAACTACCACACAACAACTCAGCCTACCAAGCAAGGGGTGTCAGCTAGAGGCAGGGACTTAGCTCAGTGGTGCTGTCACCTGCCTTGAAGGCACAAGGTCCTGAGTTCGATTCCTGGGTGTCAGCGAAAGGGCTAACTGTGGCCACTGATACTAGAATATAGTGTACTCTGAAAAAAACAAATATGGCCACTTGAGTAACAGATGGAAACCTAAATGTTACCTGGCAAAGCAATGTGGAAATGAGAAACCAAAAAAATAAATAAATAAAAGAAACCGAGAGATGAGAAAAGAGGGTTGGTGGTAGAACAGGTTGGCTTTTTACCGCGTTATGACGTCTATACGTTTTCCTTAATATAATAAAAAATTTCATTTAAGATTATAAATTGAGCTTTCTCTCTCTCTCACTGTTCTGCTCTCCTGAATAAAGTCTCCTGTCAGGAAAAAAAAAAAAGATTATAAATCGAAATACTGGTAGGAGAAATACAAACACATTTAACAGCACAAGAAAAGTACGTGAAAGATACAATCTTCCATTCTAAAACTGAGTGTCTGGGAGAGGAAGAGGCGAGAGGGCCCGTGTACTATTTCCATTCTCACTCTTTCTTGAGGGTCTCTCTGACTCCAACGGTATTTTCGAGAGCCCTGCGTTAGTTTCCCATTGCCACCATGACAAATCACTACCGTCGTGACGTACTGCACCCAAAATTTATTATCGTGTCCTTCGGGCGCTCAGAAGTTGAAAATTACGCTGTGAATGGAGCTGAGCTCCTTCTTGGAGCTCCAGGAAGAAGCGTTTCCCTGCGTCTCCAGGTTCCAGAGGCTGCTTCCCTCCTGGGCTCAGCGCTCCTTCCCGGCACTGATCTGACTTCTTGCTTCCCTTGTCATCTCGGTAACTACTACTTTGATCCCCTGCGTCGCCTTTACACGGACCCTTGTGACCAGATAATGACACACGGGGCTCCCGGGAATGCACAAGGCACGTTCTAGGGGACCATCCTTCGGCTTCCGCAAACCACTCCGGTTCCCACCGTCTTTCCCCAAGCCTCACTCGGCGTCCAAGCCAGGGCTCTTGCTGTCTCTGCACTTTGCCCTGGCGGCCACACCCTCTTCGAAAGTCTGTCCACAGTTCAGGGTCACAACGCTGGGTTCTCTCCCTATCTCTCTACTTTTTTTTTCTAATGACTGCTTTACTTTCACAGCTTAGCTGTCATTGTCACTCAGTTATCCATCCCTTCGTCCTCTTCTTGTCACCTGCGGGCTGATGTTTCCCAAATCTCCATCTCCAGACCTGACTGCTTCACTGCTCCGGACCTCAGTGCCCGAGGGTGTCGTCCCATGGGCACCTCAAACTCAGTGAAATTTTAGTTGAGCGTGGTTGCACACGCCTGTAACCCCAGCACTTGGGAGGCTGAGACAGGAGGATCACAAGTTTGAGTCCACCGCGGGCTACATAGTGAGATTCTGTCTCAAAAAAAAAAGCCGGGGATGAAATTTTGCTGTTCCCTGAAAGCGTGGTTTTGACTTCTATTTCTTGCATTTCTGGGCCATTTTGAATCTGGCTCCCAATCTAGGCGTTAAAGAATCACCCATGACTTCTCTTTCTCCCTTGATCCCCATCACCCAAGGATAACGATGTTGGCCCTCAGATCTCCCTCCACCTCAGCTGCTCCTTGGGGTCTCCCGTTCCCCCCTCCCAGGAGACTGCAGAGCTATCCTGCAGTGCTGGCCCTCGAGTCCCTGCTGCACACTGTGCTGCCAGACTGCTGTGTCCGCGACACAGACCTGGCGGCGCGTCTCCAGGCGAGTCTCAGCGGTCTCCCAGCTCTCGGGATGAAGGAGAGGTCTTCCCCGCCGCCTGGGAGTCCTCTAACTCATGCGTCGTCTCTCGGATTCTGCACCCGGGCACAGAGCACCGTGTCTTGCCGTGGATTCTCCAGGTACACCTCATTCACCCCCTTCTGCATCCACCGTGCCCTTTACTAAGAGGCCTCTCTCCGCAGCATCTGTTCAGTGAATTCACCCTTCAAACCTCAGGCAGTCATTATGCACGCGTCTAGGTCTTCCCTGACCTGCTCAAGAACAGACATCATAATTGTTATGTCTTATACCCACCTGCATTCATTCCCACATTCGCACTTTTGCACTTGCTGCTTCCTCTTCCTGGCGCACACACACACACACACACACACACACACACTCACACGTATGCACAATCATTTTCTAAGCATCTCAGTCTCTGCTCAGTTGTTACTCTCAGGCAGGCCTCCTGTCACTCACCCTACCAGAGCAGCTCCGCCATGACCCTGGTCACTGTTGTGACCACTCTTATCTCGGCGCTCAGAAGGACCCTCCCCAAAGGTACCAGGTCCCCACATCCACCCCCGATCGGGCACCTGCCTGGGAAGCAGGGCTCCTACAGATGGGAGCCCTGAGCCCCAGTGAGGACCCAGATGGAGTCCAGATCCACCTCAACCCGTCTGTGCATTTTCCAGCCCTGTTTCCCTCATGGGGTCAATGAGCTGCCCAAGAACTCCGCTATTTGTGCCCGGGACCCCATCTCCAGCCCTCATTGCAAGGGAGCAGCCTGGCCCAGCAACTGGCACAACATCCACCATGGGACACGGGAGGCTGAGGAGCCTGGGGCGCTGCCGCACGGACTGGTTTCTGTGGACCCTGAGCCGTACGATACGCTCCAGGCGCTACGCCTTCCTAGCTCTTACGCAACCTCAACCCGCACTGTGGGTCAGCTTCTTCGCTGCCTGAGTGCCAAGCAGCAAGAGTAGGATGAGGGTGACGTAGCTGTCCTGTTCACCTCTGGGTGTGCGGTGCCCAGACGGGTCTGGGACAGAAGGTCTTTGAGAAACACGTCACACAGTAGATGAACTGATGCTCGGGGGATATTAAATCGCAGAGCTCTCTCCCCTAGACCCGAAGCACTCGGGACAAAGCACTGTCTCATCTGCGAGGTCCTCGGGCTGGCATAGTGACTGCCATAGGAGAACGCATGAGATCAACACCTCTGCCCACACAAACAAGGACCGACACAACAGGCGGGTGAGCAAAGGAACCAAGATTGTCCGTACGCTGGGATCCGTCAGGATCACCCGGGAGCTCTGTAAAGCTGCAGCGTCCGGCACCACCACACTAGAATCCCTGCGGGAGGAGGTCCTGGGCCTGAGTATGTTAACCCTTTAGCAAGTTCCCGTGTGCTGCCACCGTGGAGGACAGGGTGACCAGCCGGCCTCCTGGGTGAGACGCTGCCCAGGATGCGGGAATCTCAGCACGAAAGCTGCGACTGTCCTAGGCAAGCCGGGAGTCTCGGTCAGAAACCCGCACAGACCCAAACTACCGCTCGGAACCAGTCTGAGCAATGCACTTTCCAGCTTTGAGAAGTCAGGACTCGCGGGTCTTGTTGACGTCATGACGGATAAGGGTTATCATTCGACATTTACCCAGTTACCCACGTGTAGCCCTCCGTGCCCTCACATCACTGCCGCCTGCCCTGTGTTCTGGTTCAGACTCGAGCTGCCATCATCGCCCTGGGCAGCAGACAGAGGAGGGGACTGCCCGATACGCCGGTGGGTGTGCGAGTCAGTCCAGCCACGGGGGAGCAGTAGCTTCCGCGGAAAATGAGGAACAGCGCTCTTGCACGATCCAACAATCCCACTCCCGGGCACAGATCAAAAGGAAACGAAATGCGTGCGTCACAGAGCCACCTTCACACCCATGTTTATTGCACTCCTATTCTCACTTGTCAACATATGGGATCAACCCAGCTTTTTGTCAGCAGATGAATGAATTTTTTTAAATGTGAACGGAATTCTGTCCCATCCAAAAGAGAGAGAGCGAGAGAAAGGATGAAATCGTGACATTTAGAGCAACAGGGATGGGACGGGCATGATTCACTTATTAAGCGAAACAAACCAAGCACACACACAAAACCAAGCACTGCATGTTCTCCCCTGCATGTAGAAGTTAACCTCGTAGAAGTACAGAGTACACAGTGGCCAGCAGAGGCAGGAAAGAATATTGGGAAGGAAGGGTTAATGGACAGGAAGAAGCTTCACAGAAGAAGTCTCTTCACGTGTTCTGTAGCACAGCGGGATGACTACGGTTGACAACTAACTTCATATTTCGAAATGGACAGTGGAGATTCTGAATGTTCTCACCACCAAAAAGGTAGATGTTTGAGGTGAGAGAGGCACCAGGGACCCGATCTGTTCACCACACGCGGTGTGCATGCATCTATCTTGCATTATGGCCCATAAATATAGACAGTGGCGATGTATCATCTGAAATTAAAAATGTATTTTAAAAGGGAAAAAAAGCAAAGGAAGGCATTAAGTGCCACCTTTCCAAGTGCAATCTGAGTTCGCCTTCAACGCTACATTTTGCCACATTCTGGTTTATCATTTGTTTGTTCCAGTGACCCGGCTATAGGTTTGCAGTCCCTGTTATTATCTGAAAAGGTAAATAATTTCTTACTGTAAAATTCACCCCTGTAAACTGAATTGATATTTATCATTCCCGACACAATCAAGTTATTCCAGATATGTGGTTCATAAAACCATCAGTACGTGGACACCGGAACCAGAAACCTTTGACCTAGGAAGGAAATATAACCCCACAGCTCTCGAGGGCTTGGTTCTTCAAGGGCGACCCTGGTCAGCAGCAGCCACGGGAGGAGACTGTGAGAAACACAGGAGTTCGGGCTGGGGCTGCTGACACAGGATGTCTGGGGCAGGACTCGCAAGTCCAGTGTTTTTAAATTCTCCAGGTTAGATTTATGCATGTGTAAATTTGAGAAGTGCTCACCTAGAGAATGCTTTCCCTAACTCTTCATGTCCAGAAGAGGCCAGAGCCCAGTGTGGTGGCTCACGTCTGCAATCCCTGCACTCTGGGAAGCTGAGGCAGGAGGATCACAAGTTTAAGCCCAGCCTGGGCAACTTGACCCTTTCTCAAAATATTAAAAAAAAATAGAAAAGGATTAGGGATGTAACTCAGTGCAAATAGCACAGAGGCCTTGGGCTGACACACACACACACACACACACACACACACACTCTCTCTCTCTCTGAAGAAGATGAGGAAGAGGAGGCCAAGGGTAGCAGGGGAAGAGGTATGAAGTCCCAAGCCTCCCGTGCGCATCAGGAGCTCAGGCACCGTCCCTTGCAAGAGATGTGCTTTCCCTGCTCTAGGTGCGCCCCAGCACGGGGAGGCTGTAATGCGACTCAAATGTGTGGTGGAGCTCGGGAGCCCCTGACACACGCACTTCCGGCGGAGCTGGGCCACTCTCCGCTTCTGGCCTCCCGCGTCCCTGGACCAAAGGACCAGGCAGCTCTGATGCTGTCCCGCCCTCCTCCCGCACAGGGAGCGGCCACGGGAGAGCTCACCAGCCCCGCTGCCCCTGTGTGCCGTATGTAGGCTGGGCCTGCTTCTCCACTGAAGTTGTTGGACCTCTGACTGCTCGCCCAGCCTCCCGGTGGCCCAGAGAAGTCTGGCCTCACACAGCCACAAGGGCACCTTTATGAGCACGGTGCACTCGCCCAGATCAGCTATGTCCCGGCAGAATCCTCTGCGGTGATAGAAATGCCCTCTGCCAGCCAGGTGTGGGGGTGCACGCCTGAAACCCAGAACTCGGGGAAAAAGTAAAAATCCCAGCACTATGGGAAGCGAGGCAGGAAAACTGCAAATTCCAACCCAGCCTGGACACTTGGCAAAACTTTGTCTCAAGATTTTAAAAGGGGCTAAGAAGGAAGCTCAGTGCATGGGCCCTGGATTCAACCCACCGTGCCTTAAAAAGGAAGGGAAGGAGAGAATCTTCCATCCTGCTTTCCCAATCACTGGCCACATGTAGAAGTTCAACACTGAAATTCAGCTAATTTGGTGAAGGAACCAAAGTTTTCGTTTTATTTAATTTTCATAAACTTAAATGGCCACATTGAGCAACACGGCTCTAGACAGAGTCTGGAGACTGAGGAGAAACAGGAAAATGGCTCCAACAGTTTCTATGGGCAAATCAACGTGGATCTGCAGGGGGTCTTCCTCAGCAGAGAGCTGACGAGGGCCCAGCCCCGTGAGAAACCCAACGCCAGGGATGCCTGGAAGGAACAGAGCGGCCAGCGGGAGCGAGTGTGTCTCACAGCAGCGCTCCTCAGCCATAGTGCACACACTGGTCAAACTTGCGATCCTCCTGCCTCAGCCTCCCAGAATGCTAGCTTACAGGTCTTGGCTACCACATCAGGCTGGTGACACTTGAGGCAGTGCGAGGATGAGTGGACGGTGCTACCGGCGCCTAAAGGGTCGAGCCAGGGATGCAACTGAGCACCCCATGGTGTAAAGGTCAGCTCGAGAGAGCATAGTCCTCCCGACCTGCAGCGGCGCGAGGCCAAGAAGCCTCCCCTACAGCCTGGTCTGCTGCCCCGGAAGGGGGTCGGCGACAGCGATGGGTGAGTCTTCCTCACAAAGCACTGACCAGTCTTCTCTCCCCCCTCTTCTCTGCTCTCTGCGCAGGAGCTAATGCCTCGGCCCCAGACCAGCTGAGCTTAGCGCTAGCCTGGAACAGAGTGGACATCGCTCGCAGCCAGATCTTCATTTACGGGCAACAGTGGCCGGTAGAGTATATGTCCCCACTCCTGAGCAGCCCACTTGCGTGGGCAAGGGTGTTTGTTTAGGGAACCTTTAGAGGGGCTCGGGGAAGTACTTACTATCTTTCGTTTGGGAGGAAAAAATTCTTGCTTTGTACACACAGCAGTTCCTGGCCTAGGAGCCGCTTCTCATACTTGGGGAAATGCTGCCACCTGGTGGACGTTACAGTGAAACGCCACTCCAAATAATTGCACCCATTTCCGTCTCTCCCGGAGAGGCCGAAATGCAGTCATTTTCAGCTGCAGATACATTTTAGTGTGTCTTAAAAGGTGCATATAATACCAAGTTGTGTAAGTTTAACTTGGTGAAGGAGTTAAATTTGTTTCTGACTGTCTGCAAGAGGAAGCAGTTGCTGCTCCCAAATGACGGCCGTGCAGGTGCGCGCCTCAGGACCCACAAGGAGCAGCTCCGGACGCGGGCGCCATCTGGTCCTGGGGGCTGGACCCAGGCTCTCCCTTTCCCACAGAACAACGTGAGGGATCCAGTTTTATATAACTGTTCCTGATTTGTTTCCCTCGATGGACTCTACCAAAAATAAAAACTTGGGAAATCGGCCATGGGGTAGGATAGGTATGAGACTATCCTGGCTCGGGCCTGGCATTTGATTTGAGGGCCTGGAGCCCCTCCCCGAGCAGGTCTTTGCGAACCCTGCCTTCACCCAGCAGCTCTTGGCTGTGGTTAAGCACCTGTCTTCGCACTGTGGTGGTGCATTGCTAGCATGGAAATACTTGTCAAGGAATCTGGAAGAAATTTGTGAAAAAGGTTAAATTAAAAATCCCAGCCAGGGCCAAATCTAAAACTTGGCTTGCTGATTTCTCTAGTTAATAAGTGAGACCAGTTGGCCTCCGTCTTGCCTATTTCTGCACTGAGATTTAGCATCTACCTCGGTCAGCGGTGGTGAACCTATGCCACGCGCGTTGTTTTTCTTTTAAGACAAAAAATGTTAATGTAGGAGTTGTTTTCCCTGAACCAAACACCTCAGTATTCGGGTGTCATTGCAGTGTTGGCACTTTGTGATAAAGAAGTAGTTTTGGGTTGAAGTTTGGGTACTTGGTCTCCGAAGGGCTTGCCATCTGTGATGGAGGTCCTGTGGTCCCCACCCGGGCATTTCTCTGGCAGAGAATGGCAAGAGCAGAACCCTTGTAACCTTTTGCAACCTTCTTAGAATCCCCCCCCCAAAAAAAAAGCAATTCCAGAAGGAAATAGCTCTTGGACCTGGAAATCTTTCACTTTCCTTTCCAAAGACAGGCCTGGCACACAGGACGGAGTGCGCTGTCCTGAGTGCACGGTCCCTGGATGAGCCGACCGGTCCCCAGGTATCGAGCCTCCATTATCTGTCCAGGTGGACGCCGAGGGCCTGCACCCCCAGACCCCGGGGCAGACTAACTCATGGCTTGGTTCGCAGGTGGGGTCTCTGGAGCAAGCCATGCTGGATGCCCTAATCCTGGACAGAGTGGATTTTGTGAAATTACTCATAGAGAATGGAGTAAGCATGCACCGTTTTCTCACCATCTCCAGACTAGAGGAATTGTACAATACGGTAGGGCCAAGCTAAGGCACTTTCTGTTTCCCTGTCTGGTGGCTCTTGTCACTGTTGTTTTGTTTACCTTCTCCGCCCCCCCATGCCTGTGATTCTCTCCCCATCTCCCCTGAAGACGCATGGATCCTTCCTCACGAGTGCTCCCCAGACCTGTGTAGACACCGGACAACAACTCACCAAGGTTCCGCTTGTTCTAACTGCTCAGGTGTCAGCCCCAACCTCCAAAGTTACCTGATCTCCCAGGGGCACTGTTCCTGCACCAGGCTCTGGAAAAAGGAACACGGTTTACTCCGTGAGCCTAGAGGGTGTTGGAGGCACTTGACAGGGAGGGTGGATTTAGTGCCAGCGTCAAAGGAGCACTCTGCACCTTTCTGTTACCTCAGAGCTCCTAGTTTGGCTCTTTCCCCACCATAGCAAAATGTAAGTGCCTCTTGTCTGCAGTTATGGCACAAAAAAAAAAAAAAAAAA
>NW_022900943.1:18836129-18874492 GCF_012274545.1 Fukomys damarensis | reverse complement strand
AAAAAAAAAAAAAAAAAGTTTCTTTGTTTTGTGTACAGCTGCCCATACCCTAGGGTCAGTAAAATTTAAAGAACAGATACTGTTTTCTGCCCTTTAGCAGATGAGGAAACTGAAACTGTTTAGTTTGTCCGTGCTGTTATCACGCAGTTCCTGAGGAATGCCTCATAGAGAAGGGCACACACATCTTGCTCACAGTTCTGGAGGACAGGAAGCCCGAGGTCGAACCACAGACAGGTTTGGTGTCTGCTGAGAGCCGCTCTCTGGTTCTGGGATGGCACCCTGCGGTCACATCCCCAGGAGGAAGGAGGGACAGACGTTCACAAGGTCCAGTGCTGGGGGAAGTCTCTCTGTCCCTGTCCCCACAACCACCTTTTTTTTTTTTTTTTTTCAATACTGAGAACTGAATTTGGGATCTTTTCACAGAGCTACCTCTCTGGGCCTTTTTATTTTTTATTTTGATAAAAATAAAAATCACTCATTTGTCCAGGCAGGGTTTGAACTTGCAGTCCTCAGTGTCAAGGCTGCAGGCATGCGCCACCCCACCAGCCGTGAAGCCTCTTCTTTTTAGGCTTCAATTCCACTTAGAAGGCAGGACCCCTCCTGCCCCATCACTTCCCATGGGCGTCCCCTCTTAATACCCGTGTCCAGAGACAGGGCTCAGCGGGAACTTGGTGGATGCCCATAGCAGAGACTAAGAAATGATTTATTCAAGATCACAAGACTCCTAGTAAAGAAAGAAACTAGTACCCAATCTAAGCTTCAGTCTCAGAAATTATTTTCCACTCACTCGTCACAGTGTCTCCGTCCCACCACCCACAATGAGAACAGGACAGAGCTCCGTGACCTGGCCTTCACCAGTGGTAGGTGTCAGATGGTGCCAGCCTGGCCCTGTCTCATCGTCACTGCAAGAAGTAAATAGGTCACTTGATTGGCTCAAGGCTTTTGTTTTCTCTGAAAATTTGTGAGCGGCTGAGGCAGCCTGGGGACCAACCCCAGGGGTCCTCTGTATTTGATTCTTCACTGAACTATACCCCAGTCCTTTTCTGTTTTTTATTTTTACCCAGTGCCTCACTAAATTGCCCAGGCTGGCTTTGAGCTTGCAGCCCTCCTGCCTCAGCCCGCTAGGACTTTAGAGTACAGGCATGCACCACCACACCCCAGTCCTGCAGGATTTTCTAGGCTCAGCGCGCTAAGGTTCACAGCAATGGCATTTCCAATTAGAAACAAATAAAATAAGAGCAGCTTGGCTTACATTTCGGGGAACTAAGAGAAATTCATCCCAAAGATTGGCAAGAAAAGGAAGAAATAGAACAGTTCTAGACTTCAAAACCCTGGTAGGTTTCACCACTCTGGATAACTATGTGGTATTACCCAGAAGACCGTTGAGAAGGATTATGGGACAGTGATAGAAAGGAACAATACCTAACATTTTTTGAGGAAGCACTGTTTCAACAACCTTGTAAACACTGCATCATTTCATTGTCAAACAGCCCTACCACAGCAAGCGCCCTTACTCCACTTCAGGGGCGAGAAAACTGAGTCGCCATTCAGTTCTGCACCTGGTCATGTTCTGAGCAGTCGGCAACAGAAACGGTGTGCAGGTCTGGTGACAACACGGCAGTGTCCCCACGGGGGAAAGGGCGCTGCTGAGTGAGGACACCCGAGGGGCCAGGCGGTCGAGGCGGCACGCCAGGGACGTCTTGATACTGCGACGGGTTACATTCCAAACCCTCCAAATACCTCCCAGACTCAGCAAATAAAAAAACTTACAGGACACCCAGCTCAATTTGAACGCGATGAATGATGAACAATTTTTTAACCTAAGTGCGGTTGTCCCTCTGTCACTGCTTGCCATCTGCTCTAGGCTGCCCCACAGATGCCGAAATCCATGAACACTCATGTCCCCCACGGAAAGTGGCAGAGCAGTATGATCTGAGCATCCTCCTGTGCCCTGGGCACGCCCTCCTGTGTGCACGGGTCATTCCTAGATCCTGCACGTACCTGACACGATGGAGACAGTAGGGAAATAGTAGTTATGCTACATTATTTGGGGGAAAATGACCAGATAAATGCCTGTGCCTGTTCAGTACAAGTGCAACGTCCTTTCTGAACATTTTCAATCTGCAGTTGGTAGAATTCGTGGGTGCGGAGGGCCAACTGCACATTCCAATCTGCATGGGGACTACTTAGGATAAAAAATGCTCATTGTTTAGCTGAAATTCAAATTTCATGGGATGCCCTGTATTTTATCTAGCATTCCTGCTCCAGAAAGAAAGAGCAATTTGTCTCATTTTATTCTTACCTCAAGCCCACACACATCTTTTTCCCGAGATTCTTTTTCCCAAATGACTGGTAGCTTTTTGTTTAAACCAGGTTTCAGCAAACTATCACCCACATCCCAAATCCAGCCCACAGCCTATCTTTGCACCATCTTCAAGTTAAGAATAGCTTTTTTGCTATTTTTCAAGTATTGAAACAATCAAAGGAAGGGCACACTATGACGTATTAAAATTACATGAAATTTAACTTCCAGTGTTCCTAAAGTTTTACTGAAACATAGCCAAGCTTACTTGTTGGCGTAAAATCTCTGGCAGGGCTGGGGATGTAGCTCAGCGATAGAGAGCTTACCTAGCATGTACAAGGCCTGGTTTCCATCCTCAGTACTGGAAAAAAAAAGCTAAAAAAAAAAACAAAAACAAAAACTCTATGGCCACTTTCACTGCACAATGGCATTTAAATAGATGGGATAAAACTATAACGTCTGCTTAGCCCGACATATTTTCTGTCTGTCCTTTCATGGGAAAAAATTAGCCGAGTCCTTTTTTGAGACAACTTCTCATTGATTATGTGGGAAATAAAGAGGTTGCAATCACAAGGTACCAAAGTGTTTTTCCAGTGGATAAATTGGCCCCTAACAACAGCCCAGCTGTTAACAAAACTGACCACCTCCCCTACGAAGTTGGAGACAGAAACGACTGAGCAGCTAGAACAAAGGCCATGGTGACGAACTGTCCCCCACCAGCCCTCCTTCCAGATCCTTCCTGCCTTGCCTGGGACAGCCCCTGACTAGCAAAACTGTGTGCTTCTTCTTTATTGTTTTCAGAGACACGGGCCCTCAAACACATTGTACCACTTGGTCAGGGACGTCAAAAAGGTAAGAAACCTCTGGCCCGCGGGTCAGAGGCCCCGTCTGGCCCGCTCGCCGCCCTGATTAGAAAGCGCCTTGTTTTGCATGAGCTGCGGAGCGTCCCTGGCCCTGCTGGAGTCTGTCCTCTAACTCGACACCTCTGCTTCCCACGCAGCTGCTGTTTTACCTCCCGCCGCCCATGGTTTTGATGCTTTCGTTGGACGTAACGCGTTTGATGGTGGAGCTTAGTCTTGCCCCTCGCTGTGTGGATTTATGCCGGTGCCTGGATTTTTCCACTGCCCCTGGCTGTCTGGGGCTCGCTCCCACCCTGCCACTCACCACACAAACACTTCCTCTGCTAGCTCCTGGGGGGCCAGCGCTGCGAGAACAGTCCCAAGGACACAGGGAGACAGGGCCTAAGACACACAGGCTCACCCCACTCTTCGAATGCTGTGTGTTTTCCAGGCTATTTTTTCACGCTCATCATCTCATTTGATTAAAAGATAAAGCTGAAGGATGATGTAGCTTCACTCATGTTTGACAGATGGGGAGGCTGACATGCAAAGAGGTGAGAACTCTATTAGACAGTGGAGAGCTAGGGTTAGTTAATGGCAAAGTAAGAGTAGCTGTGATTTAGTAGTGATTAGCTGCACCGCGCTGAAATATGTTTTCTGTGCATCTTAACTCATTCACTTTTCATATCCATTTTCTGAAGCAGAATTATGTTACTAGTAGGTTGGCAGTGTCTCTGTCTCAAGATGAGAAGGACGGAGCATAGCAAGGTCATGTTTTATCTTAGCCAAGAATTTTCTCTTCACCCACAGTCTCTGTCAAGGGTAGCTTGGGTTCTGAGCCCTTCACACCAAAGTGCACACACGCATGCACAAAATCAACAGTTGGGATCAATTCTTCAACAGAGTCCACAGGACACACCTAGAGAAAGCTACAAAGTAGCCAAAAAGTAAAGTACAATTTCTCATCTTATCGGAAATCATTGCATAGACTTGACCTCAGGTGCACTATAATAGTTTTTAAACTTTTTTCTTCAAAAGGACAAGCAAAGGCCCTGGGGCTGCTTATAATGTACCTATTGATCTGCTGAACTTTTGATAGCAATGAGTAAAGAATTTCTTTAATTCTTCGTTTTTCCCCCTTGCAAATTCCCTCCCATCTCTATACGACCTTAACAAAGGTGTTTGTTTTTGGTTTTGTTGTCCTCGGTTTTTGGGGTTTTTTTGTTTTGTTTTGTTTTTAGCCTGTGTGATAGCAAAGCCGGCTGTCCTTTCAGAGTCAGGGAAGCAGGAGCGGTGCTCCACAGCCCCATCACTAAGTCTACATCATTCTGAGCCTCGGTGCCTGTTGGCCTGCAACAAACCCATTTCTCTTTCCTTCAAGCCCTCCAGTTTTGTTTCATCCTGGCTTAAAATTCCTGGAAGCTGAATTCAGAAGATTAGAAGAACACATCCAGTGTGTATTCTTTGCCAAGCCATTTGTTGCTCGCATTTAATAAAAAGTCTTGACTTTTTCTAAAATACTGAAGTAGTCCCCACCCCTTCGGCCGAGTCAGCCCCGCCTCCCGGACGTATGGTCCACTCACCCGCAGCCACTCCTCTCTCCAGGCAGTGGCCTCGCCAGGGTCTCAAGGGGGTCTTTGCAGTGAGAACACGTGGAGCACGAATGATCAAAATCCCTCTTGTTAGCCTCCCTTGCCCAAAGGAATCCGCTTTGCAAGATCATTTTCTCTTTCGTCAAATGCACCCACATTCACCCGCATCGGTTGTATTATCGGAAGGCGTGTAGGGCACCTTAGGGTATGCATTTCCCCCGTTTTATAAAAAAAAGCTTCTTAGCTAAAAACATACCTCACACATAAACAGACTAACAAGACATAACAGGGTGGCCAAGAACTCGGAAGGAAGGAGTATTAGCTAAGAGGAGAATGTTTTTTTCTTTTAAGTGAGATCGAAATACTGGAGAAAAAAAAAAGTAACATTCACCTACTTTCTAATTCAGTACCTAGGAAAAAATAGAACTGAACTGGCCTGGGAATAACTTATTGTTTTACCTGAGAAAAGAGACTGATCCAGTGGTGGGAAGTGAAAGCCTGTGTTTACTTTGCTCCCCTGAAAGGCAGCTGGAAAAGCAGCTCCAGCTGTCTCTGGGAGAAAGTTGTTTGGCTTTATCCTATAGGCGAGGAGCCGGAAGCGACTGCAGCTCGTGTTATACGAATGAGAGCTTGAATATGAGGTGTTTTCTTTTGTGTTTTCCAGAACCGGGAATCAAACTCAGGATCTTGCGCTTGCCAGGCAGGCGTGGCACAACTGAGCTAAATCCCAGGTCCTTGTTTTGTATTTTTAAAGCAAATGAGAGAGAAATTAACATCACTGCACAACATTTTCACATGATTCCAAATAACTTCCAGCTATTTTTAGGTCAATAAGATATTCAGAGCCTGTGCTAAAAAAGTCTTGGAAACTGAAGCAGTCCCGTGTAAGGTACACAATGAGTAACATGTGCTGTCTTCTTTAGACTTGTAGGGAAATACATATATACATTTAACGTGTGAAAAATTAACCAGAAAGATATACGGGTACCAAGTGCTGCTCACGACTCAGAAACGCAGGTGCGGATATTAACACAAAGTTCGATAACAGGTCTGTAAAATTCATCAAAAATACCTCCCAGGAGCCCAGGGAGTGCGTTCGGGGACTCTCTGAACACTGTAATCTCAAATCAGCCATCAGGACACATCCAAGCCCACCTGTTCTCTGAAACCACAGAAGTGCATTGCTAGTTTCAAGATCTCAATCTGGTATCAAGGGAGCAGTCAGTCTAGGAGCACAGAGTTGTCGTTCAGCACCCATCCGAAACTTGAACTGATACGAGCCGATCCAATTCCTTCCACTGTTTTCATGCATAAATCCATTGAATGTACTAATGTTGTCACCAGAGCGGCCCACGTCTGTCTGCTTTCTGTGAAATATAACCTGCCATTTTAGTGGCCGTCTGCCAATTGTGCCTCTGTCTGTTTTAAAGTAGTAGTTTTTTCTTTCCTAAGATTAAACGTGCTAATACTTTGGATTTCCTGCCTGTACTATCCCTCCCCCACCAAAGACAGATGCTATCTGAGTATCCTAGAGAAGCACTGGTGGTATTATGAATAATTTAAAATTCATTTATCGGGGAGCTAGGGCCCAGAGCTTTGCAGAAAGCAGGACAAAGAAGGAAAAACTAGGTAGATCTGACAGTTTGAGACAATTTCTTAAGCTCATCTGCTATACTCATCCAAGTTTGCAAAAGTCTCCTGATTTTTTGAAAGACTGATTGCCTGGTCACTTACCTTGCTAATGTACTGACCATTGGCATAATGTCCTCTCTTTTTTGTTTTTGCTTTATTTATTTATTTATTTGTTTGTTTACTGGTATCAAGGATCAAACTCATGACCTCACACTTGCCAGGCAGGCGCTGTGCCATTGAGCTAAATCCCTGGCCCTGTAATGTCCTCTTTTGCCCTGAGTTTCACCGGACTAAGGCCCCTGGTGACTGTTCATGCCAACTCAGCCTACTTCTCCTTATAAAAATTATCCCAGGATAGTTTTTTCCTCACTCTCCCTTTTCACACATCAGAAGGAAACGATCTTGCTTTGAAGGCTTGTTACCAGTATTTTTGTAAAGTTTCTCGACAGCAGAAATCTGATAGTAATATCACGAGCTGACCTCAGAAAAGCAGTGCATTTTGGAGCAGATCCAGTAAGTGGATCTGAATGATTCTTTACACTATCCTTAAGCACGGCTCGGACCAAACCTTACCTTCAGAGCAGTCACTGAGACCATAATAAAGAAGACACAGTTTCAGGTCGATCGTTGTACCCTGCCCTGGGCCCCAGCCTCTCATCCAGTTACTTGAATCACGTGGCCTATCACGTGTGCTTAAGGCATGCAACCGGAAATGCAAGCATTGCCCAGGCTTTGCCAATTACGGATTTAATGACCCAAAGGGTGGGGGAGGGTCACCTAAGGCAGGCAGAGTGAGTGCTACCCCAGCTTCAGGTTTTTGACTTACAGTTTGAAAAGGGCGGCAAAGGAAGACTCCTCCAGAAGGTGCTGGACATTACCTGTTTGTCTGTGGGTCCCGTTCGCCTTCTCCCAAGACGGGAGATGCAGGGAACACTACCAGCCCTGATTATGCCTTCACCGCCCCTTGCTCAGCGCCCCCAGTTAACCTGGCCAAGCTTCAGGGGACAGCTGGGGGCGTCACCAACCCTAGAAGCTGTGCACGGGGGCCTTGCCCAGTGAGAACAGCTGCCACATACTGATCACACCAGAGGGGTAAGGCGCCCTGTGCCCGGCAGCGGCCGCCCCGGAAGAAGCAATGCGAACATCCGCAGGTCACAGGTGGTCAAGGCCATCGGCCCTGCACCCCCTCATGCACCGGGGCTGCCATCCCCTCCAGAGTCCACCAGGACACGATTACGCCAAGAGGTCTAAACTGTACCAATTGTATTCCTTTTATGAAATCCGTGTCTCCCTCCCCTCAAACCCTCAAACAAGTTTCCACTCTTCCTATTAAAAAAGAGAGAACTGATTTCTCTTCATTTCTCTGGTCCCAAACGTCTCTGGAAAGAAACAGCTGCAATCAGCCTTTCAGGCAGTTGGAACACATTAGATGTAAAATAAACTTTCCCTCCCTCCAAACACACCTTTGTCCTTATCCTCCTATCCTTCTTTGGCTGTGGAGCCCTGTTGGCTCCGGTAAATATCACCCTCTGGTGGTCAAACAGAATCCAAACCACTTCCTGTTGCCTTTATGCAAAGCCCTGCAGGATGGAATCAATAAGGGAATCCTTTCTGCTAAGATCTGACCACACATAAATCTTTCTAAAATAATCCACCTTAGGGCCAGAGATTTAGCTCAGTGGTTCTGGTGACTGCCTCGCAAGCACAAGGACCTGAGTTCAATCCCAGGTACAAACAAAACAAAACAACCCTAAAATAATCCACCTTATATAAGAATATTCTAGCTCCATTCTTACCAGCATGTCCCCTTAATACCCCTTTATGAGTAAAATCATTTTGTAAAAATGTTTTACTTGCTCTTAAATTTTTACTTACTGTGAATTTTACTATTACCACTTCCCTGACAACACTTCCTCTTACAGGCAGCTTAAAAACATAAATATTGCCATTCAGAATGAATGGAAGTTGAGACCAAAATGTTAAGTGAAATGTCAGACACTTAAGCTTAAATATCACATGATTTCTCTTAAATGAGAAACCCAAAGTATAAATAACTGGGCAGGGATTTAGCTCCGTAGTTCTGGTGCCTGTCTCAAACTCAAGGACCCAAGTTCAATCCCCAGTACCAAAAAAAAAAAAAAAAAAAGTATAAATAATTTAAAGAGCAAAATCCATGATTGATAACAGCAAAAATGCTGGGTGTGGTGGTACACACCTGTGATCTCAGCACTCTGGAAGCCGAGGCAGGAGAATTGCCACGAGTTCAAGGCCAGCCTGGGCTATGTAGTGAGTTTAAGTACAGCCTGAACTGCACGGCAAGACCCTGTTTCTTAAAAAGTCAAAATTAACAGAAGTAATAATTAATAATAATATCAGGAAACAAGGAGATAGGTCTTTTGCAAATGAGAAGACAACCAAGTGATGGAGGAGGGAGAGGAGAGTGAAAAGGGAAGGAAAAAGTAATCCAACTACCAGGATTACTGTACTGAAAACATGTACTAATACTTTTTTTAAATAAAAAATATTGCAAGATTTTTTTTTTAATGCCACTCAGTATTAGTCATTGGGCAATACCAGTATCTTGTTCTGAGAATTCAAACTAATGCTCATACACCTCAGTCTCTCAAAATAAAATAAATAGGCAATAGACTATAAACCAGGTTTTAAATTTAGAAAAATTTTACATTAAACGTAGGAGGGCTAAGAAAGTAGCTGAGTGATAGGGCGCTTGCCTAGCATGGGCAAGGGCCCTAGGTTTGCTCCCCAGCACCCCCCAAAAAAACAAATAAAAACTAAAAGTGGGTACAGGTTCACAGACTTGCTCAGACTGGCTGGTGACAGCATCACAATACATCCTTTGAGGATTTTCCCTAACCTGGTACTTGAGCACCACAGACCCTAGAGGTCATGGGGTTCTGCCCCCTTCTGCAGCAAAAAGGCCCTGAAGAAAGAGGGTGCTTTACAAACTGCAGTGAGGAGCCCAAGGCAGCTGACAGAAGCCAGGGCCCCTCATCTGGCCTGGCCCTCAGTGCCAAGGAGCATACAGCCTGTGGGGTAGACATGCTCTGAGGGCTTCCTCCGGAGCCACTGTGCACGGGAGGCCGAGCTGGCAGGTGCTGTCTCCTGGGCTCTCCCGCCCTCACCTAAGGGCCAGGACAGCTGGAAGCCACTGCAACTCACCCTGCTGACCTTGCCCACAACTAGGAAGAAAAGCAGTTACCCCAGTAATTGCCCTTATAGTTCTGTTAGGATTTTTATGGGACGTTACTCTCTTAAACTTTGTGCTCCCTCTTTAGTATTTTTGGCTGTACTTTGCACACCGAAGTCAGACAATTGATCTTTATTAACAGCCCGAGGACGGCTTAACTTGCTGAGTCAGTTAGATTGATTCAATAATCTTCAAACAAGGGAGATTTTGAAATTCTGAGGAAGGCGGCAGGGTAGCACAGATCCTTTTCGTGAAGGGGCAATTCGGTCAATGAAATGGATCTCAGACTCAGCTGTCTCAGTCACTTCCCTCATCCCGAGACACACTGGCCAACAGTGCAACTTAAAAGAGGAGAGGTTTCTTTTGGCTCATGTTTCAGTCCGTAGTTCTGCCTCCAAGGCAACTCTTCCCGGCTGAGGGGAAGCTAATAGCATGGCAGACAGCAAGCAGCGAGGATGAAAGGAGGAACAGGAAGGGACTTTTACCCTTCCGGGTCACACCCACTGATCCGCTCTTCCACGAAGGCCCCACTTCCTGTCATTTTGCCATAAGCCTCCCTCATCCAACCACCTTTCAAAAGCCCTGTGTGAGGCTTTGGGGGACATCTAAACGTAAACATATCATACGGGGAACGTCAGAGATGAGAGGGCTGTCTCCAAGGGCTCCTAGTTCCTGTGGGCCACCCTTCACACCAGCCCCTTGTGCTCCTGTGACCCAAGCCAAGGGGGCAGCAGGACCCATGGTGCTCATTCTGGGAAGAGCAAGAACACCTAGGGAATAGCAGTGGATGGACGGACTTGCGCGCGTGTGCACACACACACACACACACACACACACACGGGGCTGGTATGTCTACAGCTATCCCTTCACACCCACCCCATGGAATTCCAGATACAGTGATTCACGCATTTCAAGGTAAATTTCATCAGTGAACCAGGGTACCCCAATGAGGGCTAACACAGATTTGGGCTACTTAGTTCGTTTACTGGGAACATAATATTAAAAAAGCCACACTCAGACTTGACCCCCACTACAATGATCAATTCCACTATTTTACCTTTTCACCAATAACAACAAGACCATCCTGAGTGCCTGCATTACTCCACTACATATAAAAGGCACAAATAATACAAAGATAAAAATACAGTTCAGCTGGGCCTGAAGGCACATACATGTGATTCCAGCACTTGGAAGGCTGAGGCAGGACCATCTGAAATTCGAGCCAGCCTAGACAACATATGGAGTTCAAGCCCAGCCTGGGCCTCATAGAGGGTCCCCATTTCAAAACCTGAAAATAAGAATTTCAAGAAAATCCCAAGACTGACTATATGTGATAGGCTACAGCGGGCCAGCCCTAACCCTGAATCCAAAACCTTTCTAATGGATGTGGTTGACCATTGGAAAGCTGAAAATCTGCCTCCGGCTTAGCAGAAGACTGAGGTGAGCACCCCAGGGACAGCGATTCCCATTCTATACTCTGCATGCACAGGTGGTTCTGGCCAGCCTGCCACTGCCACCTGAGACAGCGCAGCTGCCGTTTCTCAAGCTTTCCTGTGTATCAGAACTATCCAGAGGAGCTAAGAACACTGGAGCAGGTCAGGCAAGGACCAGGACTTGGTACAGACATCGAGTTCCCCAAGTGACTCCCACCCAGGTCACCAAAACTGGACGGCCGCCAGAGCAGATGAGCAGCCTCTTCCACGAAGGGAGAGAATCTCACACCGTAGCCTGCATGGTTCTCTGTGGAGGACAAAGAGCACCAAGGCCCGGTGTCTCTCTGAACTCCCAGGACTGTGCACCGGGCTCAGAGCCTTCCGTTCCGGGCAGGGAAAGTTCCGCTGCAGAAAGTAACCCGGCCAGACACTGAACGCACTGTGCGCTCACTCTGAATTTCCTACAAACACAATCCCCTCTTCCTTGAACGGACCCAGCAAAGTTTTCACCGAGATCCCAAAGAGCTCCATTTCAAACTCGGAGTAGATAATGAATACTTCCCTATTTTTTTTACAGCTAAAAGACACAGCATGCACAGGGCCTGGGTCTAATTCCCACCCAGAAGAATAAACAAAAGCCAAAAGCTACACCATAAGCCTGAATCTTTAAGAAGTGCTACACTCAAGGAGAAAAATCTCCTTAATTCTGGGAAATATTTCATTGATAAAATTTTTTCTCCTATTCCTCTTCCACTTCCCTTTAACCGTAAGGGACGTCTACCCACAACTCCTGCCTAATGTTCCAAATCGTTTCCCTACACACTCTTCTCTCTTTATGAAAAATGTGCCATTCAAAAAAAAAAAATAATGTCTTAACAGAGGATTTGTTTTTAAGGACGACCTGAGTTCTAAGCAAGTCCCGTCCTTGGTAATGGTTCTCATCTTCTCGGAGGAGTCTTCCATGAGTGAAGGGGGAAGAAACTAAGTCACCTCCTAGTCTAGGGGGTGACAGGCCTGGGTCAGAGTCAGGAGGGGGCTGGGGAACCCATGGGAGCCGCGTGGCTGGGAATGATAGCATTTTGCCATGTCTAGCCTTGTATTTCTTTCTGCTACACTGGTGTTTTTTTCTCCTCAGCTGAAGACTTGAATAAATATTTTGATTTTCTGTTATTGCCGACGATTACTGCATCTTCTTATTTAACTTATGTCTTCTTTCCAAGCGAGAATATCCAGGTTTCGGTTGGATCTATTTTAAGGTGAATTGATTAACCAGCATAATAATACATTCGTATGTTCCTTTTTTCGTTATATTTTTTACTCTAAAATAGTTACAGAGCATGCGCAGTAGAATCCCTGGCAAACCACGCTGTCTTTGGGTCTGTCTGTCTGTCTCCTTCCTCCCTGATAGGGGAACCTGCCCCCAGACTACAGAATCAGCCTGATCGACATCGGCCTGGTGATCGAGTACCTGATGGGCGGCGCCTACCGCTGCAACTACACCCGCAAGCGCTTCCGGACCCTGTACCACAACCTCTTTGGCCCCAAGCGGGTGAGTGGGGAGGACCAGCGGGCGGGGCTTGGCTTATGGCGCCTTTGTCTCCTAGGGAGACCAGCTGAGGCGGTAACCGCCCCTTTTCTTCTCCCCTCTTCGGTCCAATGCATCCATCTTCATTTTTTCTTTCTTTTTTGTTGGTTTGTCTGTGAGACAATGATTCCAGGAGGAAATTGGTATGTACCCATACCGCAATGTCGTCAGGCCCTCGAGGCCCTCTCCCCACCTTTTCTAAAGGAAATTTAAAAGTTGGCGATAATACTATCAGGCGTTTTCCTTGAAATGACAGCCCAACTTTGCGGGTGTTATAAAACTGTCTGCCTGGCGTCCAAGTCTGAACAGCCACAGTCTGTCTGCCAGGCATTCTTTCAAGGAAAAAAAAAAAAAGTGGTGTTCCGAGAAACAAGGCAGCTGGAACGCAGCCCAAAGACTCTCCTAAGACAGGACAGCCATCGTAGGTCAGGAGCAGCACGGAGCTTCACGGGGTGCTTCCCCTTTCATCCCAAGGAACAGTAGTAGGACACCACTTTCAGATTAACAAAGGGAACTCTAGGCTTCCGGGCCACCATATGTGAAACTCGTGGCTTTTTTTTGGTCTGTGTGGAGTCTAATGAAAACAGTAAGCTTTGGTACTATTGCCTTTACTTTTGCTAAGGACCTTGCAGTTTTGACTTCCCATTGCTTTGTGCCATCTGTGCCAGTGTGAGCAGGTTCAAAACACTAACAGGTCCTGCATGGTGAAGAGGGCCTGAAATCCTGTAATCCCAGCTACTCGTGAGTCTGAGGCAGGAAAACTGCTAATCCAAGGCCAACCTGGCGACATATAAGACCCTCTCCCAAAATTTAAAATAAACAATACTGGGGATGTAGCTCAGTGGCAGGGGTGGTAATGTCTTAGTATCGCTATGAACATACCTTGAACTTCACACACCTCAGAAAGGGTGGATGCCAGGGGCACCCACAACAAATCCATGGACAACGTTTTGAGAATTTTATTTTTTCCTAGCTGGTAGTGGGCATTTTACTTTCTTTTTACAATTTTGTTATTGTCTTAAATGTTTTTGTCTTATTTTATGCTTTTTAAATTGACCGGGTTGATTTTTATGTTTCATATAACTTCTTCGGATTAGGAAAATATTTTGTAGGGCTGGTAGAGAACTTTGAAAACACCAAAAAAAAAGTGTAAATGGGGGAGGGGAACCCACAAATTTTAGACTGGTGGTCATTTTAGAAACTGCAAGAAAAAGAAAGAGAGAGAGCCAAGCGGAAGCTAATCCAGCCTGAATAGCCACATAGGATCAGGAGGAGCTGTAAGGCCTTAACCTTGTGACTCACTCAGACGGCACCAAGATGGTGGCACCAAGATGGCGCCCACCGCTCTGTGCCACTCAGCAGCACAGAATCCACAAACGCAATTTGGTATCTCCCCGTTACATATCACCCAGTTCTGTAATGTGCCGAGTCGCCTTCTCTATCTCCCTCAGCCTCTGCCTGTTTCACACATTCCCGGCACAGCCAGGGACGCCACCCTGTGTGCTGATGCCTTCCAAGCCCCTGAGCACCTTTCTCCATCAGCGCTGCCCGGGAGGGAGCCGGGGTTGGGGGGCCTCGCCCTTGCTCTGCTGGGTGGGAGCACAGGCTATGGCCAGCAGGAGGCGTCTGCGATACTCCGCTGAGTGATAGCCCCAGCGCTCCAGAGGCTTGAGAAATACTTCATTTGATATGTTTGGTCGAACATTCCATAGCTCGTCTGTCTTATCCTATTCCTGCTGCTATAACAAAACACCACATGGAGCTGGGCATGGTGGCGCATGCTTGTATTCCCAGAATTTGGGAGGCTGAGGCGGAAGGATCACCTTAAGGTTGAGGCCACCACTGTGGGCTGAACTACCCAGTGAGATGCTGTCTCAATAAAAACGGGGGGGGGCATTCTGTGGCTTATAAACAACACAAACCTATTTCTCACAATTCTGGAAGCTGAAAAGTCCAGGAACAAGGCACCAACAAATTGAATATCCAGTAACGGCCCATTTCTTAGTTCATATACCTCCCCACCTTCTGGCTCTGTCCTCACAAGGTAGAAAGAACAAACAAGTTCCCTTGGCCTTCTTAGTTTTGTTTCTGGGGGTGGTGTTTGGTTTTGGTGGGGTTTTATTTGGAGAGAGTTGGGAGACAGGTTGACCCAGGGTCTCACTAAGTTGCTCAGGCTGGCCTTGAACTTGGGATCCTCCTGCCTCAGCCTCCTGGGTGCCTGGGTTACTGGCATGGCCTGTGTTATGAAAGCACTAATCTCATTCAGGAGGGCTCTTCTCGCTTGACCCAACCCAAGCCAATAGCATGCACAGCCACAGGGGCTAGGATTTTATTTTGGTTATTTTGGGACAGGAAGACCTCACTATGAATTCCAGGCTGGCCCTGAAATAACTATGTAACCCAGGCTGGCCTAGAACTCTCCGCCATCCTCCTACCTCAGCGTCTAGAGTGTTGAGATTATAGACTATACCTAGCAGACGTTAGGATTTTAATGTACAAATTTGGGGAAAAAACTCTCAGATCATTGCACTCATTCAAATACTGGATGTCATGAAGGGCTCAGCCAAGCAGGACAGTTATGCAAAGGTGAGGGAAATCTAGTCAACAAGACACTATAAACCTTAATGTCTACCCTGAAGCAATCTCATTGTCTCTTTCCAGTTTCCCAATTTTTTTCTGATATGATTCACCAAAATCATGAGATTCCTAATTCTCTTAGAATTTCTAGAAGTAAATTCTCCTTGTCATGTTGTATTCAGTGAAATAAAATAAATGCTATCTGGTACAATGGTTCTTATACTGCTTGTTCAAGATATAGTAGGATTCTTTTCTTACCTTCATGACAGAAAGATCTAACTTTGTTCACAACATTTTTTTTAACAGCCCAAAGCCTTGAAACTTCTGGGAATGGAGGTAATTGTTTGCTCAAGTTATTAATGTCAATTATTCTCTTTATTACACATTTGAAAGATATATGAGCCCATTTCAGTGGTAAAATGTAGTACGTGATTCTAAGATAAGGAAATAAATATTTTCCAAGTGTCGTGAGGACAGCTCACAATAGCTTTGAAAAATCCACCATGAGGTTTTGTAATAGCATTGTGAGCAAAATAAATAAATCTTATTTGAAGTACTAACTTGAAAACTAAGGAAGAATATAAATACCAGTAAGCAAACTTCATGCATGGGTGTTTACAAATGAGTAAAGCAAAAGAGAAAAGGGCCCATTAAAAGATATTTTAAATGGAAGAAAACCGATGTGTCCCCATTGGACTATACTTACACATTTACTATAATCTACTTTAAAATTAGCCATGGACAAGCTTGTGAGTTCTTTTAGGATAGAAGCTGGCCTGGTTCATTTCAGGGTTGATCCCAAAGTTGAACCAGTGGAAGATACACAATAGGTATGTTGTGAATTGACCTGATTCGTTGCCAACTCAGCCTGTATGTGTTTCTCTACAACCACAGGATGACATTCCCTTGAGGCGAGGAAGAAAGACCACCAAGAAGCGTGAAGAAGAGGTGGACATCGACTTGGATGACCCCGAGATCAACCATTTTCCGTTCCCCTTCCACGAGCTGATGGTGTGGGCCGTCCTCATGAAGAGGCAGAAGATGGCGCTGTTCTTCTGGCAACATGGCGAGGAGGCCATGGCCAAGGCCTTGGTGGCATGCAAGCTCTGCAAAGCTATGGCTCACGAGGCCTCAGAGAATGACATGGTCGATGACATCTCCCAGGAGCTGAACCACAACTCTAGGTTGGCTGCAGCCACGCACGTGGTGGTGGGGGGGGCTGTTGTCAAGGGGAGCTAAGGGAGGGCGGGTTCCATACACTGAAACAAAACTTTAATGGGAGGGTTCTGCACAGTGGCACATTCCTGTAGTCCTGGCTGCTAGGGAGCCTGAAGCAAGACGATCACAAGTTCAAGGCCATCCTGAGCAAAATAAAAAGACCCCATCCCAAAATACAAAGAGCTGGGGATGTAGCTCAGTGGTAGAGCACCTCTGGGTCCAGTCCCCCAGTGTCACAAAAAGGGAGGGTCAGTGTCACCCCATGGCACACACTGGGTGGGCATGAATGCTTCACCATTGCTATGTATGGTGCTGCATTTGGCGGTGCCCACAGATACACACATGATTTCATGGCATCCTCCCAAATCCCCTAAGAGCTAGGTCCTATTTTCCTGAGGACTTCCTTCAGCTGAGGACAGTGAGGCTCAGAGAATTTAGGTGACTTGCCCATTAGTCACACATTTGTGCTTGGCAAGGCTGGGGTTTAGACTGGAGGTCTGTACATTGAGGAAGGCACGCTCCAGCCATGGACCAATGGGCTTACCTCCACCTCCGTACACCTTACATCTGGGACCTCGAGTGTCGGGATCGTGCCTAGCTTGACTCACATCTTCAGTTCCAAACATGCTATTCAATGCACAGTGGAGGCATAGCGGATGTCGGCTGGATGAATCTGTGACTACACAGGACCTCACGGGAAGCACCACCCCGCACGGCAGCCGTCTTTTGTGGTTAGCCAGTGGGTCCCCGCTTTCGTCGTATTAGTCTCCCAGCTAGCTTGACGGGCTCCTCTGCATCTTCTTTTTCAGGGACTTTGGCCAGCTGGCCGTGGAGCTCTTGGACCAATCCTACAAGCAGGATGAGCAGCTGGCCATGAAACTGCTGACGTACGAGCTGAAGAACTGGAGCAATGCCACGTGCCTGCAGCTGGCTGTGGCTGCCAAGCACCGCGACTTCATCGCACACACATGCAGCCAGATGCTGCTCACCGATATGTGGATGGGTCGGCTCCGCATGCGCAAGAACTCGGGCCTCAAGGTCAGTGCACCAGGGAAGGCCCCTTTGGCTCAGAGGATGAGCGGGGTGGTTGACGTCTTCCCAGCCAAACCTGCGGTGGGATTGCATAGTCTCCTGTAACACGGACTGCTCACCAAGATCTCCTGTGTAGGGTTTTGATTTTCATGTACAGACTAGAGCTTCTCTGAGTCCTGCTGGATCAGGACGCTAAGGATGGCTCCTAGACATTAGCATCTGTCACACAGAAGTGATAGTCACACGGGTCCCCAAAGAGATGTCGTGTGCTCTGATATAAACTGTGGGTCACCAGCAGCCTCCCCTAGGTGACCCTTCCCAGCCAGGGGAGCCTGACCCGCTGGCTGTCCTCCACCCCCATCTCAGAGATAATGGCTTTGTGTGCTTGAGGAAAAAACATCAGTGAACTACAAGCCAGACTGACGCATCTGTTGAGGTATCGCTCCATAATCCTGGTGAACTTTTCTCCAGGGATGCTGGGGAATCAAAGTTACGGCCATGTGCAGGCCACTGAGTCAAATCCTCAGCCACTGATCTATTCTCTTCTTTTTCCTTTTCTTTGTCGTGTGTGTGTGTGTGTGTGTGTGTGTGTGTGTGTGTGACGGTTCCTGGAGATTGTACCCAGGGCCTTCACACTTAGGTACAACCCTCAACCCTTTTTAAACAAGGCCACACTAAGTCCCTAACTCTCTCAGGCTGGACTCAAACTTGCAATCTTCCTGCCTTAGCCTCAAAGAGTGCCAGGATTATAGGAATCTGGCACCATACCCAGCTTGATGTACTCTTAAAAAAAAGAAACATGAATCAGAGACCATTTAACCTGTTTAACATGAGTCCGTTTTTTAAAGGTTGTATGTGTAGAGTTCTATGTATATAGGTTAACATTTTAAAACACAGTAGTGAAGCCAGACCTAGTGGCACACACCTATAATCTCACACACCTGTAATCCTATACACCTATAATCTGAGAGGTGAGGTAAGAAGATTGCAAATTCAAGCCTGGCCTGGACAGTTCAGTTCAATCCCTAGTGCAAAAATCACAACAACAACAACAACAAAGAATGCATAGCATACCATTTGTATTGGACCAGTGGTTGAACGGACCATGGCAGAGACTTTATTATTTTTAACAGAAGTAGAAACTTATGTAGCTTTTGCTTTTGTTTGCTTGTGATGCTGGGAATTGAAGCCATGGTCTCATGTGTTAGGCAAGCATTCTGATGGTGCGACACCCCCATTCCTGCTTTTACCTTCTTTATTACTTTTTTTGGTGATTTTTTTCAAAAAACTATTAATTTGAAAAGTAAAAGAAAAAAAAGAGAAGTCAGAAGAGCAAAAGAATGTGGGATATTTTTTCAGTTTGTTTTTGCTTTAATTTTTGTGATGCCAGTTTCTCTTTAATTATATATTTTTAGGCTGTATTCTTTACACGTTCTGGTATTTTTGATGTACATATTGAAATGGTTACTAGAGTCGAGTAAATTATGATAGCCCTCGCCATGCATGGCCACTTTTCACTGGAGGTGGTAAGAGCACCTAAATGTCTCCTAGCAAACCCTAGTGTGCAATACGCTATCAGAACGGCGGTCCCCATGCTGCACATCATACTGTCGACCTATTCATCCTTCCTCCTCGTCTGCTGCTCTGTACCCTCTGTCCGCATTCTATGGGACCAGCACCCTATCTCCCACTCCACCTTCCCTGTGGGCATTTTTTTTTAAATAGAAGCATGGTAAAAGTTTTATTTTTTTACATATGTCCACAAATGTTTGTACAAGAGAGAAACAGTGACTACTTCTAAATTTTACTGAATTTTTTTCATAGCACAGAGAGACAGAAAAGTTAATGACATGCTTAAATATGTTACAGTGACTTGGGGTGAAGCCCTAAAGATAACATGGGGTTGCGGGTGGCACACATAGGTCCCCAGCAGCACCTACAAGGTCTGGGTGAAAACACCTGCACAGGGACCGGGGACCTGCAGAGGTCGCCAGCACAGCCACCACAGGTCACAGAAGGCCTCTGTGAAAGGAGCCACTGTGAACATTTCATAGCCATACTGCCAGTGACCACAAAGTCTGGCCTCAGGCAAGAAGCCAGCCTAGCAAATGTCTGAGCCTCCCAGAGCTGCCAGGACCCCACAGGCCAGGGTCACCACGCTCCCTCTTCCTCCAATGGCTCTCAGTCCTGGCATCCCTTCCTTGTGACTTCAGCAATATTTTTCCTGACCTTCAGGATCTCTCTAAACCCCTCACTTGGAGCAGTTTCTTCAGGAGGGTTATTTTCAGATACTTGGTGTCCCAGGACCATGTCAGGATTGAGAGAAGTGGGAGAAAATGTGGGGACCAAAAGTCCAATGTCAGTATCATTCAAGATGGCACCTGTTTGTTCCCTGGTGGTGGAGAATGAGATTCCTCCTGGGAGAACCCTGCATAACAGGCACCCTCACATACGGATGTATGTCACTGTTTTTCCATGGGAGAAGTAGGGTGCTGGTCCTTGTCATAGCACTTATGCAAGAGGACATGACAAGCTTCTTGGTGTGTGTGTTTCTGTTGTGTAGTAGCGAATGCCACCAGAAGGCTCTACAATGAATGGAAATACTTTGCTACATATGCTTCTCAAAGTCATCTTAGAACTGTAATTGTTTAGAGAGACAACCAGATAATATAGAATCAACGCCACTTGACATATTAGCAAATAATGCTAAAGAACATGTATAAGAATTGATTTCAGGAAGCCGAGTGCTGTCTGATGACTAAATCTTAATTCTGTCCCAGTTTTGTGTTGGAAGTTCTCTTTCTCCTCAGCTTCCCCATGAACCTGAGTGCTAATAGGACAAGGTATATTTGGGCAGAATGCTTTGTTTCTCCAAAAGTTAGACTGAGCTACTATTCAAAACTAATTCCCAGATGGGACAGTGAGCTTTTCACATCAATGCATTTAGATATTCCTTAGCCTGGGTCTCCACACAAGCCATAGAATCCTTTGTATGTATATGCGCACGCACACACGCACGCACACACACACTCACTCCACACCCCAGGCCCTCTGAGTCTAAGAAACCACCTTAATCGTAATCCTTTAAATGTGATGATTATTATTATCATTATTATTACTTTAGGTAATTCTGGGAATTCTACTTCCTCCTTCAATTCTCAGCTTGGAGTTCAAGAACAAAGACGACATGCCCTATATGACTCAGGCCCAAGAAATCCATCTGCAAGAGAAGGAGCCAGAAGAACCAGAGAAGCCCACCAAGGAGAAAGAGGAAGAGGACATGGAACTGACGGTAAGACCCAGCTATGCACCCTTGTCCCTAGAAAGAATCCCTGACCCATTCATCCCCTTGATATGGCGAAGGGTTCAATAACTGCAGATCACACAGCTGACCCTGGACTCCCATCAGGTTTAGTCCTGGGCACGTTAAGTACTGAGACCAGGGAATTACAAATGTGTCCTCTTTGTGTACAATAACATGACTACTGGATCCAATGTTATGTAAAGCCCTTTGGCAGCTAGTGGCACAGGGAAAAAATAATAAAGTTCGAGGTAGAACACCCCAAATTTTCCAGGCAAGCAAAGTTTTATAAACAACCAGATACTGTGGTAATTTCAGTACACAAAAAAGGAAGGGAGCCCATGCTTTGGAAGCAGCCGGCTTCCCTGAGCTGCAGCATTCTACTGATCAGAAGCTAAGCCTGTGTCTTTGGGGTGAGGCTCACAAATACAGCACTAATTGAATTGTGAGGTTTGTATGGAAAGCTTTTATTAGCTCATCCTGGTACAATTATAGAACATGGGTGCTTTGTTCTGCACAAGAAATGGGGCAGCTGCTTGTGGGACAGCTTCCCACCACCCCCGCCTAAGCCCCGTGAATGTCACTGGCTTATATCCAAGGACTAAAAGTGCCCCATGTTATTAAGGGACAAACAAGGCTTCGTGGCTTAGAAGATATTGAGCAGAAGCTCCGTAAGGACTTACTTGATATGCCTCACCCGCCCCCACCACCCTAGCCAGTGGCTGATGCTGTCATGATCCAGAAGGAACTGTAAGAGGGGACCACAAAAATTGGTTTTGCTCAGGTGACAAAAGGCATTTTGCATTATTATCCTAGTGGGACCAGTGTGAGAATTGTTCTTTCTCCAGATAAGCAATTTCCTTCCAGTAGTCCCCTGATCTGTTTGCAGACACATTGCCAGACTGATGAAGAGCCAACTTCTGTTTCTGTTTCAGGACCCTTATAAAATCTGCTGAGCAGTTCTGTCACTCTGCAGTAGCATCAGGGACTGTCTTCCCCAAACATCTTTCTGAGCTGGTTGTGGTGGGACATACCGATAACCCCAGAGCTCTGGAGACTGAGGCAGGAGGACCACAAATCTGAGCCCAACCCAGTTGCAACTTAGTGAGACTATGTCTCAAAACAAAATATAAAAAGAGGATTGGGGACTGCAGCTTTGTGCGAAGGCCCTGCGTTCAGTGGACAATGCCACAAACAAAAATCTTGGATTCTACTTCCCTTTACAGATAGAAAATGATATTTTGGGCCTTGGGAGAAACAGGAGTTGTATGAATATGGAATCCTTAGTATATAGCAGAGGGGTAAAGAATATGTGATCTGGAGTCAGAACCCTGCCCCCTCTCCTGTGACTTCCTGTGTGACTTCCAGTATGACTTTGGGCGTGGTTCCAGAGCCTCTAGCATGGGAATAACAACTCTGCCTGCCTGGCAGGCAGTTGTGCGGATGAAGAGATATACACATAAACTGCCTAACAACTGTAAACATCAATAAATGTTGATGTAGTATTTTAACAGTGAAAACACTGTTCATATACTTAGCCACTGAATCCTCACATCACATCCATGAAGCAGGTATTATTATTAACCCCATTTTATAGGAGAGAAAGGTGGGACTCAGAGAGAGTAAGTGGTTCACCTTTGCCCAGCTAATGAATTGCAAAGCTGAGACTCAAACCCAAGCAATCAGACCCCATCAGCTATTCTTTTAGCCAAAAGTTAAGAGAGAATTTCTTCCTCGTCTCAAGTGTAGGTGGTCAGCTGGTGTGGTTCCCGGGATAGTAGGGAGAAATGAAAAGCAATGCCCAGACCCTCTGAGTCCTGGGTGGCATGACCCAACACAGCCACTTGTCCTAGGAAGACAGTGAGGAGCTGAATCAGCATTTTCTCTGCATGGATCTCAAGGAGGAAAACAAAGGGAGGCGCTTCCCCTGATCTGTCCAAAGTTTGAGGACCTGATCTTTCAAGAAGCTGCAAGTCTGTGGACCGAGAGCAAAGTCTGCTTGCTAGAGTACAGACCCAAGCACTGTTCCTGAGAACCTGAATAGGAGAGACTGTGATCCCTGAGCTTACTGTCCCCAAGCAGAAAGGGCAGGGAGGAAACTTGTGGGCTGGCAGGCTTAGGCTGGGACAGCAGCTGTCTGTAAAGCGGAGCTCTCTTTGACCTTGAGCGCAAATCCTACCGCTGCCCCGAGCTCTGGTAAGGAGGCTCATCATCAACAGGATTGGAGAGCGTAGCTTTCAGAGGACTGATATTTGAGCTTCTGTGTTAAACCAGTTTATCTTCTCTTGGAGTGGGACATCCTTTGGCCCTTCCCAACTACACAGACATACCAACCTCAGTGTGCTCCATTTTCAGGACCTGTAATGACTTTAGTTCATCTCAAAGGATCCTTCTCTGCTTTGACACCTGTGTCTACCGAACACCGATTCTCAAATCCATACTGCACGATCTTTTTGTGTTTGACCCTGTTACATTCTGCTTTGAGGAATGTCAAAGGAAATGTATGACTATAGAGAAAAGAAATCAATAAAATCAGCAAAGTAAGGTGCTTAGGTGGGAATAACGAAGTGACAAAAATGCTTTATTTAAATGCACCAAAGACAATACATTGGCTCTGGAATAATTTGAATAATAAAGGCAAAATAGGTTGTTATGTTTTTGTTTGTGCTTTGCCTGCATGGCAAGGTAAATGCTTAATAAGGTCCAACATGTCCTGAGCCCCAGCGATAGATCTGAGAAAGTCACTATTCCCTAGAGGTCACCCCAAGATGCCCCTCTGTGAGATGCTCAGAATCTGCCTTTACTTCCATCTCATTGTGGTCCTAAATGGCACTGCATTGTCAAGTACAGAAATAAGTGGAACAGAAGCAGAGTAATCCCCACAATCCCAGCATCCGAGAGGCTGAGACAGAACAACTGTGAATTCAAGGTTAGCATGGGCTACAGACCAAGTTCAAGTCAAATCAAGCTGGGACAGTGTGGTGAGCACATATCTCAAAAAAAAAAAAAAAAAAAAGGAAGGAAGGGGAAAGAAAAGCTCAGTGGCACTACTGCCTGCCTTGCAAGCACAAGGTCCTGAGTTTGATCCCCAGAACCGCCAGAAAAAAGCAGCAGTAGGATAATTATAGCACATAAATTTTAAATTATAGGACAAACACTGCAGCAGGTACCTTTGGAGTTTCTTGGGATCAATGCAAGGATCTAAAAGTCTACTGGGCCTAGTGTGCTGTATCCTCCACAAAGACTGACTCAGCTTGCTGGTGAAAATAAACAATTAAACCTTGGAACAAAATCATTTCTATTCATTAACTCAAGGTACTTTTCTAGCCAGAGAGTCCACAACAGAATAGACGTTACCTTCTCCAGAAAGCCTATTGATTAGAGAGAAATCATTTGTGATTTTCACATATTTCAGTGAAATCATTATTTAAAGCAATGATCAAAGTAGTTGAAACTAGTACCAGTATATTTTAGACAGGGTGGTTTGAAATTAGCGGTTATCTCTGTTATCAGTTTTGTTTTGTTTTTTTATTTATTTTTTATCAGGGATGGAACTCAGGACCTTGCACTTGCAAGGCAGGCAGCCATACCACTGAGCTAAATCCCCAGACTCTCTGTTATCAATTGTAAGACAAATTTAAATTACTGCTATAATTAGATCTCTCAACTTTAAACTCATGTGCTCAACAGGGCAATGTCTTCGCCTAGGTATGTTCCAGTCCTGATCAGTACTGACATCTTGCCTTGTCCCACATTTAATAAAAATCTCATTTCCCAAGACTGAAGAAATGACTTTGTCTTAGGACAGTATTAAAGAACTAAATCCAAGAAGTTATGCTGTGATAGTCTCTTTTTTGCCCAGTTTCTGTTTATTATAGGAAAAACCTGCAAATTAAAATCACCCAAGGGAAGGAGCACACAGGTTTAAGTCCAGAACGTTTCCAAATACATCATGTCTGGGGTCCGCTCGCTCTGGAGCCAGGACTCATTACCCTTCGGTGTATGAAGCTCACACAAAGTCTCGCCAACCACAGAAGCATGCCTGCCTCACGCCTGAAGTTTTTATTGGGGCTCCACTGCATAAGTATGACTGACTTATTGCCTGGGTAGTAACCCAGCTGCCAGGTGACCTGAAGCCCCCCTCTGAATCATGCAGTTGTTTTTAACGGCAGGGCTGGCCCCAGCCTCAGACCTCCTGTGGCTGGCTCTCACCCTAAACAAAATAACAGTTATTGAGTATGACATGCGTTACCTTCCAGGGGCTAAGGGCCAAGGCCAGATCTGTCTTTGGGCAAAGTCAAGGTCAATTTTGCTTTAGTGGGGAGCTAGTTGGGATTGAAGCCAGGGCCTTCGCACTGAGGTACATCCGAGAGATCCCCCACTGGATTCTTTCACTCAGTACTACTATCCAGGAAGGTCCCCGTGTACTTTGAAGATGAACTGATGGTTATTGAGTGGTTACTAAGGCAAGATGCTAAATGATTTGTAGACCAACCCAGTAGCAGTGGCTCTTACTATCCTTACTTTACAGTTAAAGAAAATAAGCCTCTGAGTGATTAAAACAACTTGCCCAAGGTGCCAGATTCTAAGCATCCAAGCCAGGACTCGGTCTCCCATCGGAGTGACCCAAAGCCTCAAACACTTCATCATTGAGCTATTCAGCCATTTGGGGGCACCCTGATGCTGGCTAACCAGACAGGCACATGTGTACCTTTCTCAGTTTCTGCCTTCCTTGGGACATTAAATCCTTGTCGTTGACACTACTGCTGCTAAGAGGATGAGGGGCTAATCCATTCTTGAGGACATCTTCAACAGCGTGGAGATGGGGGCCTCTCCTGGTCAGGCCCACCAGCTACACAGGAAGGCACTGTGCCTGGGAGCTGCCCTACAGCTGGCGCCAACAGTAATGCCAGTTTTACAAGGTTTGAAACCAGGGAGGTCAGACACGTGCCAAAGCATTGAAATGTTCCGAACCCAAGCTCTAGATACTGCCTATAACTTGCCTCTTGAATACTCATGACCTCTGAAAAATGAGGGACTCTGAGCCACCCTACTCTTGATAGGAGAGCGAATTTGACTTGGGAGACAGAATTAGAACGGTCAGCTAGCCTGTCCCAAAATGTACACAGGAAAGCAGGCAGACAGACTCCTGTAGCACGGCCTTCCCAGGCTCTGTTCTCCCTCTCAGAATTCTGTGCGTCTGCTCTCACCCACTTCTTCCAGGGGGCCAGGGTGGAAGAAAAGAACATGGTTGTGAAATTTCCCTGTGGGCTTCCATCCAGGCAAAGGAAATGCGTGGCTTATGTGTCTGATGAGTCACACACTAAGGGAAGGCACGGCCTCTCCTTGTCTGTGGGCCTTGAGTTCTTTGAGGGTGCAGGAGCTCGGGTTTAGTGAGCATCTGTTCCTCCCGTCCAAATGGGCACACTTTGCAGAGCGGGCTGTGATGGTTGCCGCTTCTCTCCCACCGTAGGCCATGCTGGGACGGAACAGCGGGGAGTCTTCCAGGAAGAAGGACGAGGAGGAAGTTCAGAGCAGGCACCGACTGATCCCCCTGGGCAGAAAAATCTATGAATTCTACAATGCACCCATCGTCAAGTTCTGGTTCTACACCGTAAGCCTCTGCTTTTCTCCTTCCCAGCACAGGGAATGGGAGTCAGCGTTCCTTTCTCTTGCCCTGTGTGGTTTTTAAGAGAAGCACCACACAGGCAAGAATGAAAAGCCTCTGGCTTTGCTCTGCCAACAGCTTTATAGGATTCATGAAGTGTGTTAGGCAGCTGCCACAGGGCTCTGTTTCTCCTCTTCACAGAAAGGAAGTGGTAAAAGCACAAATGGATGGAAATGGTGGGGGAACAGATGTCCTTTACTCAAAACGCTTCCCGGTTCTGGACAGATAAGGACTAGATCAGAGTTGCCCATGTTAGATGCCAATCCTGGGCTTGGAGGGGCGTTTGGTAAGTAAAGGGAAGAGCAGTGCAGAAATTACACCCCTAGAAAAGGTCAGCATGCACAGGGAATTATTCCCAGTCTGGCGGTAACATCACCTAAGCTTTCTTGCTCTAACTCAATTAAACGATACGCAAGCAAAGCAGCAAAAACCTGTTGGAAGCTGCCTATGACCAAGGCAGCACTTTTCCTCTATGCCTACCGTGCAAACGCATTTCCTGCCAAAGAATGGTGGGGTGTCCCAAAAAGGCCCCCTGAGATGCTAGGAAGGGCTGGCTGCCTGGCTTTCCACTTCTACTGTTTAATAATATTTTAAGTTTAAGGTGAGCTGGTCCCGGGTTGTCTCCAGTTCTCTCCAGCCTCAGTAGAACTGTGCCAGACAAAGGATGCATTTTCAGCCAGTTCCACAGCCAGCTACAGAGCACTCCTGTGAGTCAGCAATAGGACGGGCTGGATCCGAGGCCAGGAGGACTTGAGTGACTGTGAGATGCATTCAGTGTGGCCCTGCGTGAGTTTCTCAACCTCGGCACTCCTGGTATTTTGGGCAGGATGATTCTCTGCCATGGGCACTGCCCACCACCTCTAGAATCCCTGATGGCTACCCACCACATGACAGCACCTCTTTCTGTCCTCAAGTGGAGCCAACCAAGGGTCTCCAGACTGCCACATACACCCTGGTGGGGTAAAATCACCACCAGTTGAAAATAAATCCAAGGCCTTCACTCTGAGCTACAGCCCCAGCTGCCCCCCCCTTTGGTTTATATTTTTGAGACAGGATCTCACTAAGTCTCTAAATTGCCCAGGCTGGGTTCCAACTTGCCATCTTCCTGCCTCAGCCTCCCAGAGTGCCAAGATTATATGGAGGTATGTGCCCATAGCTGGCAAAAACCATTGCTTTAAATTATAGTCTTTAAAGAGGATGGAAGAATATCAAAATATAAATATTACACTTATTTTTACTGAAGTAAAAATTTAAATGTATTAGCTGGGCATGGTGGCACATGCCTGTTATCTCGGCACTCAGGAGGCTGAGACAGGAGGATCGCCTCAAGTCTGAGGCCAGCCTGGGTTACACAGTGAGTTTAAGGACAGCCTGAACTACATAGTAAGGCTGTCTCAAAAAAAACAAAAACAAAAAATTTTTAGTTTATTTATGGTAAGAAAAGAGAAAATCACCCCCCCCAACAGCTGAGCATATGAAAATCTTTTCTATTTCCCCATAGTACACAGATCTATACTGCTCTTATCTTGCAGAAAGTATTGTAGTGGGGACAAGCCTGGACTCGAGTGGGACGGCCTGGGTGGGAATCCGTCTGGTGGGACCTCAAACAAGTTACTTTGCCTTAAACTGAGGATAGTAACAGTACCTACTTTGTAGAGCTTGGTGAAAATTCAATGTATTAAATAAAATACATAAGGCACTTAGAACAGGGCTTGGAGCTACAGGCACAGTATCAGTGTGGTTAAGCCAGTCATACTGCAGAGGGATAGAAAATCAGGGTTGTATCCATCTATCCATCAGCAACAATATCCCCTACTGAGCACCTACTCTGTCTGGGGCCAATGTGTCAGGTGCTTTCTAAATTTCCCTACTCTTAGCAGCGATTTGTTTGTACTGTGGTTGTATACCTGTGTCTGTCCTTCCTCCATTGTTATGACCTAGAACAGAGCTCGACAAACTACAGCCCTTGAGCCAAATCCAGCCCACAGCCTGCCCTTGTGTCCTGCAAGATAACAACTGTTTTCACATTTTTATTTTATTTATTTATTTTGAGGCGCTAGGCATCAAACCCAAGGCCTCCCGTGCACGCTAGATAAACATTGTAACTACAACGAACTCCACTTCTAACCCATATTTTTCACATTTTTTAAAGGGTTGAAATAAAGTTTAAGAAAATACTTTGTGACACGTGGAAGTTATATGAAATGGAAATCTCAGTGTCCACAAATAAAGATTTATTGGAACACAGACAAACTTACCCTTTTACCTATAGCCTATCTATTCTCAGGCTATAATAGTCAGTTAATTGCTGGTGATAGAGACCCCTGGGCCCACAAAGGCTTAAACTTTAAGCCCCTGAGCCTTTGCAGAAGAAGTGTGCAGGGTCCTGACCTGAAGCCCAGGAGCAAGCAGTAGATGGAAGAGCATGAGGGCTTTCTATCGCTTGTAATGCTGAGTACTCATCCTCTCATCCTTCTGTGGTGGCTCTGTTTTCCTTTCGTGATCTAAATTCAGTACTGCAGTAATTTTAGTTCCTTGATTTCCTTGATTTCCCTGGTCCTCACTCACTCATCTGATTGCGATCTAAGAATGCTTTGAAATCACAACTGCCCTGGTGGGTGGTACTCTGCCACGGCTGCCTGTTGGGATTTAAGCCACTCTCCTCCCAGAGCTGTGATCTCGTGGTGTGGGATGCATTCTGGGCATCGGGATATTTTGCAGCCCCTGGCCGATTGTCATGAGCAGCCGGTGTTGAGAACCACAGGCACAGAGAAGACATTTTGTTAGGAAGACAACTCCGGGCCTCATCATAGACCCACTGACCTCCAGGAAGGAGCGGGAGAGACTTCCCAGCGTCAGCCACGATGAGGCGGGACCCACAGTTCCGCCCGCTGTGCGCACAGCACACTGGGAAACTGTCTTTTTGAGGGGCGACGCCTGGGCGTCCGGGCCTCCCTCTTGCCTGGCTGACAAGGTGACCTCCACCCAGCCAACCCGTCACGCTGGGTTCCCCCGCTGTGCTCAGCTGTTTTATACGCCAGCTCCCAGCAACCCATGCTCACGTGACACAGCTCAGGCCTGTAGGGAGTGTATGGAGAGGAGGTAATGCCAGGCTTCCGAGTCCCCAGAAATGTTTCGCAGTAACTTTCAGCTTTAGGTTGGAGGTCCCATTCATTTTCAGTTGTGTTCTCCAGTTTCCAAACATGTCCCTGCCTACTCTCTGGAGGTTCTGAAGGGGAGGCCACACCTCACCTCCTCACAACCTCACTTCCCATTTCAGGAAGTTTCCCGGGGAGCAGGCTGCTTCCTCTCTGCTCCAAGACAGAGGCCCACAGGGGTTCAGTGGGCCCCCAGGTGCTGCCTGTGCCGGGGCCTGATTCAGTGGTCCAACTGTGGAGGATTCATATTCAAGGTGTGAAGTGGCCACAGGATGAAGGACATGATGTTCACCCTGAGTTTTTCCAGCAGTGACAGGTTCTTTCCTGGAGGCCCAGACAAGTTAGGTGACAAGATAAAGTACATGACCTGGAATTACCACTTTTTTTTTTAAGCAGCGTTGTGGCTCAAACGAAGGGCCTGGCATACACGAGGCAAGTGCTCTACCACTGAGCTACACCCCCACCCCTGAGCTGGACTATAAATCCAAGTCTCACTGACTTCCACCAGCCATACCACACCCACATTCAGAGGACAGAGCAGAGTAAAGGAGTTATCTCAATAACCAGATGCAAACCTTCTGGAAGGACTGGATGTGTTGTGTCACTGAGCCTACAAGAGAAAGTGTGGGATATTTTGCAACAAATTCTGTAAAATGGTAAAACTGGGGCAGCTAAGACTCATTTCACCTGGAAGCAATAGAATTTATCCAGACAGAGAAGAAAGCAACCCAGAAGAGAGAAGGATTTTGAGGTAGGAGGATGAGTATGTTATAGTTTTAATAACTGAATTCCTTTCTTTGCCTTCAGGGCTCCTGGGGCCTCCAGAGTGAACATAATATATTATAATGGTGAACTAAACCGCATGAACCAAGTTATATTTTGAACTAACTTTTAGACAATGTCCTACACAACTTTAAGGAAACTCATGGGATTCTCATGATTTGCTAAGATTCTGAAGGTGGTGAGCAGTCGGAACCAAGGCAGAGGTTAACATGACGGTTCCAAGGCCGGGGGTCCGAAAACACAGCCCCCTTGGCATCTGCACCGCTGCCTCTCTGTGCTTTCGTAAAGGACATCATGTCATGCCAGTATGCTTTTGAACTCCAGATCCCCTTTCCTCACCCTCCAGAGCTCTGGGTTACAGGCCTGTACCACTATGCCTGGCTTCAAAATAAAAAGGGTTTTTAAAAGTGGTGAGGATGTAGCTCGACATGGAGGCCCCCGATTCAGCCCTCAGTACTGCAAAAAAAAGAAGGAGGCTGAAGAAGTGGGGATGCTGCTCAGTAGTAGAATGCTTGCCTACCATGCATGAGATTCTACATAAAAGAAAAGAATAGGAAAGAAGAAAAGACAAGGGAACGGTATGCCACAGTCACGTCTGCAGAGGGGTCCGTGTAATAGGGGATCTGCTCCCTTACCAAAGGGAGTGTGGGGTCCATTTGTAGATCAGGCAGTTCCCCTCCAGTTCCTCTAAGTCTCCCACCCAGCCTGCAGCTTCCTCCTCTGCCTCCTCTTCTTCCTCGTCCTCCTCCACTGCCTCCATGCCCCCAAAGTCACACAGTGTCTCTAGAACCATGAGGGCTTCAATTCTCCTGCCGAGTCCAGCTGTTGGCTCTCTCTCTCTCTCTCTCTCTCTCTCTCTGAAGAGTACAGGGGATTTGGAGAAACTCACTCTGAGCCCATACTGCCTGGCTCAACTTAAGGCACTTCCTAGAGAAGGCACAGTTGATCTGCCAGCTCCTGCAAGGTGAGACGTCTTCTGCAGGACGCCTGCCAGTTTTCCTCCACTCCACTCACACCTTGACACCACTGATCTTGAATGACAGAGACCAAACCTGAGCTCATGCAGCTCTGGCCTCCATCAGTTCAGGCCGTCCTCTCAGAATTCCTCCTCAAGGTGCTGGGTCCTCATGAGCATTAAGCCCCACTTCCCCCACCGTAGACACACAGACCCTTGCCTTTCTGGAAATTCATTTGGCTCATTTTGTTTTACTTCAAAGACACAGAAACCAAAACAAATATTCCAACTTGGGTAGGGCAGGAAGGTATACAATAGAAAAGAGGGAAAACCCTCCCAGGTTGGGACACACCAAGCACTAAGTTAAGACAGTGGAGAAAAGGAAGAGAGCAGAAATGATGTCTCAAGATAACAGTTTCCTGTTGACTTGGCCGATTTGCAGGCAGTACATTCTCACGAGCATTTAATTTCCCTGACGTTCATCGGTCAGAAATCCACTGTGCTGCCTTTGTTCAGGAGCTTAAGGCACCTGTCCTGGCAGAAGCAGCCCTGCCAGTTGAGGTTGCCTTTCAGATATGAGAAAACAGGTAACCGCAAAACAGAATGAGGCAAGATGGCGCAAACTTCTAGGGGCTGTGAGACACATGTAGGAGGCAGTGCAAAGGCCACATATTAAATTATTTCAAACATGACAGCCTTTTGATAGATGAAAGCTGCGAAGTTCATTTTGTCATGGATCCCCTGACCTTGTTCTGTCCTGCTGCACTATGGCCTTGCCCAGCCTCGGCCTGGGCAGCCAGAGTTCGTATTGTGTTTCCTCACAGCTGGCCTACATCGGGTACCTGATGCTGTTCAACTACATCGTCTTGGTGAAGATGGAGCGCTGGCCTTCCACCCAGGAATGGATCGTCATTTCCTACATTTTCACCCTGGGAATAGAAAAGATGAGAGAGGTAACTACCTTCGTGAAAGAAAACAGGAGAGAGATGGTGGTTAGTTCTTTCTGTGCATGGGAGGGAGGACGCAATGCCCAGGATCCTAATAATGCCAGATCCATCCTCTCTGCTGCTGCTCAGGGCTGCTGCTTTCCCCACTGACGAATCCATGGAGCCCTCACGGGTGACGTTTATCGGGCTGTCACTCCATGAGTGCTTTGGATTTAGTTTATTTTCTCCTCACATAGTTCCCCCCACCACCAAATTCCCTAGTCATCGTCCACATAATTTACACGTCTGTTTACTCATCCCTCTACACATGCCTTTTTAAATTTTGCTATTTTTAAATCCCATTCCAACCCCTTACTCTAGGTCTCACTGGACACAGGCCACCAATACCAATATCATTTCTCCAAATGTGTTTCAGCAGCTCTCTGAGGGCCTCTGCTTTCATTCCTTTGTTTAATTTCCCCTCTGGTTGCTTCCTTCTCAACATTTCTCATGCACCTGCTGGACACCAGCCAGTTCTGGTCCTCCAGGCTGAGGGTGAGAGATCCCTCTTTTATCCCATTATCTGTGTGGCCTAAAGAGGCCATCAAAATGCCAGCTATATATGATTTGTTTGAAATGAAAGCCATCCTCCGGGTCAGAGATTTAGCTCAGCGGCACTGCGCCTGCCTGGCAAGCCCAAGGTCCTGAGTGCAATCCCCAGTACTGGGGGAAAAAGAAAGCTAAACTCTGAGACAACTGAATGCTCTTCAAATTCACAAGACAACATAGAAGAAACTTAGATCCAGATTTCTAAGTGAAAATCAGTCTAAAAAGATGATGTGTGTGATTCCAACTATATGACATTCTAGAAAAGGCAAAACAATGGAGACAATAAGAAGCCGTGATGGCCAGAGCTTGGGAGGAGGGATGGATGATAAAGGCTGTTTAGGGCAGCGAGATTATTCTGTAGGATTCCTAAGGTGGATACATGTCGTCATACATACATCCAAACCCAGAGAAGCGCAGCACCAGGAGTGAGCCCTAAGCGATAGACTGCGTCAGAATGCTGGATCGATCCATTAACAAACGCACCACTCTGGCGGAGGCTGTTGATAAGGGAGGAGGCTACGCATATGTAGGAGCAGAGGATATATGGTGAATTTCATTCTTCTTTCCATTTTGCTGTGAACCTAAAACTTCTCTTTAAAAAATAGAGTATTTAACATTTAAAAGAAAAGAAAAGAAAAAACCCCAGGACCCTTAGATGCCAAGAGCTTCTAAAGTGAATGTGGTCAAACCAAAGTCCACAAGAGGGCGCCACAACCCCGCTCAGAGCTCTGCACAAACAGTTCACCAGAGAACACCCACAGGGAAGACAGGCTGGTGAGATGCCCGAGGCTCCTCTGTTTGGGGACTGTGGGGCCTGGGGGGGGGGCTTTCCAGGAGGAAGTGCTTCTGTCATATCCACTGCTCCCCCAACAGCTCAAGAACCATCCTGGTTGCTATACTACGGGCAGTAGGCATCATGGGAAAAAGGATTCCTACCGTCAGCAGATCCACTCTTGCTTTCATCACTAAGACAGGTCGTTACCTTCTTGAGTTTCAGATCTAGAATTCTCTCCCGAGAAAAAGATGCCTTATCTTTTAAGTGTTGAATTGGGATCATTAAAAATAATCTGTGTTCAGAGCCTCCCCCTCGGGTTTTTAAAGTGGTTGGGAGACAACATCATTCTAGCTTGTATTTCTCCATCCTGGGAACTTAGGCGTGGGTACACTAGTCCCATGTTATCAGAACCTGGGTTACATGGGCAGCAAACAAAAGCGATTCAGTGCCTCGCTTTGTTCCAGATGTCTACACCGCAGTCCCCCCATTCGCAGTGCCTCCTGCTTCTTGACCAGTGAGGTGGACTTCCCACTTCTACATGGGACGAAGTAATAAATTTGCTTGGGTCTTCGTGTGGCTCCCTGAGAATGGAGCCTGCTCCCGTGAGGGGCCCTGTGGCTGTGCAGTGCCAGCTGGCGATCTTGAGACTTAACGCCCAGATACATATTCCTTCCCCACAATAAGCAGAAGAGGGAAAGACTCAGGCACAGAGATTGGAGTTCCTCCAGGGACTTGGCTGGAAGAAGACAGGGAGCAGCCTGTACTCAACGGACTGTTCTAGCGGAGGCTGCCAAGCAGGCAGGCAGCCAGGAATCTCCGGGCCTGCTATCCATTTCTCCTGAGGCAACGTGGTGAGGGGCTGTGAGGCGGGTCAGGAAGGGGTCAGTGACAAATCCTTGCTTCTGAGGAAGCCCTGGAGAGGGACAGAGGCAGGGGACACCTTCATGTCTGACCTCTCCCTCTGTGGCCCGTGGAGGTCACCGCTCGGCCTGTGTCCCAGGCCCGAACTCAGCAGAGAGAGGTTCCCAGACTCAGAGCCCACAGGCACCAGCCTTCCTGTCTGTCACAGTCAGACCCAGGCCCTGAGAAGCTGAGACCAGGAAACATGGAAAAGTTTGCACATGTCCATGCCCTCTGAGGGAGACACAAGGGAGGCTTTGTGGTTTCTCAGGCTGCTCTCCCCTTCCCATCCCCATACTCCTGCCTGTGGTCACCAGGCGAGCCATGGTAATCCCTTAATAGCGTGGCACTGTTTACAGTGTGCTTTACTAGACGTTATCTCATCCGGGTCCTCCTCCCACAACTCTGTGAGGTCAATGGAGCGGCTATGATGACACCCGACTTTATAGGTCTGGAAACCAAGATTTGGGGGATTAAGCAATGTTTTAAAAGCCCATGTCTAGAAAGGAGGGCTAAGAGGTGAAGGGGAAGGAAGAGGCACCCTTGACCTTTGACTCCTATTTCATCCTGAGCTGCTGTACTTTTACCTCTTCTTTAAATGTCAGGACTCCACAAAAAAGTTTCTACTATTTAAAAATTGTATTAAAGAGCTCTGTGTTTAGCAGTTTTTTAGGAGACTGAGCAGAGGGTCAGAAAAGCTCCAAGACGTTGTCCTTCCTCCTCCCTTCTCCCCTCCACATACACATGTCGGTTTTTGTACACTTAACGTGGAGACAGAGGGTGAGACACCATCAAGGCACCACCAGCTGTTGGGTAGGACATGAGCAGTGTGTCCTGGGAACACATTGCAAAGGTAGCTCCTCTGGCCCCACCCCAGCCTGCGGAAGCATGGGCGTAATGGGAGAGCTGGCCACCTGGGTTTCAAACAGCTAATTCTGATGTGTACTAAGGTTTAAGAAACCCTAGGTAGGTCTTAAAGAGGGGAACCACAGAGACAGAGGTGGAGTCTACCACGTAGCTCCTGGTATCATCTTGCTCAGCCTTCTAAGCTCCAGCCCTGACTTACTAACATCTCCCTGCCTTGGAATTTCAGACCAGGGGCCACCATTATGGTGGACATGAGGAATGGAACAGACAGATCTAGCCCTGGTCTGTTCTCCTCTTTGAGAAGTTCCAAGTGGAGGAAACAGTCGCTCATGGCTTGAAGAGATGGAAACTCAAGAAGTAAACACAGGAGATTCAGGAGGGCAGCCTGACACCTTCATTAAGCTGGGTGCCGGTGCATTTCCTAGAGCCCATGTGTGTCCGTTATGGAACAAGCCTGTGGTATAAAGGGTCTGCCCTCAGCATTTACAGAACATTTGAAGAGGAAATGATGGCAGATGGGCAGGTATGTAGGTGGGTGGATGGATGGATACATAGATGTGTAGGTAGATGGACGGGTGGGTGAATGAACAGATAGGCAGACACATATTCATGAAAAATATATATGGAGAAAATAATTTCATGTAGTGATAAAAACTCCAAAAAATTAAATACAGTGAGAGTGACTTGGACATATGGAGGCTACTGCAGCTAGGATGGTCAAGGAAGGCCTCCCTAAGAAGGGGACACTTGACTAGAGACCTTGGGAATGAGGAAGAGCCAAACATGTAAAACTCTGGGAAAATAAAATACTGAAGAGAAGGAGTAAGTACAATGCGTAGGATGGACTTGTTATGCTTAAGAACAGGCTGGTGTGGCCTTGGTGGGGAGAATATAATGAGATATGAAAGAAGGCCACGGTGAGGAGTCTGGGTTTTTCTCTAACTATGGCAGAAGCCATTGAAAGTTTAAGTGTAGGAGCATCATACTTTCTGTTAAGTTTCCGCTGTTGTTCATCTCTCCTGTCTCCCTGTTTCAAAACCGAGGTACAGTTTACTGTAACAAACTGAGTTTCTGATAAAGGTGCAGCTTCATGAGCTTTCACCCAGCAATCACCACTAGACGGTAAGTTTTTAGAAAGATCACCCTGTGTGTTCCACAGGGGATGGATTGCAGGCTGACAGGATATGGTGAGAAGACTGCTGCAATCATGTGAGGAAAAAAAGGACTTAGACAGGGGTGGCAGCTACGGAGGGAGTGGGAAGGGCTTGGTTAGGCTGTTTTAAAACAGAACTGCAAGGACTTGTGCACGGAAGGAATGAAGGAGTCTCCTAACAGAGTGACCTGAGTAACTCAAAATACAAGGGAGCTGTTTACAGAGGCGGAGGAAAATCTGTGCAAAGATTTGTAGTGTATTAGGAGCAAATGATATTAGAGCAAAGCCCACCGTGTGTCTAGAATTGTAAGGCAACTTGAAGGATAAAAGCTATTGTTTATCTCTGCTTCTAGACTTTTCAAATCCACATCGCCCAAGCTGAGCTCAGTTGTGCGTTCATAGCATGAAAGCGCTAAGGTAGACGAAATAAACCCTGAGTGTGAGCTCACAGACCAAGCCCTTAGCAACTGAGTGAAACGAGAGACAGGAACGAGACCTAACCCCTCTGTCTCCGGCCCGCTAGATCCTGATGTCGGAGCCTGGCAAGCTGTTGCAGAAAGTGAAGGTGTGGCTGCAGGAGTACTGGAACGTCACAGACCTCATAGCCATCCTTCTCTTCTCGGTTGGAATGATCCTTCGTCTTCAAGACCAGCCCTTCAGAAGTGACGGGAGAGTCATCTATTGTGTGAACATCATTTATTGGTACATCCGTCTACTAGACATCTTCGGCGTGAACAAGTATCTGGGCCCATACGTAATGATGATTGGAAAAATGGTAAGCGGGGTCCTCAGATTCCATGTTGCAAGTTCTTAGAGCAGGAGTAATGATAACAGGAAGAGGGATGTAATTCATTTGAGTCTTTGAACAAGGTTTACAGGAAGTGGCCCTGGGGTGTCTTATTTTTTAACTCCTTTTGAGTGTTTGAGAGTTTGACTACATATGTATACAAAATTTCAATCACCAGCCACTCGTTGGCAAGCTGAAAAATATATAAAGATCATCTATTTTGTGCCAAGCCAGAGTTGGGTATACAAAGACGCTCTTTATGTGAAACTGAAATTGAGAGAAAGAGAATTAACATATAGTATGAGAATGCGGCCAGAGATCTGTACACAGTGCAGAAAAAGCATAGGTCAGGATAGGGTTTCCATTAAGGTAAGTAGCTGAGTGTTGGAGAGGAAATGGTTACCACCACCATCACAATTTAAATAGATTTTTAAAAGATTCTCTCTCTTGCTCTCTCTCTTTTTTTTTTTAGTCGTAGTACTGGATATTGAACCCGTGGAACACCAACCTTTTTTATTTTGAGACAGGGGCTTGCTAAGTTGCCCAGACTGGCCTCCAACTTGCCATCCTCCTGCCTTAGCCTCCTGAGTAGCTTGGATCACAGGTGTGAGTCACTATGTCCAGCTTTAAGAGATATGCTTCTTTTTTTAAGTGAAGTTTTAGAAAGGTGCCTCTCCCTATACAAAGGAATACATATGTAATTTATTTGAGTTGAGCTGAGTTTGAATTGAACAGTATGGATCATATATTTTGTTACCCTGATGGAAAATTATGTTTGTTAAAACTAGATTCTGGAATGACACACCTACTTAATCTGATTTTTTCATAAAAGAACCCCAAATGTCAAGCTAATATGCTTCCATACCAGTGGCCAAGGCCTTGCTCCAATACTCCTTGACCACACATCAGTTTCCAGATTTTTTTCATAAAGATAGAGCCCTAGGAAGACATCACTGTTTGCTCATGAGCCACTCAGCTCCCCACTCTGACTCATTAGAGAAAGAATCGGAGCCTGAAGCCCAGCAAAGGCACCAGTTCCCGCACTTCTCTAAGGATGTTGCCT
>NW_022900943.1:18817580-18835529 GCF_012274545.1 Fukomys damarensis | reverse complement strand
CACACACACACACACACACACACACATGTAGTCATAACAACAAAAATGTCTCCAAACATTGCCAGATTCCCCTCAGGGATGAAACTGTCCTCTGTTGAAGACTACTGCATTAGGGGATTTTTAACTTCAGTGGTTGTTTTTTTCGGATTGTTACCTTACTTTATTTTAACAAAATCTCCAACAACCCAAATGAACCAGATGTGCTACCTTTCATAGGCTAAGTAGAGCCAGACGTGGAGGCACATGGCTGAAATCCCAGACATTCTGGAGGCTGAGGCAGGAGGATCACAAGTTTGAAGTCAGGCTGGGCAACTTAGCAATGCTCTCAAAATAAAAAATAAAGAGGGACAGGACTGTAGCTCAGCGATGCTTGTGTTCAATCCTCTTACTGCTAAATAAATACATACATACATACATACATAAAAACTGGGTGGGCTCTCATGTGTCGCATTCAGGAGACTGAGGCAGGATGAGGAGAATCAAGAGTTTAGTCCAGCCTGGGCTACATGGACAGATCTAGTCTCAAAAAAAGTGGGGCAGGGGAGAAAAGAAAAGAAAAACGGTGGCACGTGAATACTTGGAATAACTAAAAACAAGCTAATGCAGCAAGATAATTTTAAAATCCAAGTCTATTATTTTAATAATGGAATAATTATCCCACTTTTGACAAGAATGAAAATGAAACCTTACCAAGGGGTAAGCAGGAGGGATGCTCTTCACTTTTTCTACCTTCTAACCTATGAATAATTTCATCTATCAGTGGAGAGTAAGTACAAATTGAGGACATTTAGGGAATTGGCTTCTCTCTCATAAGGCTGATAAGATAATTAGTTCAAAAATAAGGGTTAGATAATAAGAAGGAGGAAGAGAGATCTTTCTCAAATGGGAAGGAGATCAGGAGACAGAGGGAAGTGGAGGGAAAGAAAGGAAAAATGTGCCTAGGAGGGAAGGGTAAGGAACCTAAAAAGAATTCAAATGCATTAGGTGCGGGTACCGACCCCCCATGTTGAGTATAATTACTATGTACTGCAAACATGTCCTGTTAAAAACAAAACTTGAAGAAAAGAAAAACTGAAACCAAAAATGAGATAATTAGTTCAATAACTGAGCCACTGACCCAGAATATGGATAAAATATGCCCGTAGAATTTATCAGTGAGCCCGATGGACTGGAGACTGAAGCTTAACAGGATGAACCAGATGCAATTGTACAGAGCGTTCCTTTTCAGGATGACACAGCCAGATAATCACTGTCCTGGAGGACCAGGCATCCGCCCCGCACTGGCTCGTGTGTCTGTGTTGTGTGAGAAGCCAGCATGCATGTGCCTAGCGGCATGGGAAACTTCATCTCCAGTGATTCCAGCTGATGTGCAGGTGCAGCGTCCCTCGCGGTCCTGACTCTCCCTTCACATTCCCTTCTCAGGGGAATTGTCTAAGCCTAGTTACTGTGAGGCTCGCTTGTACAATGCAGAATAAAAACAACAGTGGCGGCTCTCGTTTACATCTGCCGGGCACCATGTGGTGTTTTGTTTTGTTTTTTGAGACAAAGTCCTGTGCAGTTTAGTCAGGCCTTGAACTCACTATACAGCCCAGGCTGGCTTCAGACTCGCAGCGATCCTCCTGACTCAGCTTCCTGACTTCTGGGATTAACAGGCCTGCACAGCTTTGCCCGGCACGGCCAGGGACCATGTGAAACACACACTTACTGTTATGCCCCAGGAAGTAGATTTTAGTCTCCGCGTTTGACGACTGAATGAACTGAGACTCAGCAATGGACAGTGGTAGCATTGGATTCCTGACTCCACAGCCTGACTTCCTCCCCAGCCTAATTATGATGCGCTAATGTGGACTCAGAGCACGCCACATCACGTGCTCACACAGCGTCACGTTTCATCTTTGTCAAAATGACACATATTATTATCTCTATTTTGTAAAATTAAAAAAGAATAAGCAATCTTCCCCAGGCCACTAAGCTAGCTTTCCTTTTCTTTTTAAAAATTGTAATGCCAGGTGGGGTGGGGGGAGTCAGAAAAACTTTTTTTTTTTTTTAATGTAGCTACTTTTACTGGCAAAGCAAAGATGAAAACCAGGTTATCTGACCTCTGAGAATGCTTAATCGCTGCTGTATACACTCTCCCCCGATGAACACCTGGAAAGATCAAGAATGGCACAGAATCTTATTGAGTTAACCGGATAATTTAGCTTTAAAACAAGGGGAACCAAGCTGGGTATGGTGGCGCACACCTGTAACCCCAGCACTCGGGAGGCTGAGGCAGGAGGATCGCTGTCAGTTTGAGACCAGCCTGGGCCACATAGTGAGTTCCAGGTCCGTCTCAACTACATAGTGAGACCCTGTCTCAAAAAAACCAAAAAACTTTAAAAATTAAAAAAAGAAATAAAACAAGGGGAACCAGCCCTAATAATGCCCAAATTCTGATATTCGAATAGAACTGAAGATTTGGAATTATATGAAGCGAAGCACATGGGAAGAATGTTCTTCTCTTTGATTGTCTTGACCCTGTGGGTAGGAGACAGAATCAATTTGAATGAAAACAGCCCTGGGAAATTAAATTTGTGCAGCTTCTGTATTTACCGGCTGAATTTTCTTGGTTCAATCTCGTGAGGATGCACCTTCCTCTCCCACCCCTATTTTAATCAATGCTAAGTAAACATAACACGAAAGACCCATGTGTGCTCTCTCATTGATAGACCCTTTTTGTAAATAAGTGATGGAAGAATTTTACAAACTAAAAAAGAGAGTAGGGATGAAAACTAGACCCGTATTTCCTATAAAATCACTTCCACAAGTCAGCTTGCTCACTGAGAGCTCTGAGACCACTAAATTGAAAGGAATAGCTAAGCTGCGTGAAAAAATAAGACTGGATGTCCAATCTGGAGAGATTCCTATTTGGTCTAAATATATATATGATACTTGGGATGATGAATTTTGAAGCTATCCCGAAAACTGATTAAGTGGCCTAAAATGTATTGAGAGTCCAGTGTCCCAAGGCATGCAGGAAGGCTGTAATGTTTGAGTCCCACTGAAAGGCATCATGGAATATAGTCTTTTAAAACAAAGTTTTAAACTAGTTTGGAGGACTGGAGGTGTAGCTCAGTGGCAAAACATGTGCTTAGCACGCAGTAGTCCCTGGGTTCAATCCCCAGGACTAACAACAGACAAACTCCCTGAAACACTGATGTGGCCCCTGCATCATCATTGATAAAATGACTACTTGTCATTCTTTGTGGATGGGCATTCCTTCTGGACCTACGGTATCTGACAGAAGGTAATTTTTATAGTACATACATTGATGCAAGGGGTAGAAACCAGTCTCTAACTGGCTTAACCCCTACAGAAAGACAGACTTATAAAAGGACAGGATGAACCAGCAAGCAGGGACTCAGGCGATACCAACAGTGGCTCTCTTTCTCTTGCATATCTGCTTCATTGAATTTACAACATTTTGAAGAAGGAAAGGGAACTCCTGTCTCCCACAGTTTCAGTTAAACAAAGAAAAAAGGATCTGGCTGGCCTGTCTCTTGTCACATATCTATCTCTCATCCCTGTTTCCAGGGGGTGAGAAACCACCATGAACCTAGCCTGGAAAACACACCTACTGGCCAAATGGGCAGGAACTGTTTCTAAAAGAAGATACTGTAATGGCTTCCGGCCAGGCAACATCAATAGTTTCTGCAGCCTCTTCTTGGGTGATAAAAAGAAAGCAATTTGGCATATGAGAAATAGATCCAAAAGTACCATGGAAACAAACAGAAAAAAAAAAGAGAGAAAGAGGAACAAGTGATAATTTTGTTACTAGAATGCATTCAGGGGAGTTTTATAAACATGTCAAGGAGAAAATCCATCATTCTAACAGCAGGCACGGGTAGGGGTCATTGGGTCACATGGTTCTAATGTTTCAGAAAACACTGGCCGTCACTTACAGGAGGCCTTGCAGAAGTATAAAACGCACAGTTTTCTGGGTAGGCTGGCTTGTAGCAGAATAGCATGCAGTAGGATGAGGTCACAAGAATAAGAATATGAGAGATATTTGGTTTGTCTAAGCTTTATGTATCAGAAATTATTTTCTTACTCTTTCCAGCTCTTCATTAGCCTTTTAAAAATGAGAAAGGGAACTTACTGCATTGCATTAATTCTTGAAATAATTCAACTCTCTGACTTCTGATTTTAAAGAGAGACCCAAAGAGGACACTTGCTTTTACCAATAGTAGATAAAAAGTTCACAGTGCAGTTCCCTTAGAGACCCAGGCATCTGCATTATATGACTTCCATGCCTATGTCCCACAGATAGCAATGAAAAATGAAGGGGCTCCACTGTGTATGCACTTTTTAACCATGTAAATCTTTTGAGTTACAAAGAAGATTAGATGGACCTTAACTTCAATGGACCAAGTGTCCTCTTATCAGGACACAGCTCCTTATCTAAACATGCTCATCAGCAGTCTAGAGAGTGAACTTGCTTTAGAGGTCTCCGCCAGTATCAGCCTTCACAGGAATGCTCAGTCACGCAGGTTTCCTTTTGTCTCTCCCTCTGCTCCTCCACCCTTCCAGATGATAGACATGATGTACTTTGTCATCATTATGCTGGTGGTGCTGATGAGCTTTGGAGTCGCCCGGCAAGCCATCCTCTTCCCCAACGAGGAGCCATCATGGAAACTGGCCAAGAACATCTTCTACATGCCCTACTGGATGATTTACGGGGAAGTGTTTGCGGACCAGATAGACCGTAAGCAAGTTTATGATTCTCATACACCAAAGTCAGGTATTGAACTTCAATTGGGTCATGTCTTTTCCGAGTTCATTTGTTTGTTCTCAATAAATGGCTCAAGATAGAGGACCAATTCCTAGCTTGCTATCTCTGGGGGAAAAAAAAATTCCAGAAGGTGAACATACAATTTTAGCAAAGTAATTCTTGGGTGTATCTTCAGCTATGCCTTTCTGTGATACAAATTGACATCTGGTATGCCAAATTTGATCCAAAAATGAACCATTTTAAAATATCTAAAATTTTTTGTGAATTAAAATCCTAGGGCCATGTGTTGGACATTTCAGTATAAAGAATATATCGTCACAACTCCCCACTGCTACTCCGGCCCTCAGCCCACAGCCACTAGAAAATTCCTTAAGTTTGACTTTGTAACAAATAAACAATTTTCAATTTTGCCATCAGAATTCAAGAGTTAAGGGCGAACATCTGCATGGTATTTTCTTTGCACTGGAAACTATTCTCCAATTCCCTTTCCCACTGTCTTAAATTATGTGCTGTTGAGACTTGTAGGAAGGTAGTATTCACTGCCTGGAAGTATGGAAAATGCCTTAGGTCATAGACTGAGTTACTTGCCATGAACACTAGGAAAGGAAATCATATCTGTATCATGAGTTTACTTTAAGTGTGGGGACTGAGTGCCAGCAGGCCCCCATTTGGGCCCATTTCTCCAAGCCCTAATAGACGATGATTCTCTAGGTTAAACGCTCCTTTTGGGTGGAATGTGAAGATAGCCGTAGCCTGGGAGTTTGTTCCAGGATTTTATTTGGACCAAATGTCAGAGCACACCAGGCATTGGGAAATTACTTGGGAGGAAAGCATTAGGAAAGAAACAGCTTTCAGTACGGAGGAGTTGAACCCCTGGGGCAACTATTTCTCATTTTCCCCGAGGAGTTTAGTTCTGGAAATAGTAGGCCTCCAACACTGTTGAATTAACATTTTTCATACTTTTTTTTTTCTTTTTTTTTTTTGCTGACAGGCTAACCATCTGAGCCCTGGACTGTGAACATGGCTCAGGGTTACATAACCAGGTAGTACAGTTCTTTAAGAGCAGGCGGGGAGACTACCCAGCATCCCCTTCCCCCTGCCCGTCCCAAGCATGACCAAGCCCCGGAAGGCAAAGACAAAGCACCAGATGAGAGGGCTCAGAATAACCAGGTAGTACAGTTCTTTAAGAGCAGGCGGGGAGACTACCCAGCATCCCCTTCCCCCTGCCCGTCCCAAGCATGACCAAGCCCCGGAAGGCAAAGACAAAGCACCAGATGAGAGGGCTCAGGCCTGCAAAGGGCTGTGTCTACTGGCAACAGGACACACAACACGTCATTTTCCCCTCCGTGAGGGATTTTAAACAAATACCCTTTCCTACTCCAGATGTATTATCTGAGGCAAGCAAGACTTTTTGGAACTCTTAACTGGAACAAATATTTGCTTCTTGCAAATTGGCCAACTCATGGAGAAGGAATTTCAACTCTTTCCCTTGTGTGTGTTTTGTTTTGTTTTGTTTTGTTTGTCACGGGGGTGGGGGCTCCTCCTGTCTCAGCTGCCTAGTGTGCTGGGATTACAGACGAGGGCTCCCATGCCCAACTCTTCCCCTGGTTATTACGTCTTCATGACCATGTGCAGCCTTCACCAAGACAGCTGCCTAAATATGGGGTAATCCTTTTGAGAGCCTTCCAGGATCCCAAAGGATCCCTAAGGTGAATCAAAGCTTAAAAGCCCACCTAGTATGCTCCTCAGAGATTATATGTGCTACCCCCCGCCACACCCCAGAAATTGCTTTTCCACTTAGCTGCATTATTTTGCCTCTCCAAGCTTTCCTTTCTTCCCAAAATGAAATGAAGCCCCCGTGGTTTTTTTGACAATGTAAGATGGGAGAAGGGAGGCATAGATTTTATAAATGGGATTCTGTCTGTCCCTCTACACGTGGCCATTTATTGATGTTGTACTATGAACCGAGCCTAGTGCAACAAACACCACCATCTGGCTGAATCAGAGGATCTATTATTGCTATTTTCAAAGAAGGGCTGATTGTAGTTTAGAACTTGAAAACCCCCGCCCCCGGAGACAGAAGAGAGGTGTCTTGTGTGAGTGAAGTACGAAAATAGATTCCCATACAGTGAATTAGATCTGTGGTGCTCTATGTGTGTGAGAACAAATTCCTACCCCAGATCCCCATCTGTCACTGCCCCAGCCCTGGATGGATGCAGCCTTTTCCGGGTCCTTCCCCCACCCCCTTCCCTTCCCTGCGACCTTCTGAGATTGGCTACGGCAGTAGCCACTGTTCTAAGCTAAATCAGCCAGTTTTCTGTCTAGAGTGCTAAAGAGTATTGGTCCTTTCTCAAATGGATACAGAAGGCCACCCCCAAATCTGTCATTGCATTTGGCCAGGGCCACTGGACATCCCTGTCCTCTAAATGATTTGGTGTTCGTGCCACGGCCCTTGGGGGGCCCCGGCAGGCCTAGCTGACTGCCCAGGTGACCCCAGCATGAAGCTGTTTGAGAAAGGCACGAATCCTTTATGCTGCCCTCTGCTGTCTTGCCTCTTCTCTGTGCCGTGCCCAGGTTGGTGTGTGAAGCATGTATTCGGGCTGATCGGACCTCATATCTGCCTGGACCCACAGCCCTGTCCAGGGTCTCCCAGTCCCATCCTGTGGATGTACCCTGTCTAGGCTTCTCGTCCAAGTGGTGCTCGTTAAACACATCTCAGAGTGACTCATCCTAACATGCACGCACGCCATAGCTTAACTCTTTTCATTTTCGACTTCAAAGCTGCTAGACCCATTTCATGTTTGGGAAAATAATCTTTCTTACTCAGGACGCACAATGGGGTCCTCGGGATGGGTTATTAACACCTATTTTATACCTCAGAAGGGAGGACAGCTCGAATGTCCTCACTTCTGGGAGATAGTGTTACCTAAGATTTTTAATGTACATTTCATCTTTTTTCCTGACATTTGCTCCAAACATAGAAACAACCAGTAAGGTCAAAGATTCTAGAAGGAGACATGTAAGGTTACTTTCCAAATGTGCTTAAAAGCTAAACTCAAAGGAAAAAAGAATGGAGTCACATAAAATCACAGAATAAGCACTTTTCTCCTCTAAGCCACGTTGGGCTAACATAAATAATAGTCTGCCTTTAATCTAAAGTATCTATGGAGGTTCAAGTGTTCCCCTAGGTGTTGATCGGAAGCAAAAGATAACAAAAGTGGAGACAGAACCGTGACAGTCTGCTGTCCTCTGACTTCTGTGCCTCGCACTGATTTAATTTGTAGGTACTGAATTCGCTGTTGCTTCTTGGTTGGTTGGTATTTGCTTTTTATTTTGTTCAAACAGGCCAAAATTATTTTCAGGTACTTATGCTATATATAATATTAGTCCTCTAAGACCCAATTTAGGCCTATCATGATGTGACTTGGCCTCCAGGTTGTTAAATACATGGATCCCAAATGATGACATCCTTCTGGGCAGCTTCATTCGGGTGACTCGTGTTGAGTGGCCTCTGAGAGCCGGGCAGGATCCCGCTGGAGCTCAAGGGGAAAAGTCACTTAGCACATGGGAGCAGGAGAAGAAATTCCCACCGGTAGCCATGGCAGAGCTGGAGCAGATTTAAAGTCAGCTGCATTCTCACCAGCCTAGAAATCTGGTCCTATGGTTTGGGGCCTGGAAGAGCACCTACGGTGGCAGAGAAAGTGGGTGTGGGTGGCTTTGTACAGCGTCTGAATGAATGAGGGTTCTATTTATTTACGGGGCATCCATGTGCTGCCTGCTGTATATTCAGATTCTCCAGGCTTCACCAAGGCAGGGGGAAAATGAATCATGCTGTTGAATGCATTAAATGAGGATCTAAATTTAGTCCTTCTTTCTGCCTCTCTGAGTATTTTTATAAGTTTAGATAGTACTGTGAAAGCAGAATGTCCAAAACTTATTTTCTACAATGACAACTTAATATTATCTACCCCTTTCCATTCATCCAAATTAACTTTCCAATCTATCTCAAGCATAGGTCAAGTTTTTCTTCTTTTTTCTTTTTTCTTAATATGTAGGGCTTTTCCATCTGAAATTAATAGGTAGTCTGGGCTGGTAGGGATTTTTTGTTTTGCTTTGATTAACTGGCTGCTTCAGTACAAAGATTCACTATGAAAACAAATCCCTTGCTCCTTGGTATCCGTGCTGGCTCTGTGGTGGAGACGGTAGACAAAGATTGTGTGTGTTCTTGTAAAGCTAACACACTCTCTTGAATTACTGTTCCGTCTCACGTTAATTGTCCCTCACTGTAGGTGTAGAAATCAGGACAGCTCAAGGAGCCAGCCTCTAAAATATGCCTGCTCACGGTGACGCTTCAACAGCAGAGCAGAGAAGATGGCAATTGTTATGCGTTTCGATTGCTGGACTCCAGCTCTGGAAACTCAGGGCTGTGCATCTGTTTAGCATTCCAGGCTGACCTCCCCTAATGGATTCAGAGTACGTGAGTGCCTAACAGGTATAGCGTGAGGAGTTGCTGCCTGGCCCAAGAAAGTATTCTGGAAAAAAGAAAAACTTGAGTCAGTGCCAACTTTGGGGCAAGCGGGAATTGCTTTTGGGGAGTTGTTTTATTTTCACAAACTGCTAAGGGAGTAAGCCAGTATCGGGTGCCGCCGTCCCTAGTTTCTGTCCCTGAACATCAGCTTACATTATAGGAGCTGCCCACCTGACTTGTTTGCCAATGCAAACTGAGACTTGCTGGATTTACAAATAACAAAGCTCTTTGCAGCAGGCCTTCGTGATGAGTCAGTGCACTGTTGTGATCGACATTTGTTCTACCATTGTAATATTCACTTAACATCCACGCACAGGTAGGACTCCATTTTTTATTTGTTCTTCATTCAAAGAATGAATGGCTGCTACTATGAGCCATAAACCAATGTACAGATGCACATGATAGAGATATTGTCTTCAAGGAGCTTACAGTCCACGAGAAGAAAAGCGACACTGACAGTTTACCATAGAGATAAAAGCCTACAGAAGAAAGCAGTTTCACCTTGGGTGTGAAGAGAGGTTCGGTAGATGAGGCCCTGGGAAGAAAAGGAAGGTTGAGCTCAGCCCTGAAATATGAGCAGATGTTTGCTAGGCAGATGGAAGCAGGGGGTGTGAAGAAAGAAAAATGGCATTCTAAACTGAGACATGGTATGAAGCGTTCCCAGAACAGCAAATCATTTAGTACGACTGACTATAGAGTGAGAGACAAAAAGCCGGAAGCAGGGCAGAGAGGTCGGAAGAGAGAAGCAGGAGACGCGATCGTGGAGGACGTATACTCAATGGTCAGGGTAGCACCTTGATGAGACATTTGTTGTATTCAGAACTCTCAAGCGAAAATGTAGAAGGCCAACGAGAGAAGTTGAGAAGGGAGGTGAAAAATGAGAGCATTGCTAATACCATAGCAGCTGGAATGGAGAGAGTGAGCAGCATGGTACTTGAGGAAGATGAAGTCAAAAGGATCCAGGCAGAAATGGATGGAGGTCTCAAATGGAGGAGTTGCAAATCACCCCCACATGTCTAACATAGTCTAAAGGGCAGCATCGTTTACTGAGATGGGATGTGGGAGGAGATTTCTGAGGGGCTTGTTCCATTGGTGTTGGATTCAGTTTGAGGTTCCTGTAGTAATTCCAGAAAAAAACAAAAAACAAAAAACTATGACAAAGGCTATTTTGTGTTGCTGAGCAATGAATACGAAGCCATCATACTGAGCTATATCCATCCCCAGTCTCCCGCCTTTTTGAGACAGGTTATTTTGAGCGACTAAGTTGTCCACTAAATGCTCATATTTGCAATCCTCCTGCTTGAGCCTTCCAGGGATTTCAGGCATGTGCTGCCACACCTGGCTAAGGCTATTTTATGTAGAGGACTCTGGGGCTCAGTAAAAAAGACTGGATTAGAGACATAGAGTTGGAGGTCAAGAGAGAAGAGAGCACCACAGCAGAATTCTGAGACTCGAGTAGCCGACAGTATCAAAGGCAAGATAAAAAGTTCAATGAGGTGAGGATTTAGATGAATCTATTCAATTAGACTTTTAGGAAGTCTTCTGACACTTTTCCAAGAATTTTTATTTCAGTGTTAAATACAAAAATCAATTAGAGTAATTTAAGAATGAAGGATCAGCAAGGCCAAGCACTGACTAGGGAAGAGGGAGAGAAGGGTTGTATATGCATTGGGCAGGCGAAGTGGAGCAAAGAAAGAATCAATAGAGTTTTGAAAAGAAGTGAGATGTCTTATAATCACCACTAGGGAAAATGAGAGCTATGACTGACTTGGAACACACCACAGATCTGCGTAGAGCCACCTATCTGCATCATGAGGCTGTGTATTAGATATAAAGAGAAGAAAGTAAATGTACAATGTTAATAAGTGCGTGGGAGGAGACTGAGTGATGTGAAGACCAGATTTCTAGCCTGAGCCTCAAGCACGTTGATAATTTAAGGATCCTGAGAGTTGTGATGGTAAGATGTTGTCGGACAGTGGAAACCAGTACTCAGAATTAGGAAGCAGAGTCATTCAAAGTAATAATAAAGCCCAGGGATTGCTATGAAAGTGGGTTCCACAGTATGTTGGAGTCAAGAATAAGCATCTTGAAGCTAGGTTTTCTGTATTTGCCAAAACAAGTAAAGAAATTACCCATGTTAAATGACAGGAGAGGATATAGTCAGAAAGACATTGACTGGGATGACTGAAACTCCAAGATAGGGCTTGGGCTGGGTGTGGTGTTGTCCACCTGTTAATCCCGACAGTCTGGGAGACTGAGCCAAGAGCACTGAAAGTTCAAGTCCAGCAAGACCTTGTCCCAAAATAAAAAATGACTTGGGATGTAGCTCAATGTAAAGCCCCTAGGTTCAATTCCCAATGCCACAAACTATACTTATGGGGAGAGGTCTTTCTGTACAAGAGTGAAAAACAGTGCTTGAAAAGAGGCAGAGTATCAGTGAAAATGCAGAGATTACTTCTCAGAACCAGTTCCAGGGAGGTGGTGTCTTTCTGCAAATCAGGCTAATTAAGTCAAGAAAATGAGAAAGTAGATTAATAATAGAATAAGAAAGCAAAGGGATTTTTGTCCAATTATAAGGGATTCCTGAAGGCTCAGAGAAAAGGAGTGGACAGGGGAATCACGATGGGAAAATTTACTGAGCAGAGAGCCCAGGGTCATATGAGGGCAGTAGAGGAGGAGGATGGGCAACTAAATGAGCACACATTTCAGGCTGCAGGATCCTAGAGGGGAGATATACGGTGACTTATCCAGAGTTCCCGGGCAGTGAAAGAAAGACTGGGCCCCTCCTAGTATGAGTAAGGTGCTAGGTGACACCAGGCGATTCTCAATTATATGGAACCCTAAAAGGATGGAACTGGGGGGCCTTCTGTAATGCTTAAGAAGCACAACCAGGCCCTGAAAGAAATCTCCTCAATTGGCTGGAGAATTCACTATCTCAAAAGAGGCTCCCCTTTTGAAGCTAGCAATGGTCTTTGATGCCACAGAACATCGTCCATCGCCTTTCACAAAAATGAACCCGGCATTACTTAGGAAAACTTCATTTTTCTTTAGCCTTTTCTAGACTTGCTGATACCTTGTCTATTAAATTTAATATTCGGCCCATCCAGGCCATTTTCAGCCCCTGCAGTAACTCTGTCTTTAACGGAGCACTTTCGATCCACCCTGTGTCTGCAGGACTCCAAACCCTTGTTTTTCTACTTTGCCAGTCCTACTTGAGGTACTCCTGTGGAAAAGAAAGCATCAGCAGATGTGATATATTTAAACTTCTCAAAGCTTTCTCAAAAAAGCTCTAAACTCCTTCCCCCAAATTTGTACTTGAGGGAGAAAGTTGAGTTTCCATCTGGTTGTTGGGATTAGGAGGAGCTAACTTATCACTAGGGGGAAAAAAATAGAAAAGTATTTGTCCCTCTGAATAGAGATAAGCCAGTAAGTTTTCTAAAGACTATATTTGGGAACTTGTCCCTCTTTAAGACAGCAAAAGTAGGAAGAAAATGGCCACAGGAGAAGTGAAGCGGGAAGGGGAGGGGAAAGGAAATAAGGGAAAAGAAATAATGTGAACAAATGAAAAAATGGGAACAAAGTCTTTGTAAATAGGGAAAAGGTGAAGGGGGTGAAGGGAGCACAGGGGTATGGGGAAAAAACAAGAACCAAGACGTATCATGTAAAGGTACAAGACCCCAATGATAAATGTAACTAATTGTTTGCTTTAAATGTACCAATAAACTTAATGGGGGAAAAAAAGATAACAAAAAAGATGTTTAAAAAATGGGAGTCCATGGGATTAAGAGTAGGATCTAAAGTCTGTCTGTGGTAAGGCTAACCACTAAACCATCAGTGAGGGGCTTCAGAAAGTGTGTGTGTGTGTGTGTGTGTGCGCCAGCAGAAAAGTGGCAGATAAGGTTTACTAAAAACATGTTTGGGATAAAATTAGTCATTAGAAAGTACTAATACTCCATACACCGGCTACATGCATCCTGCTACAAGTAAGGAAGGGTAATTGCTATAGGTTGAATACTACAGACGCCTGCACGTAGTGTAACTCAACCCAAAATGATGTTAAACGTGGCACGGTCTAGCATAGTATTAAAAACAAAGTACCAAGGGCTTGCTTTACCTAACCCAAAGCTGCGGCTTCCCTGTGCCTGCAGCATGTCAAGGTCATTTCTAGCCACTTCCCCTAAGGAAGACGTGAATGCAGTGAGTTTGAGAAGAGCCCAGTTAGTGAAAGAATGAATTAAAAGCTTCAATTTGAGTGCAGATCAGGAAGATTAGAGCCCTTCACTCTGAAAGAGAACCCTAAGGTCTGAATTCTCTGGGTAGTCCCTGTGGAGACAGGGAACATAACACAGGTCCCCGAATCTGAGCGTACTCCAGCCAAGAATCCCTTGAAGTATGAAAGCATTAGATTGAGGACAAATAAGGGATGAATCGTTCTACAGTGAACTTGTGGCCTTTCTGTCCCTTCAAAGATGTTACAGGGGATTCTCAAAAAGACAACAATTTCAAAATTCTCTTTAATCCTAAAAAAGAAGATCCTCCCTTACACACACACAAAAAGCTGATTATTTTTGTTTAGTTTCCCCAAAGACATAATTTACCTTTGAAGGGAAAGTAAGAGGATGAGGGAAAAAAAAGAAGATGATTCTTCCATACAATGGAGGACAGAAATGACGTGGATAATCCAAGATGGCGACAGTCTCAGATCATATGCAATTGCGTAAACCTAGACTCCCAGTTGGGGCAGAACTCGGGTTTCTTCACAGCATCCCCTTCCCTGCAGCCTGGCCCCGCCCTGCCAGTTTCTGTGTGCTTTACTGCTGAGCCTCACCTGTGATTTCCAGAAAATTGCCCCCAGGGCACTTGCAGCCCCTTCAGCACCCAGAGAATGAAGGGGGTCTAAGAGCTTGGCTGTAGCCAGGTACTTTACACCCTGTTTCTGACTACTGAAAAGGGAAGGCTACAGGGAATATAAAAGCCTAGTTACTTTGTCTTGGATTCAAGAGGAAAAGATTACTTTCAAGATTACTGAATTCCTTCCTTTCTTTTCAGTACTAGAGATTTAAACCAGGGGCATTTGCCTACATCCTCAACCCTTTTTATTTTTCATTTTGAGACAGGGTCTCTCTAATTTGCTAAATTGCCCATGCGGAACTCAAACTTGCCACCCTTCTGCCTCAGTCTCTCAGAGTACTGGGATTCCCAGTGTGCACCACAATGCCCAGCTCAGAATTCCTTCTTGAATATGAGATGCAGTTCATATCTGGGGAACTTTGTAGGGTGAGGCTGTGGCCCAGACTTCATCCGAACTTGCACTGTTTTGGGCTCCTTGTCTTTCCTTATTCTGCTTCTTCCACCTTCCTGTCTCATTTCTCTTTAGAGGGTGTTCTTAATGAACCACTTTTCTTTGGCTCTTTCACTTAGGGCTGCTTCTGGAATAAATGAGCTCAGGATAAGCACTCAGGCTTCAAGTCTGCTCAGGTACAACCTGACATCATTTGTAATGGAGGCTCCATACACAGCAGGGTAGGAAGCCTTAGGGGCACCATATGACATAAAGTAGATGCCTGATCCAGTGATCTGTATTAACAAGGTGATAAGAGTACCAGTTTCATTACACATCTTAGTCCCAGTCTCGTGTTGCTATAACAAGATACGTAAGACCAGATACTTTATCTTAAAAAAGAGAGGTGGAAGGATTGAGGGATTCAGATTTACCACACAGTTGTAGAGACTGAAGAGCATAAAAATGGCATGTGCTTGGCTCTGGTGAAAGTCCCAGGTTCTGTGGCCTTACAGTGACAGGAACACACGCAGAAGAGATGACGTGCAAAGACAATAAAGGACTAGGAGGTGGCCAAGCTCGTCCCTTTTATGAAAACCCACTCTTGAGAGAACTAATCTACTTTCCAGGAGTAGTATTAATCCCTTCTGAGCTTGGTGCCCCATGACCTAATTACCTTTGACTGGGTCCCACCTCTGAAAAGGTTCTACCACCCCCACATGTCCACACTAGTAACTAATAACTTAGCATATGAACCTCAGGAGGACAAACTAAATCTAAACTGTGGCATTACAGCCAACAGAGACTTAATCGCACCTTCTTAAAGAGGCTGATGGCTATAACTCAAGGCATTATGTCCCCAAGGGTCACTGCAAAAGTTATCCCTGATACTAGAAAGTTAACACTGGCCCCAGGACCCTTTTTTTCTACCACATGTCTCAAATTCCTGCTCTGCACCCAACAGGGTCTCTATGAAGTAATAAGATATTTAGACACAGGTCTTCTCTGTAAGGAGTTCATAGTCTAGGCCAGCTATCAATAAAGTTTTTCTGTAGGGGGTCAGATGCTGTTGCAGGGCCATACAGACTCTGGGGTAGCTATGCAATGTTGCCATTGTACCACAAAGACACTCGGGGACAATAAGTAAGCTAATTTACAAGGACAGGAGGCAGGCCAGATTTGTCTTACAGCCTGAAGTTTGCTGACCCTGACCTACACCACCTGGTCATGTAACTGCATTAGCTTCCTTCCTGCATCATCCAGCTGAAGAAAGTGTGAAACAGCAGCAGCAGGATGGAATCAATTTCCTAACTACTCCCAGTTTTCTCCAGATACATAAGATAACACTGCTTTGTGCTGCACTTCCCAAGACTACATATAAAGGAACCAGATAAGACAAAATGCCTAAAATGTCAGTGAAAGTGATGAAAAGGAGTTGTTATAAAGAAATGTAAAACATAGGTTAAAGGTAGTGATCATGGATCCAACACACACACACACACACACACACACACACACATACACACACACACAGGGTAGGGAATAAGACAAGAAGTTAAAGGAGAAGCTGGAATTAATAATTTTGTGAAATTTAGCTGAATTTATATTTAAGAACATTAAAGGCAGATTTCAAATATGTCCACCTAACAAGCCATCAGTCTAGAATAAGCACAGAAATGTGTTTCTGGACAGCTATAAAGGAGAAAAAGAGAAGGAAGAGCGGGAGGGAGGGAAGGAGGGAGGGAGGCTAGGCCTGAGTTGCTGCAGGCAGCAGAGGAGGGAAAAGAGGGCCATGCGAGCCTAGCAGTGGGGGGCCTGGCCGAAGCTGAGGGCCCTGCCAGCTCCGAGCTACACCATACCGGAGGTGGTTGCCATGCGTCCTGTAACTCAGCTTTTCCAACAGCAGTGTTCTGACCAAATGCAGGAAGGCAGATGGTTGCTTTCCACTGAAAGCAGAGCTGAGTACACCCCTTCTGAACAACCTGGCAAGATTTTTTAACTCATCCATGTTAACAGCATCCAACAAATAGACCGATCTGCCCACAGGTTAACTACAAGCAGATAACGCCAGCAAGGCACACACACATTAATTGTTTTCCTCAAATGTGACAGAGTCCAAGTAAGCCCATAACCTCGATATACTGGGGGAAGACATGTTGGGAAGAGGGGTGTTTCACAAGATACTGCCCAATGGAGTGAACAGCTTCCTGTGGCTAGATTTAAGACCATGTCTGCCAACCAATGTCTGACTGAACTGTTTGGGTTGGGGCCAGATATTTGGTGTCTAGAATATTAGGCCTATGGGTCAAGATGAGTGCTTGCTTGGAAGAGACCCCAGTAACATCAGGTCAAATACAGGACTTCGAGTCTTCATCTTCGAGTCTTGATCCTCAATGCAAGTAGATGACATCCACTGATGAGTTACAACTAGAAAGGCCATTCTCCGTCTGGACAGTGGTCTCACGCGTTTTCATTTGACACTGGACACATATGTCTTATGGACTCTCCTGGATATAGGATGTATTTCACAATGTAATACAAGGAAGAATGTGGGAGGCACCCTGCCGTCAGTCACCAGCTTGAATGGGTTGGTTCATTCAGTGATACTTGCTGAGCACAGTGCCAGGCTCTGTGCTAGGAGCTAGGCGGGGCGGGGGGGGGTTTAAAAAACAAAGCAAAAAAAAATTTTTTTTGTTGCCTCAGCTTGAAAAAAGTTTAATGAGAGACATTGATGAATTTTTAAAAAATCATCACAAATTGGTGTGATATTTCTTTCCATAGAGGTGATGCACAAGGACTTCGAGAAAGGCCATTGTAATTTGGTGAGAAGGCAGGGGGTAGCACAGCAAAGCTGAGAAAAGCAGAGGAGAGCCAAGTATGATCAGAGAAATTTTCACTTAAGCTGGATCATGAAGGGTATTAAGAGCTTGTCAGACAGGTAATAAAAGGGATTCTGGAGAGATGGACTGCCATGTTCAGAGAGGGAAGACGAAGCGTGACAAGTGTAGGCAGGTGGGGCTGAAAAGAACACACGGGAGACGTCCGCCCTGGGCCAGCCAGGAATTGCCCTCCAGGACAGTTCTGCAGACAAGGTGCTCTCAAGCCTCCTGCACCTACCTTCGACGATGGATGGTGCCATATTGTGTTCTCCGGTTGCTCATGTGTCCCTCCCACGGGCCTAGATACACTGAGGGAGGTCAGGATCTTTGTGGATCTTTCCTACCATTATGTGAGTAAATGGAGAAGAGATTACAGGTTAGAAAGGCAGATTGTAGTGAAGGGCTTTATGTGCCAGGGCAAGGAATTTGGATCTTTTCACGTTACGTTGTACAGAGTCTCTTTTTTTTTTTTTTTTTTTTTTTTTTTTCG
>NW_022900943.1:18752052-18817463 GCF_012274545.1 Fukomys damarensis | reverse complement strand
GCTGAGCTAAATCCCCGGCCCCAGAGTCTCTTTTTAAGTAAAGTTTCAAGTTTATGGAATTCCAAAGTGTTTTTGAGGAGGGGAAAGATTGTGGCTGGAAAACATACAACCACAATGCTTATTTCAGGAAAGCTAGATAAACCATGCGAAAGCCCTTTGTCCAAAACATCTCCTAAAAGACAAGTAACGAGCTTCTCTTCTAACAGTCAGGACATCTCCTGACTGCTTAAACCTGCTGACTATTCTTCCCTTCATGCGAAGTATGTGAATCTTTAATCTTAACCTCAAAATAGCTGCAGTCAGCACTGAGGAAAGGAGAGTTGGAATGGGGGCAGGTAATGCTGAGGCAGATGGCTCGGCCTGGTTTGGTGGACTTTGAGCAGCCAGAGGGCAGCATGAGGCAACTGTGTGTCTGCAGGGCCCAGCAGAGGCAAACGGGGTGGGGAAGCTGCAGAAAGAGAGGTGGAGGCAAAAACATCTTGCCTACATCGCAGTTTTGCCAAGAGCCCTGGCAGATACCCAGCCAGCCTCCAAAAACCATCTTCAATGCTGCTTTGCACAAAATTGCTGACGCCTGAATTTAAATATCAGGATTACTTGAGGTTCCCGAAGTCCCAGCACCCCTGGTTCCAACTACAGTCACTGGACTTACTAACTGCAGCTCCTCCAGCCCAGCCAGGTTTCTTTTCCTAGATACCTCATCTGTCCCCCTTCTGGAAGACTAACAGTGCAAAGGGGAAGAAAGGTGGAGAGGAGAGCAATCTACGCATTCACTCACGAATCTCTCTCATCTTTTCCTTTTTTACTGTTAGTTTATCCTTTGCCTGCCTTCAAGTAAATAAAGAATCTCCTCCTCTGAAAAGTCAAAGGTCAGAAGGTCCCCAGACAGCCAAAAGAAGCAGCAGTATGTTCAGAAAGACCTTCTTGTAACAATAAAATAATCTCCCAAGAATTCGGATGTAGCTCAGTGGTAGAGCACTTGCCAAGCATGCAAAAGATCCCAGGCTCAATCTCCAGCACCACAAATAATGATAGTAATAATCTCCTACAGTTAAAATTCACCTGGAGCAAGGGCAGTCCCCACCCAGCAAGGGGAAATCAGTGTTTTTGGTTGTCACAACTTGGAGGATGACAGTAGCATCTAGAGGTAGAGGCCAGGGACACAGTTCAACATCCTGAAGTGCCCAGGACGGCCTCACCAGACAAAGAATTCTCCAGCCCAACATGTCAGTAATGCTGAGGTTGAGGAGGCTTGGCCACTCAGATGCAAAATGCAACTCCAAGAAAAATGGCACAGTTCCTGTCATGTAAAGGAACAAGATCCCAATAATGAATGTAACCGTACTGTATTCCTAAAATGTACCAATTAACTCAATGGCGGGGGGGAGTGGCACAGTGTAGTTGTCTCAACATCTATAAACTTCCAAAAGACATTTAAAAATGTCCCAAGTCCTGACAAATTGAAGTCAGGCACAGTGTCGCACATGCTGTTTACTACCCCTTTCCAGAGTTTCACATTCTCCCTCTGCTCTGCTTGCTCTCGCCTGTGAATCAAAGACTGAATTAGGACATCGCACAGTCGTGGTGTCTGAATGGTCAACGATGAACCACTCGGCAGGTCTCAATAGTTCCTGTCTGTCCTCTTGAGTACCAGTCTTGGATTTAAAAAAAAAAAAAAGCAATCATTGCCATGAAGAATGAGAAGAGAGGAACCCAGAGACTTTAACCTGTCATTCCAAATCCACAGGTATTCTGCTGATCCAGGGAAAGTCTAGCAAAGCTCAGCACTTCTCTTCCCAAGGATGGTGTCTGAGAGACAGCAGTCATTTTGTGTGTGGGGTGGGGGAGAACAGACCATTGTGTCCTGGTTACTGCAGAATGGGCAGGTATAGTCCAGGCTCTTGTGTACAGCGAGCAGTGTATTGCAAGTGTACACCAGGTAGCAAGTGGTAAGCAGCTACTTTGTTGTTGTTGTTTGTTGTTTGTACCAGGGATCGAACTCAGGTCCTTGTGCTTGTGAGGCAGGTAGTGGAAACACTGAGCTAAATCCCTGGCCCCAACTGCATTTATTGAAGATCACAGGAAGGTGCGTTCAGGGTGAGTCTGTGCCAAGATAAGGCACAGACAGAAAAATGGTGTGGAGGTGACAGAAAAGTGAGAGCACTGCACATAGATCATAGCACACAAAAGCGGTAAGAGTAACCACCACTGATAAATCAGGCTTTCGGAACTTAAAGGATGTGAGCCTCAGCCCAGGATGGCTGAATCTCTAGGCGTGGTTGACCAGAATGACTGAAAGGGTTCTGAGTCGTCTTAGGGACTCTCCACACCCATGCTTGGCCAAGAATTCACTCTGATCTCAATTACATGCATGACAGGTCGTACATATTTATGAACCCTTAATGAGGTGGGAGGAGGGTGAAGGTCAAGCCAGGAGTTCCAACGGGCATGTGCTCTCGCCTACAGCATCGGAAATCTCCAGGGGTTTTATTATTTTACTTTCCACCTCTCTTAAGTTAATGGGAGGAGGACTGGCTGTAGGGTGCTGTTCAGAATTAAATGGGTGGAAGGAAGTGACTCCCTCCGCGCCATTGTTTCTAGCTGTCCTACTCTGACAGAGAAAGTAGGTGAAATGATGTTGGGAGCCCCGGTGGAATTGTCCAGGTCTCAGTCCAGCTCATCTTGTGAGTGAAGCACGAAAGAGAGTCACAGTTCCCGTGATCACAGTCAAAGTTATGTTCACCAGCCACCTGACGACACTGACCACATTCAAAACATTCACCGCAACTAGTTACTCTCACCTGAGTAGACAACAGGGCCCTGCTTCAAAAATCAGTCCTTGAAGTAAAGGAATGAAGACTGCCACATCCCCTCTTTAATATTCCAAACAAGGGCTGCAGAAGTAAAATACCACAGTGAATGGAATGGTTATCATACTGTACAGGAAAGCCAGTTACTGACAAGTACCTCAAAGTCACCTGTGCCACCTGAGGAACATAATGTTCAGCTACTGAAGGAACTGTGTGTGGTGCATGCGACTCTATTATACAGCATGTAATTAAAGGCACAGGGCAGAAGATACCTCTATCAAACAGGTCATTCACTAAAAGACTGGGTTCTTTCCAGTGCGTTTAAGATTATAAACCATAGCTGGAGCCTACCACATAACCACATTTCAAAAACATCATAGCTTTATGTAAAATGCACAGTGGTTGTACTGAATAGAAGGACGCCTGAGTTCTCTATTCAGTGTATTACAAAGACAGTGTCATGAGTTTCTTCTGCCATTCCTGGGGTAATGGAGTCAATTCTTGATAGCTAAGGCCCTATTACAGTTCCTGACACCAGGCCCAGAAAGTGATAGACCACAGCTCACTAGTCCTCATGTACTGTTTTTTTTGTTTGTTTGTTTTGTTTTGTTTCTTTCCTCATTGAGTTTATTGGTACATTTTAGGTATACAGTACAGTTACATTCATTATTGGGATCTTGTACCTCTACATGACGGGTCTTGGTTCTCATTTTTCCCCCTTGTCCCTGCCCTCCCTTCACCCCTCCTCCCCTCCCCCTTTACAAACACTTCATTTCCATTTTTTCATTTTCTCATATTTTTTGTTTTCCCTTATTCCCTTTCCCCTACCCTTCCCACTTTCCCTACACCTTTAGCCCTTTTCTATTTCACATTGTCCATTATATCATTAAGATCTTATGTAATATTATAGTTTATTCACAGCAGAGAAACTATTCGGTGTTTACACATGTGTGACTTATTTATTTCACTTAGGACTATATCCTCAATACCTCACGTACTGTTGATGAACATAAAGAGCAGGGACTAAATTATTGCCCCAAACAGCCAGGAAATGGCAAAGGCTGAACCGGAAGTCAGGCCTAACCATGCTCAAAATCTCTACATAAGATCAGAAGGTTGATTCCATCTGATTCCAGGGCCCTATCCTTTCCCCTACACCTCTCTGCAGGTACTGAATGGAGTCACGCACTTATTTACTTAGCAGTCACTCACTGAGTACCCTAAGAAAGTGATAAATGAGAGAGGCCTTGGCATTCCCTTCGTGGGAATTACAGTCTGATGGGAGGCGGGAGACAGAGGACTCTAAGCAGACAAATAAACAGATTCTTTTGGATCATACTAAGTTCCATGAAGCAACTAAATCAAACTAGTAGGATAGGAAGTCACTTGGTGAGGAGTTGAGTTATATGCAGGATGGTTCAGCAGAAGGCCTTGAAGAGATGCCACTGAGCTGAAATGAACACGACAAAAATAGGTGTGGCAAGATCTGGAAAAAGAACATTCCAGAGGCAGCGGCAAGAACAAAGGCTTCATGGTAGGGATGCCATGGTCAACCGTGGTCAGGAAGAACACCAGTGTGACTGTACTTTAAGATCTACAGGAGCCCAAGGTAGGATAGCACATTGTGGTGGAATTCCTGTGTTTAAGTATGTGACTTCATTCTCTGATTCTCCTTTCAGTTCTGTGGTGCTGGAGATTCTACCATAGGCCTTGTGCATGCTCAGCCAGAGCCCTACCACTGAGCTACATCCCAGCCCAAGTATGTAGCTTAATTCTAAATTAAGGATGGAATATAAGGATGTCAGCAGCAAGTCTGGAACCACCAGGGAAGTAGCACACCACTGTAGTGCTGACTGTCAGAGCGGGGAGAAGCTCCTGAAGCCATGGGTTCCCACCATTATGAAGACAGCTGCTAAGTGGTCCCCCAGAAGGGCTGCTATGGCCCTGGGATAGCGGCACTCATTGTGGATGAATTGCGTACTCTAGCATCAAAACACATTGTACTGCCCAAGAGGAGATTTCCCTGGCTTGCTAAGCGTGTAAAATGGCATCCATCATTAAGATTATGAACATTCTGGTAATGCCAACAGGAATGCAGCATTTATAAATGAGACAGGGGAGGGGTTCACAGAGGGGTCAGAAAATTGCAACAGGAAAGAAGCAACTAAAAGTGTAGTGCTAGCCAGGCACAGTGGTGCCAACCTGTAATCCCAACACCACAGGAGGCTGAGGCAGGAGGTTCACAAGTGGGAGCCCAGGCTGAGCAACTTAGCAACCTTAGCAACTCAGCTAGACCCTGCTCAAAAAATCAAGTAAATAATTTTAGAGCTGGGGGTAGAGCTCAGTGCAAAGGCCCTGGGTTCAAATATGAAAGAAAGGAAAGGAGAGGGGAGGGGAGGGGGAGAGGGAGATAGGGAGATGGAAGGAAGGGAAGGGAAGGGAAGGGAAGAAGGAAGGAAGGAAGAAGTCAGGAAGGAAGGAAGGAGGGGAGAGTGGGAGGATGGGGAGAGAGGCGAGGTGGGACGGGGCAGGAAAGGAAGGGGAGGAAAGGAGGGGAAGGGAGGGCAGATGAGAGGAGCGGAGCCCTGCGATGCCAGCAGCCCTGCACTGGCTGTAACGTACTCGGGAGACAGCCTTCCGGAAAAGTTGTCAGGCTTCACTCGTCCTACAGCGATGCTGTGCATGTGGGGGCTGGCGTGGGCAGAAAACCCACTTAGGACTGCTTTGTGTCACTGTGACAGGAACAGCCCCGGACAGAACAGGAGCCAGACAGTCTGAGTCCTAGTTCTGTCACCTCCGCTAACTCTGACCTGGGAAAGTTACTGAAATTGTTCTTCAGTGCGGGGACAGCGAGAGGGTCTTCTTAACAGATCAGGACGGTGAAAAGGTCTCCTTGGTGTATCTCCCTCGTGGGAACACTGTGTAGAAAACGAGTATTTCCTTCCAAAGCAGTGAGACAAGCCCAGTAAAAGTGGGAGTGTACACATGCGGTTGTTCTTATCTGCACTGATGTCCAGGTGGGATGCACTCAAACCTTAGTCAATAATGGCACAGGTGACGTGTAGATGTCTCAAATTAGTGGAAGTGATACCCAAAGACCAAGGTTTGGGTAGTAAATGAAACATGAGACACAATATTAAGGGTTCTGTTGGTGGTATCAGTGCAAGGACAGAGCAGGGATCTTGGAAGCTTGAGGCCCTTAAGTGGGAGTTTACAAAGCTGTGGTTTCCTCCGGTCCCTTCCAGAGGGAGGCCAGACTCAGGTAGATGCAGGAACCTGGACTCATCCTAACGGGGAGGCGCCTCTACTCCACTGTGTTCCTACCGTAACACAAGCCCAGGAAACCAACCGAGCTAAAACAAGCTGTCTCAAGTGTCATGCCTCTCTCCACAAGGCAGCACAGAACTGATGCATTATGCTGTTGCTCATTGTGAAAAACCACAATTATGTTCCGTCATGGCGTCTGCCTCCCAGCCCACCGGGAAGCGATTCCAGGCAGCTAACCCGGTTATTCTTCCATTCATAGATCCAGCAAATATTTGGACCCTGCTCTCTGCCAGGCACTTTGCTATGTTTCATAACCAGTGAACCCGATGAAGCTGCTGACCCCACAGGAGCTTCCAGGCTAATGGAAGAGTTGGACACCAAATCCAAAATCACACAAACAAACACTTACTCATAAGCCCTGCTAAGAGTATGAGGGAGAAACACAGAGTGCTATGAAAACATCTAACACCGAGACATTAGGGGCTCAGGGTTTCTTAGGAAGTGACCTTTACGCCAAGCTATACAGAGTAAGTAGGAGTTTGCCAGGCAAAGAGCAGAAGAGCCTGGGGAAGAGGAGGGCTGTGTGCCACGATCCTGAGGCAGGAAGGAAGGGAACTCCTGCCAGTACCTAAGAGCAGACCAGCAGGACAGAAGCATAATGTACAAGGGAGACAATGGTACAAAATAAAGCTGGAGGAACAGACAAGGGCCAAGTTATACAAAGCCTTTAAGGCAGGATAATGCTTTGAATTTTCTGTTCAGTTCAAAATCTGTGAAGGGTTTTATTTAGGAATTGAGTCGCTGGTGTTGGTAACGGAGAGTGAGTGTGCCTGCGTGTGTGTGTGTGTGTGTGTGTGTGTGTGTGTGCACGCATACGTGATTTGAACTGCATTTCAGCATCAATCCAAGAGTTCTCATTAGATATTTCTGGGAGCCTCAATAAGTATCAGATTTTTCAGATTTGGAGCTTGAAAACTTAATTTCTAGGTTCAGTTTTGCCCTTCTATGATGGCTACATGGACCTGATCCTAGATCCTACCTGTAAAAGTAAGCAATTGGACTCAATTTTACCAGTGTGGTCTTGACTAAGGTAGCATAGCTCTCATATCTGCAAATATTTTTTTTTTTTTTTTTACTACGGGACATTGAAACTAGTCCTTTGCTCTAAGGTAAAACTTCAGCCCTTACTTATTTTGAGACAGGGTCTCACTAAGTTACTGATTTGCCCAGGCTGGGCTCCAACAAGTGATTCTTCTACCTGAGCCATCTAGAGATCTGGGAGGCATCACCGTACTCAGCTATGTTCTGGAAATTTTATCGTAGATTTTTGAGAAGTGTTTTTGCTTACCCTTCCTCACTAGAAGGTACCACTGGCACTTAGTGGGTAGGGCCCACAATACAGCGTTGTTCTCTGTCCACATAGCTTTCCAGTGTCACAGCAGAAAGCCATTTCAGACAGAAAGACCTGGTTATGACTGTCTGGACGTAATTCCACCTTATATTTGAACGTTCTTAGTAAGTTGTAAATTTTCCCAATTATGCAACTATCTTGAAAATCAAGGGAGATGGCATTTTGTTTGCTTTGGAATTTTGCCAAAGGTTGTTCTCCACTTTGGAAAATCAACTCGCTAGTAACAAATGCGCTTATTGTTTTTGAACCCTTTATCTGTCTACATTTGTGCCTGTCTCGTTCATAGAAATCCTTGACATAGTTATGAGCCTCTGACTACTTCCCAGTAGCTTCCAGAATGGACATCCATTAGGGTTTATAGCTAGACTGCCACCCCCAGCCTCAAAGGTGGAGCTTTGGAAAGGTATTTGGATTGTAGGGGTGGCACAGTTTACTTGCTGTTAGGAGTTAGGGTTTGGTCCAAAGAGAAGGGTCAGTAGGGTGTGACCTGGGTCTACCTCCCTCCCCAGTTACTCCTTTCTCTCTGCTTCACGGTCACTATACCATGAGCAGCTTTCCTGTGCCCAAGCCCTTCTTCCATGCCTTCTACCCTGGAAGACAGCTGACCATGGACTAACCCTACTGAAACAGTGAGGCAAAATAAACCTCTTCTCCTTCAAGTTGTGGGTGTTGGGTAATATGTTCCAGCAAAGAGAAAGTGACTAAGACAACAGGCTTGCATGCTAATAAACTGTGGTTTATTAAAATATATAAAATATTATAATGGTTCTGTGTAATGCTGATCCCAAGGAAAGACAATCAGATATAACCAAGGATGATTAAATCTAGGAGTCTGGGTATTTGGGGGTTGTGCTGATGTTCAGATTAGGGTAATTCAGAAATTTCTACTAGTACTAATCTTTGGGAAGAAATGGATACCAAGCTAAAACTGAATACCTTTTTATTTTTCTTTAAAGGATGTTTCCTGTGTTTGTTTGTTTGTTTTTGTCCTGGTTTATTGTTTTGGTTTTGCTGAAGAACTACTAATTCACGCTGTTTCTCTTTCTTTGTTGTGGTTTTATTTGGGGGAGGCAGTGGGGCTTACATAGGTTTCATCTATGTGAAGACCTATTTTATAATAATCATATTCTTCAATATCCTCCTTATTTGAAAAATTAGTCTACTATATTAATATTTTCTGTGCTTATATCTATAGATAAATTATACTATCTATAAATTTTAGGGATCTAGCTACTTACTATCTTTGAAGTGTGTCTTACTAACTTTAATATGTAAGAATTCTATGCAAAAATCGTGTTTCAGTAAGTGATGTTATCAAGTTCACCATCAGAAACAGGAAGTCATCTTGGTACCCACCACCACCATCACCTTTTTGTCATACTGGGGAATGAAACCAGAACCTTTGCACTACACAAAATTCCAGCCCTTTTTTTATTTTTTTATTTTGGCTGAGATTATAGGTATGCACAATCACATCTAACTAAGAAACCATCTTGGTATTATTTGCTCCCCAAAGATGATGAGGAAGCCAATTTACTTTTGTGATATTATATCTCAGAGTCTAATCATGAGAAGAAGAAAAAATTAAACATATTCACATTGAGTGACATTTTACAAAATATCGATAGACACTTCTCAAGACTGTGCAGGTCACGAAAATGAAGGAAAGTCTTGAGAAACAGAGGATACAACAATGCACTAGGGCATTCTGGATGGAATCTTGGAAGAGAGGAAGGATCTTCGTGGAAAACGGATGAACTTTGCATCAAGTAGAGTTTAGCTCAGAGTAACATAGCTGGAATATAGCCCGGGGCAGGGCACATGCCTGATTTTAAGCCCCAACACCTCCTCCCTAAAACAGAGTAAAGCAGAGGAATGGTAATGTACAAATGTAAGTTTCTCAGTTTGGGCAAATGTACAACCATTATATGAGACTTCACTAGTAAGGGAGATTGGTAAAGGAAAAGGAACTTTCTGTACTATCTTTGCAAACTTTTCTATCAATCTAAAATTTCTCTAGATTTTTTAAAGTCTGTTTTACAAAATAAGAAGACATTAGTGACCCTGTATTTGAACATAACTTAAGGAATTTTTTCCTAAGGTATACAATAACCATCCTGTGATAAGATGGAATTAAAGTAGAAGAAATGTTACCTCCTCCTCCAGAGTTAATGAGAACTACTACTAGCCAAGGTGAAATGCCACGTGCTTAGTGAACATACAAATACCCAGAGGCAATAAAGAGGGAGGCAGTGCAGTCAGGGGTCAATAAGATGAATTCAGCCCAGGTTTTGAAGGGGCAGAGGTGTATTAATGGCAACATAGAAAGCTGATGGACAGAAGTAAAAAGAAGGCTAAATAAACAGTCTGTGCTTAAGAAAAGTTTGTTCCAGGCAGAGTAGGTGAGAATAATAAGTAAAATAATAGCAAGTACCTATAACACTTTCTGTCTGTCAAGCATGTCTTTCTGGTTTTGGTTTTTGGTTTTTTTTGTTGTTATTGTTGTTGTTTGTTTGTTTGTTATTTGTTTGAGACAGGGTATCATGTAGTTCGGGCAGGCCTGAACTCACTCTGTAGCTCTAGCTGGCCAGGAACTCAAGGAAATCCTCCTGCCTCAAACTCCTGAGTGCTGGGATTACAGGCGTGCACCACCACACCCAGTTACCAAGCACTTCTTACACATTTTATAAATGCTATCTCATTTAATGCCATAACAATAGATGGGATTATTTCGTCTATTTCAATGGGCAAGAAAAGTGAGACAAAGGGAATATTTCCCTGTGTCTTGGGTTGAACCCTAAGAATTGACCATTTTTGTTAGTGAAAAATATTCTATGCTCAGAAAGTTCAAATGGTCTGTATTTACCCAATCAGTCACCGGCACAGACACATGTCTATGTGTCAAACATCGCTGGCCTTTGAACCTTGGCACACCTGGCCTGTAGTGCCTCTCACCAACACAGCTGGCATTTCTGGAGTGCTTGCTGTATGCTGGGCACTGTGTTAAAGGTTTATCTACATCACTAACTCATTCATCTTCAAAACAATACCTTTACTTGAAATAGCTGTGATTGTCACCCAGGTGAAGGTCACAGAAACAGAGGCCCAGGGAGTGTAGGTGTCCTGCTACCCATCATACAGCTAATAGAGGGAAGATCTGAGATCTGGACCCCTCCAGCTGGCTCCAGAGCCTGGGACTTGTGTCATCTGTTCCCTGTGTGTTTGTGGATGTGGGAGGATGTAGACAGAGACCACTGCAGATGCTCTAGAGAAGAGAGGCTTTCCCATCCTATCTCCAGGCATCTGCTAAGGGCTTTCCATCTGGTGGGATTCACAGGAGGGAGATGCATTCTCTGGCCAGCTCAAAATGATTGTTAATGTTAGGTGGGATGGAAAATCGATCTCATAAACGCTTAAAAATAAGCAAGGACTGGTCATTCGAGAGATGCAGATGAAAACAACACTGAGATTCCACCTCACCCCAGAAAGAATGCCTGCTATCAAGACATCATCCAATAACAAATGCTGGCGGGATTGTGGGGAGAAAGGAACCCTTCTCCATTGTTGGTGGGAGGGCAGACTGGTACAACCACTATAGAAATCAATATGGAGATACCTTAAACAGCTAGGATTTGAAGTAAAATTTGACCCAGCAATTCCTCTGCTGGGTATCTTCCCAAAAGAATTAAAAGAATCCTATCACAGTGATATATGCTTACCCATGTTCATAGCAGCACAGTTTGTAACACTAAAACTTGTAAACAGCCCCATCACCCATCATTTGGAGACTAGATAAAGATGTGGTTTGTCTATAAAATGGAGTACTACTCAGCCATAAAGAATGAGAAACTAGATACATTTATAGCTAAGTGAATGAACATTGAAGACATACTGTTAAGTGAAATAAATAGGACATACATGTATAAATACCATATAGTTTCTCTAGTCTGATAAATTAAAAGTGTGAATAAGGATCAAAATGTATAATTGATATTGTGTAATAGGAAGAAAAGGTCTAAAAGTGTAGGGGAAATGGAAGGGATGGGGGAAAGTAAGAGGGAAAAGAAAAAATAAAGATAAAAGGAAAAAACTGGAAACAAAGTCATTGTAAATAGGGAAGGGTGGAGGGGGTGAAGGGAGGGCAGGGGAATAGGGAAAAAATAAAAGCCAAGATGTGTCATGTAAAGGTACAAGATGACAATGATGAATGTAACTGCACTGTATATGTAAAATGTACCAATAAAAAAAATAAAAATAGGGCCAGGGATTTAGCTCAGTGGTTCTGCTGCCTGCTCGCAAGCACAAGGACCCGAGTTCAATCCCTGGTAGCAAAATAAATAAATAAATAAAAATAAAAAGGGAGAATAAAAGAAAATGGAATAAAAGGAAGAGAGACAATGTAAACTCTTGGGAGATAAACCAGCAGAGATATTCCCAGTGATTCCATACCTGGAATGGAGAACTTCATTTGGAACTGATGAGTTTCTCCCATGCTCAAGTGAAAACGCTGGTCAGGCAGCGACATTTACTTAGAGCTTGTCTAGTAGTCAAGGGGCTGTGTCATTTGACCCGATATTTAATCTTCTTAGGGTACCCCAAGGCTCTCTCAAGTAGACAGGAAAAATATAGTTGAATGTTGATCTCCAGCAAATTTACTTTTTAAAATATTATTTAATAATATGACCTAAACTTCAATAACTCTATCAGGTAAATTTGAGTCTCAAAAGTCTGAATCATAGAATTTTTAAAAATGCAATTCCATTACTTTTACATGTGTACAACATCTTAAATTATGTTAGAGGTTGCCTAGCAAAAAGATTCTACACACATGCCAGGCATGATGGCACATGCCTGTAATCCCAGAACTCAGGAGGCTGTAGCAGGATGACTACAATTTCAATGTCAGCCTGTGCTATTTATTCATCAAGACCCTGTCTCCAAAAGCAAACAAACAAAAAAAGCAAAAAAAAAGAAGGTTCTGCACAAAATACAAAGTCTCAGAATCCAAAGTAATTCAAATCTTGCTTGAGCACTAGGCAGCTCACCCCATCAAATCTGCACAAAGATGAAAATACCCTTAATCTCATTACATCAGTGTTAAAATGGAACAAAGGAAGTCCTATGAGCCACTGCTTATGGATCAATATTCCCAGTCAGTTCCATAGAAACACAGCTTAGATTGGACACAGACTTAAATAAGGCCTAAGCCAAAAAAAAAATGTTTTTAACTAATTAAAATTAAATAGGTACTTATATTTATATTTCAGTAAGATTGTATTGGCACCTCTCTGCCCACATGACCCTGTATACCTGCCATTGATACTAGTATTCTATGATAACAAATCTACCAGATTTTGAAGCCAAACCCATACACACGACTGTGAATATCTTGATTGGTCTCAGACACTGACACACAAACTCCCTCTGGTTGATGAAGCCAAAATCCTGTGCTTGATTTTCCTACACTCAGCACCACTGGTTCCTATTATAATCTGGAACCAGTTGGAACAGGTGCATATCCATGACAACCGATAGTATAACCAGTTCCGTCCATCACCTAGTAACACGAAATAATAGACTATGCTCCATGACACACAGCAAAATAAAATTTAGCTTTGTTTATAGCTTACATAAGCATTGTTTTAGCTGCTCGTCAGCCTCTTTTCTGCAGTGATCCTGCTACAAAACCAACCCTAGTGTGATAAAGGAAGCTATCAGTCAAGGTAGGTACAAAGAGCTAGGCCTAAGCAGCTTGCATATTCTTGGGCATATCCACACTACCTAGTGAAAGGAGGAAGATTTTCTTGCTGTGGATTAGAAACAAATCAGGGGTATACAAGACCCGAGGAGATCTTCCACTGAGTTACTGAGCATAGAGGGTAAATCACCCTGTCTAACACACTGTATTAACCTAACATTGTTTACGTCCCTGTCAGAGAGAGAGCACCAGTTTACTCATTTCCAAAAGACTTAGTGGACACTAAGTAAAGTGAGATCTGGGCTTTTCCATTTCCTTCCCCATATTTGTGGTGATGTTTTCCATTTGCACTGAACGTATTAGCTTCATAGATGTGGCTAGAAAGTACGCACCTTTGGCCAAAATCTCTTATGGTCAAAATTACCCATAAAAGTCATTATGACATGGAAAGAGAATTGCTTACAGCCATCATCATTTGATAGCCACTGGCCCATATACAAGGATGGAATGCAAGGAAAGTCTAAAAATAGATACATGGGTATGAACCTACACTTCCCCTAAAATGACTCTCAGATACCTCATAAAATTTGACCTAGATATTCCCCTGCTGGGTATCTTCCCAAAAGAATTAAAAGAATCATACCACAGTAATATATGTGTACCCATGTTTATAGCAGCACAGTTTGTAATAGCGGAAATTTGGAAACTGCCCATCAACAAGTGACTGGATAAAGAAAATGTGGCCTTCTTTTTACAAAATGGGGTATTACTCAGCCATAAAGAATGAGAAACTAGAGGCATGTATAGCTAAATGGATGCACACTGAGGCCACACTCTTAAGTGAAATAAATAGGACACACATGTGTAAATACCAGATAGTTTCTCTGGTATGAAAACAAAGTGTAAATAAGGATCAAAATGTATAATTGAAGAAAAGGTCTAAAGGGGAAGGGGAAGGCCCTGAGTTCAATCCTCAGCCACACACACACACACACCATATTGTATACCTAAAATACACCAATAAATTTAATGAATAAAAAAGAAAACCCTTACAATGAGAAACAGCTCAATATGATGGTTAACCTTACGGAATCGTAAGTGTGAATCCAGGCTCTGCCCTAGCTGTGTATTGCTGGACAAGTTACTCGCCAACTTGTACCTCAGTTTATTCATCTGTAAAACAGATAAAAGAGCCATACCTACCTCATATTTTTTCCTCTTATATTTTATGAGTTGAAATTTACAAAGCATAATGCCTGAAATGCAAGTGCTTAATAAGTCTGGGGATTTTGGTTTTTGTTTGGGGTACTGCAGCTTGAACCCAAGCTCTTTGCACTGAAGTACATCCCCAGTCCTTTTTTTTATTTTGTACTTTGAAGCAGAATCTCAGTGAGTCTCTAAATTATGCAGGCTAGGCTCAAACTTGCAATCCTCCTGACTCAGCCTCCCTGAGGGCTGGGATTACCAGTGTCTGCCACCATAGCTGGTTTAATAAATATTTGTTAAACAAAACATTTTTAAATTAAATGAACGGGTTAGAATTTCTAAAGTGTTCCCTGCAACATTTGTGCTATGTTGTCTTAATTATCAACCTCTCTAGCCTTAATACTTTGTAAAAAACAAAAATGTCTTGGTTATTGTGCTTCTCAAGTACCTGACCTAAAACCAAGCATGTCCTTCTCTAGAATGGCTGTCAGCTATAACTGGAATTACTTGCTAAATAATTGTAAATGTTTGCTATACTTGAGTTTGAAACGTACTGGATCAGAACCAATATCAACCCTGCTCTTTGAAAAGTTGTAAGGAAAATCTTGACCACCTGCCTGGTTTTGTACAGTTACCATATCCTGTTGTAGCCGGAATGAACAGCTATCGTGCTCATTCTGTTGGACCTTATTGTTACGTCACCTTCAGTAGCATCACACCGTGCACAATTCACAGTCGTCTGTTGGCTGCCTTGCATGTAGTAAGCTACTCCTCTATTTCTTGTTAGCTAACTTAGCAGTCAAGCTGAACTTGACCTCTGAAATTGGCTGAACTTCCGGTTAGCTCTGTTCCCTCCTCCCTTGTTGTCTCCCCTCCCTTTCCTCTGTCTCTCTGCTCTGGGTGTGCGTGATTCATGGGGGTGTGCGCACATGGACCTGTGTTATCGTGTGATCATTGAGAATGCAGCACAGAGCATGAGCATTACCTCTGGCTGAAGAGTTGCATGAGATGTGGAGACAGAGAGAGAGAGAGAGAGAGACAGAGAAACAGATAGACTCCCCCAAGTCTGTACTACATGAGTACTGGTCTAGCGGACCAGTGAATGGCTTTTGTTTTACATTTAGGCAAGGTATATAAGTAGAAAAAGACCAACCTGTCTCCTTTCAGTAGGACCTAGAAAGTGGCCAATTTTTATACGGTTGTGGTTTAGTTTTAGGATTTTCCCACAGGTCTACCCAAGCCAACCGGGCCAAAGGAAATGCTGCTCATGCACCATTGTTCAGAATACAGTTGCATGAAGCACTAGCTTATGAAAATATGATGGCAAATGACAGACCATGAACAAGGCCATGGATTCAGTCCTCAGCACCACACACACACACACACACACACACAGTAATGGCCTTTTCTTTTTTCTTTTTTTTTTTTTTTTTTTTTTTTTTTTTTTTTTTGGTGTCAGGGATCAAACTCGGGACCTTGCTCTTGTGAGGCAGGTGGGGGCACCACTGAGCTAAATCCCCAGCCCAATGGCCATATTCTAAAAACACAAATGTAGGTCACGTGTGTCCACTTTGTATTCTGCAGTGTTTGTACAGTGGCAAAGTAAAACCACCTTGTCTTCAAATATTCTAATGAGCAAGACCCACTACGCTGATTTCTTGGGGGGAGGAGAGGGGAAAATACAGATTTTCAGCAAACTGTCTCTTGTACTTTAAAAAAAAAAAAGAAAACCTTCATATCTTCATGAAGAAGGGAAATGAGGGTATAAATCTACCCCCTCTGTTATATATTTTAAGATGGAGGTGCTCACTGCTGAGTAAAACTGTCTAGAATATTTTCAGACCACGCACTGGCTTCAGCTCTGGGTTGGATTTTCTACCTCTGGAAAGGGTAAGGTACTTAGGAAAGGAGAGGTTTTGCCTGTACCTCAGTTTATTGTTCTGGGCACAGCGGGTGTGGTGAACAGTGTGTGCTGAGCAACAACCATGTCGGAGTTTAGCAGCAGTGAGAAGAGCTGGGCTTGTGCCCTGGTGCCATCAATAGAACCCGTTCCCTCTCCCAGGCCTCATACCGGGAGGTTTTCATCTATCTGTAAAAGTTGCTTTTGCTCAAATCAGATGAGAAATCATCTTTCCCTTGGTGGACTGCTATTTGGCCAATAAAGGCAGGCAAGCCGTGGGTGGGCAGGGGCCAGAGAGAACCCTGCGTGGGCTCTCACACCCGTCTCCTCAGCCTCCATTTCTTTATGGTAGGTGACATGCAGAGGCGGCTGAGGTCATTCTGCAGGCTGCTCTGGTCCCCTGGGGGGCTGGGGGTGCTCCCTGTTTCCTTTAAGGGCCTCACGGATCTGTTGGGACAAATAAAAGCAATGAAGAAAAGGCTTACTTAGTGGACAAGAAACCAGGCAGGAGCTGGAGGAAGGAGAATTGCTGTTTCTTTCGTAGATCCAATAAAGAGTCATGATAAATAACAATGCCCTACCATTATATTCATCTTACCGGAGCCTGCCTTTACCCTCCGACGTCTTTTCAAAGGCGCCGTGTCATGCCCTCCTCTCTAACTGCTCTCCGCAGCAGTCCTTCAGACACAGGGATCTTCCTACGCTCCCGGAACACACTCACGGCAAAGCCGCACAAAGCACCTCTCCCAGGAGCCTCTTGGCCAGCTCCGCCCCTCAACGCACACACTGCGGGGCCCTCATGCCCCTGCTCTACTCTTTATTTCTTTCACAACACTTATCACCTCCCCCCTACCTGCTCCGTGTATTCATTCATTATGTACTGTTTCTGTCCCTTTGGCCACCATCACCACTCCTGCTGGCCATCACCATGGCCTTCCCGGAGCGGAATTGCAGAAAGGCTGCGATCTCTGCTGTATCTCTCCCTGGGGTGGCCGCAGCCCTCACAACATGCCGTGGCTCCTGGCAGGAGCTCCACAGACACATGTTGGATGAACAACAGGGAAGGTGGTGTGTCCCATTGTCGTTATTAATATTATTTCTATTGTCCTAATTATGCCAGGCTTTGGGATGAGGAAACGGAGGTTCAGACACATCCGTGGAGTCCCCTAAAGGCACACGGAGGACAAAATGTCAGAGTGAGGTCTCAAACTGAACCCATCCAGGTGACTTCAAGGAATGGTTAAAATGGTTCAATCAGTTGTGGATAATTACCAAAGCAGGGAGTGCAGGATAATTGGATTGTTTTAAATATCCAAACCCCAAAGAACACCGAAGTACCTTTCCCATCCTCTGTTTTCTACATCCCACTCCACTCCTGCATTTCATTGGCATTTGAGTTTGTTGTTTTTAAGAGCTAAACCAAGATGGAAAACGTTCATTTATTTTAAAGGAGGAAAAGTTCAATTTAGCTAACATATTTATTGGAACTGACATGTGTCACCATGTGTTAGTCCACTGTGCAAGGGTGTACCGTCCCCTCACTCTGTTAATATAGCAATGGTGGTGTTTACATTCAGCACACAGTTGGATATTCACAACACAACAGCAAGTGCAGGGCACTGGCATCCAACCCTGCCAACAGCTGTTTAGGTTCTAAGCAGAACGTGGGCTGCATGCTATCCAGAGTCTTTGATGTTTGAGGATCATCAGCTGAAGGGTGGAAAGCTCAACTTGTAAGAATAAACAGAGAGGAGCAGGCAGGAGTGCGGGGCTCAGGATCTGGATGACAGCGAGGAGAAACAGGGCACAGGCAGGAAAGTGTGCCAGCAGATCAGAGCCAGGGGCGTGAGCTGCAGTGCAAATGGATTTCTTGCATTGTCACTTACAGGGGAATTTATAAACAATGTCAGTGGGAACTTGGGTTTGTTTACATACACATTCCTAATATTAGGGGCCTTACTGATTGCTGTGTAGATGTCATAGGAACCCTGAGGCACAATCCAGTGAGCGTGGACTGGCACAGCCTTGCATCCCCTGAGGAACATCTGCACAGAGATATGGGTCCTCGTAGGCACAGACAGCCTTGCGGGGAAACTGCTGGCTTTGTTCTTATAAGACAGTGTCTCTCAGAGAAGGCTCAGTCTTGTCCCCCTTCAGATATTCCAAAGAATATCAATACCCTAACCATGGTTTGGGGAAAATCATGTGATCCCATACAAATCAGTGATTCTTTTCCTTGTGGCATGGACCAAAGTTGTGTGGACCCTCAGGGAGGCCCTCAGTAGTCCGGCAATGAGCATGGCGTTGTGCTCCTCTGTGCCTGTGATGAGGGAGGACCTCAGCCGCCCTGGGCTCTGGAGGTGCAGAGGTGTGATGTGAGGGGCTGTGGTCAGAACATCACCAGCAAGAATTACTACAGAGGAGGATGGCCGAGAACAAATCCAGAAGAGCATGTACGCTGTTTCACCTGTTCTCTACATTTGTTGTTGTCATTTTAGTTTGGAGGGAAAAAAAAAGAAAAAGCTTAGCTAATCCATAAGCAAGAATTGCCTTAAGCAAATACCAACCCGAATTTTTAATGACGAAGAGAAGCCCTCAGCAACATCTGAGTAAACCATTTTTATTTCCATCCATCGTTCAATCTCCGCAGGTCCCCTTCTCCCGCCTCCGTGGCCTGCTCCCCAGTCCCACAGTTTCCGGCTCCCCGGGTCCTGGCCACCTCAGACCCCCCCAACTGTCTGGGGTGAAGCTTCTCTCCAGGGTGCTAATGACACAACTAGAGAACAATGTTGATTGCAAGAAAACAGAACCACTCAAACTAGATTAAAGAAAGATCAACAATAGGCGCACAAGAGGAAACCACAGAGGCATTCAGAGACAGGAAACAAAAAGCCTGACGTGAGCTGCCTGGAAATGAACCTGGTAGTGGTTTTGGGGAGCTGGCCTCTGAGCCCTGACCGCTCCCGTTGACATTTTTCTGCACCTTCTCTCCAGCCTCAGTCCGTCAAACATCTCTCTCATTCTCTCTTGCCCAATTTCCCATTCCCTTCTCTTTCCTCCACTTCTTTCTCAGATGTCTTGCTGTACTTGTATATAACCAATGCAGCCTGACTACCTGATCTTCTTTCTTTCTTCTTATTTTTTTACTTTTGGTTTTGGTTTTGTATACACCAGGCTGGCCTTGAACTCACGATCCTCCTGCCCCAGCCTCCCAAGTGCTAGAATTGCAGGCATGTGCTACCATGTGTGGCTCCCCAAGACCTTCAATTAGATATCTGCCATCAGCTAGAGTCTCTGCGCTTCAGATTAGTTTCTAAAGGCAAAGAGTGTGACTGGACACTGGTCATTCAGTAACATTCCTCCTGGGGCAAGGATGGCATCTGCTCCGGTCCCCTATGACCTCAGCTGGGGCTGAGTGGGCAGAGCAGCGAGGAGAAGGTTTTGTCAAACTAAAGGACCCAGGGCTGCCTTTCCCAGTTCTAGTAGGGCAAGGGCAGCTGGGTGTACTAGGTAGGTTAAAACATCCCAAACTTGCTGGCTTACAGCTATGAGCATTTACTGAGCTCGCCAGCCTGTGGGTTGGCTAGAGGACTCTTCTGGGTGTAGCTGGGCTCATGTCTGCTGGCGATCTGCTGATCTCAAGCAGCCTCAGCCTCAGACAACCGAAGCCTCTGGGAACTGAGGCTCCAGCTCAGGCCCATCTGTCGTGAGGATGCTGAGGTGAAGGAATGGAAACAGAAACGATCACAGGCTTCCTCAGGGTCTGTGTGGGTCATATTTGTGGGTCATATCCCATTGGCCAAAGCAACCAAGGTGGCTAAATTCAGAGTCAAGGAAATAGATCCCACCTGTTCAAAGAAAGAAACTCTAAACTCCATGGCAGAGGAGCTCGGATACAAGCAAGGGAGAGAAACTGAGGCCATTAACGCAGGCTGTCAGCTGTAGCATGGCAGGCCACTCCCTGCCATATGTACAGCAGCCTCATGTACATGTCCTTCCTCGCAAGACTGAACAAAGTCTTCCTAATACAAAATAATGAATGACCAAGGTTAGAATTCTGAAACTCTCAAACTTCCAATGGTTACCTTGGGGCCCTCTCACTCACCAGCTAGCATCTTACCTAGCAGTTGGGTTAGGGAAAGAGAACAGAAGCTCCCAAAATTTTGGAGGGGCAGCCAGTTCATGGTGCTTTTGGTTCTAAAGAATCAGAGATCCCTGGATTTCCACTACTTCTGCTCTTCCTGTCCTCTCCTCACATACATTGGCAGTCACCTCTTGAAAGAAAGAGAAGTGTTCGATGCTGCCATAGGAAGACTGCTGCCTGGATTGACCATGATCTAAGACCCTCAGGTAAAGAAACTTCTAGAACGATGTAGCCACACAAAGCAAGACACCTCCAGTATTCTCACGAAGGAGACTGTTGGGCCAGCAAAAGGCTGAAGAACAGAGTCATCCAAATGGAATTCACCCTCAGAGGGAGCCCCCAGAGCCGTGCAGTCTAAATCCTCCATGGTAAACTGTACGGGTTTTCAAAGGGAGGTAGGGAAATTCTCGTTGTCTCATTATCTTTTCAAGATGGATTTGTAGTTGAAAATCCTTTCTTTGCAAACAGAAATTGGATAAATGTAGTCAGATACTCAGCTAACCTCTTTATTCCATTGCCTGTGGTATGCACTAAGCTTTGGGGGCCTACCTTCAGACAGGAGAGGAAGGGAAAGTCTTTAAGAAATCACCTTCTTCATCTTACTTCAAAGGTTAATGCTGCTTATATCAAACAGTGTTTCATTTTAAATTTTTTCTACTTTTGGGAAATAATATGGTATGCACATTAAAGAAATTAAGTATTTCTTTCCCCTGTATAAGATGAAATAAAAAAGGCATCAAGGCCTATGCACGACACCTATTATATGAACCTAATTTTTCGTCCAGACTTTAAACTTCATCTACCTGTTTCTTCATCTAAACAGTTCAGACCATGTTATTCATGTCAATGGAAACAAGAAAAAATATCAGGTGTTCCTAGGACTTGGGAAGCTGAGGCAGGAGGATTGTGAATTTGAGGTAAGCAAGGCTACATAGCATGTTCAAGGGCAGCCTGGACTACATGATGAGATCCTGCCTCCAAGAACCAAAAGATAGGGCCAGGGATTTAGCCACTGCCTACCTTGCAAGCCCAAGGTCCAGAGTTTGATCTCCCGTACTGCAAAAAAAAAAAGAAAGAAAGAAAACAAAGAGGTGAAAAAAATATTAGAAGGTGTCTCACACTATCTCTACCTTTGTTCACAATTGAGAGATTCTTCTCAAAGCCATGTTAGCTCATTCTTCAGAGGCACAAAGGAAAGAGGCCTTGTGGTCCACCACACTTGAGTGGCCATTCTGATTCTCTGTTCCTCTTAGTCCTCTGAGATGCTGGCAGACACTAACGCTTTCCAAGCCTTAGTCGTCATCTGTAAAATGACGATAACATTATCTGTAATGTCAAAGTTTTGTAAAGCTCAGGGCCTTGCATAAGCATTTAATAAGCAGACTCCGGTAATATCACACCGGAAAGCCACTAAAGCCGAGTGGCGCACACACGGGCCCTGGGGGAAGCGAGGGTCACACCCACGTCTGCCTCATTCGTCATCTGCAGCTCCAGTGCCAGTTACCACGGCGCATAGCAGGAACTGAGAGTTGTTTTTTTGGTAAACAGAATGATTCTGCCATTATCCCTTACAAGCCGTAAGGGGTTGGGTAAGGCAATCTCACCCTTTGGCATGTGTTTCCTCAACTGTAACACGAGAACAATACGCTTCTTACAGAACTGCTAGGAAACCGGGTTGCGACGCCAGGGAAAAGGGCCTGGCACAGAGGTGAACACACAGATGCCACCTCCGCAGATGCTTTCCACAGAGGTTTATTCCACATCGCCTCTGTCCTTCATGTTTTCGTGATCTCAGATGAAGGAAGAACTGGGACCAACCTTCTTGTGGAGAATCACTCATTATTAAAGCTACCTTTTAAAACAGCCAGTGTGTGGAGGTGGGGCCCAGGGTATAAGTGAGAGAAGCCCTTAGCACTCTCAGAGTGGGGTCCTCTCCAAAATGGCAGCATTTCAGATATAAGCAGGATAAACCAGGCCCAGTGGTGCCTGCCTGCAATTACAGCACTCTGGGAGAGCGAGGTACAAGGATTGCAAGTTCGAGCCCAGCCTGGGTAACTTTGCAACTTAGCAAAACTTTGTCTTAAAATAAAAACCAGAAAGGGCTGGGTATGTAGCTCAGTGTGAAGGCCCTGGGCTCAATCCCCTGTACCCAAAGCAAGGATATCTGATTCTGACCCCCTTGGATTCTTTCCCGTGCAACTGTGAATTGGTGTAGGTCAGGTTTCAGCTGTGCCAGGTGGACTCATGGAGATCCTGGGGCGGGCCAGAAATGATCTCTTCCCACACACCTCACACACCCATTGTTACAGGAGCTAAAGGAGTGTCCCCGGTTCTGTATCACTCTCATTTGCTCGGCTGTACTTTTAGGAGTTTTAATCTTGGGAACAATTCTGAAGTAGGCCAGTGTCGCATGTTGGCTGAGAGGGAAAGCATAGTGGGATGGTTAGCAATGCACAGATGCAAGACAGGGTGTCATGACTGGTTTGCTATGGAGATGTGCATAACAGCACTCAGAGAGAGATTTTCCACAACCTTTGCCAAAGAACAAGCATGTTGCTTTCACCTTGGCAATTGCCAGAAACAAAGAAAAAGAAAACAGTCTATTGTTTCCCTTGGTCAGTCTTTTGCTATCACAGGAGCTATCCTACATCAGCAGGTCACAGTAGCACATGACAAGGTCAGGGGCAAATAGGACAGTGGATGCCAACGCAGTGAAATGCGTCACCACAGGCCAGATGTGCAAGTGACAGCCCCGCCTGCATCCATTCTGAAAATATTTATCAAGCAGCCAACATGTGCCAGGAAGTTCTGGAGGCAGCCTCCAGTGTTTAGTGAAACAAAAGAGACAAAAAACCCTTCTTCCCTGAAGCTTATGTTGAGTAAGGGTGATGTTGGCCCTTATTTTAGCTTGGGGGGTTTTGTTTTTCATTTTTTGTTTTTCATTGCCGTGATGGGAGTTGAACCCAGGCCCTCAATCATGTTAAGCAAGTGCTGTGCCGCCAGCTACATCCCAGCCTCTTTGGTTATACGAAAGACTGGGCGTGGTTGTATGACCCCAGCTATTGACAAGGTGAGGCAGGAGGATCACGAGGTCAAGGCCAGCCTGGACAACTTAGTGAGGCCCTCGCTCAAAATCTTAAAAATGATAAAAAATTTTATTTAAAAAAGAAAGTATCGGGCTGGGGATTTAGCTCAGTGGTTCTGCTGCCTGCCTCGAAAACACAAGGACCCGAGTTTGATCCCCAGTACCAAAAAAAAAAAAAGAAAGTATCCACGGGAAGGCTAAATTCCAAGTCCTCCGAAATATAAACAGAAAAGGGAGGGCTTTCTTCCTACCATCCACATATTCTGGGGCAGTGTGGCTGTGGCCTATCTGGGTGTTCCAGAGCAGAGCCCAGTTGTCTATTTCTGCTGATGAGCGCGTTATTGGCAGAAATGGCCCTCTCAGCTTCTCACCACACAGTGTATCCATGTGGCCCACGTAAATAAAACATACATAATCTGAATCTGCAAATGCTGGATCCCTTTGAATTTGGCAAGGACTGCGTAGATGTAGCTCTGCCCCTCTGTGCCTGCATCCTGGCTTAACCTGTGTAACATCCTGTAGCTTAATCTATGCAATATCAGCTTCTAAAACAACTTTTCCTCACTTCAGAGGTAGCTGACCTTGTCCAGGTGCTTGCCAAAGTCCCCCAAGTACCTCCTTATTTTACAATAGGTTGAATCTCTGAGTGTAAGCCCCAGTAGACAAAGGTTGAGTTCTACATTGTAGACCCTTTAAATTAGTTTATATTTTGGTGAGGAGCAACAGTGGCCTCCGGCTGCTGAAATTCTGACAATGATTCAGTCTTGTATTAGACCAAATGATTCAGTCTTGTATTAAACCAAATTCTATGTCCCGGACTGCCCCTTCCAGTCTTTCTAAGTCTATTCCAAGACCCCAAATGCAGGCTCGCAGGAGCAGGGTCCCCACACTGTGAGCATCTTTTACTACTGGCCTGTGGACAGGGGTGGAAGTAGGGTGTCAGTACCAGTCAGGAGTCTTGTTGTGAGTGACAGAAATTCACCTCAGAATGACTTCGGAGAAGAAAAATGACACGTTCATGTGCTCGGATAGGGCTGGTTTCAGGAACAATGGGATTAGGAACCAGCTTCTGCTCTCTGTGATGGTGTCACTCTTAGGCAGGTCCTGTAGTAGTTCCAGCCAAAGCTGATGCTCCCTGACTCTGCTTGGTCAGCCTTGGCCAACATGATGTCCTTGCATCAATCATTGCAATCAGGAAATAAAACAGACTGATTGATCTTCTCCCAGCTATGGATTTGGAGTTCATTTTACCCAAACTTCATGGGCTGAGCGTGAGAGCAGCATTAGTCCACAAGGAGAAACCAAGATGCTCTTGCCAGAAGTAGCAATGCATTTTGTGTGGGTGGAACCTACAAACATCTACTACAAGGACTCACTGCCACCAGTAAAGAGGGAGGTGACAGTGTGCCACTGGATATGAAGTGACTATGCATCCACTGTTCCAGGAGAACTGGGAGAAAAAACACCCAAGTGTCAGGTTCCAAAGCAGAAAAGGAAGAGTCACAGTGGTAGTGACCAACCCATGTGCCCCTAAAGGCCACCCTTAGGCTACCATGGATGCGTGTACCTGGGACATCTCCCCGGGAATATGAGTCCCCGGATACCAGTTGGCACCACATGACAATCCAGATCACCTATCCTCCTCCTTGAAATCTGCTGCTTGCCAGGGCTTGAAGGTACCCAGTTCCATCATCATCAGTGATAGACATCTATAAGTGTGAGTCATAGCACTTTCTAGCAAATAAATACCCAGAACAAGGACATCATTAGGAGACATCATAGAGCAATGTTTTGCTCTAACTCCTGCATATAATGTTCACTGCTTCTTTGCTGATATTACCAAATGAAGGCTTGTCTATTAATGATTCACTTTTTTATCATTATCACTCTCACAAGGATCATCTAATTCATTTATACTGCACTTGTTGCTGTAGAATCTAGATGATGTTCCTTAGGTTAGTCCTGATTACCAGACTACTCTGTCTGACCCAGGCAAAACAGGACTGCAGCAATTCAAGCAGCTCCCTATCAGGGCTGCCACCTGAGCTCATACCACACACCAATGCAATGTTCTGCCCCCTACTAAATTGTGAGTTCCTTAACTAGTATAGTCTCTCATTCCCAATATGCCCTGTAGCCAGTCTGTTTTAATCACTCCGTAAATGTTTATAGAATAAGTGCTGTGTTTAGTGACTGCAAAACAAAGAGAATTAAGACATAGCCCCTAAACCCAAGAAACCTAAAGTCCCTTAATTTCAAAACTAACAATACTAATAATGACATCAGCTAGTGTTCACTGAGGGCTGTGCGCTAAGTACTGAGCCATAGGCTTTGATGGCTGTTGTGGTCAAGGTGGTATTTCAACTTGACTGACTTTGGGATCTGTCTCGGGGATTGGCAGAGCACACTTCCAGGTGTGTCTGGGTAGGTCACGGAGCCACAACCTTGAGATCTATGTCTGCTCCCTTGCCCCGTCCACTTCGGCACTCTCCCCCGGCTCTGCTTCCTGTCATGAGCTAAGCAGCTTTGCTCTGCTACGCCCTTCTGCCACAGTGTCTCGGATACAGACAGCCAATCATGGACGGAAACCATGAACAGATTCAACATCTCCTTCTGTTAAATTGTGGGTATTAGACATTGTGTCTCAGCAACAAAAAAGCTAATACGGAAAACTGTTACCAAAGAAATGGGGTTGTTGCTATGACTACACCTGAGTATGTGGTTTAGAAGCCCTTGAAATTGGTTTGCGAGAGGAATTTGGAAAGTTTTGGAGTTGCCAGCTAGAGAAGCCTTGGAACGCTGTAAGCAGAGTAAGAAGAGACTGATGGGAGATTCTGGTCAGAGCTCAGAAGACCAGAATGGTGCTAGAAATGGAGAAAATAAAGGCCAGGAACAGGAAGTTTCAGTAGGAACAAGGACTCCATCAGCAGTTGGACTAGAGGCCATCTTGTTACACTCAGGCAGAAGATTTTTCTCCATTTAGCCCACATCCCATGACTTTTACAGGAGACTGAAACTAACCTGTTGAAGAAAATTTCAAGACAGCCTAACATTCAAGCTATTGGTGCTGCTGGCTGCTTTTAGCCAGATTTATAGTGAAAATTGGGAATGAAGGGCAGAGCCGAAAAAAGGAACCACGTTGGGGCCAAAGGTGTGGCTGCTAAAAAGATTAGCATCATTCAAAAGAAACCAAGCATTTTTTCAGGGACAAGAAAGAAGATGTCTTCAGGGCACCTGAAGCATGAGCAAGACTCCACTTGTTGCAGGTTCAATGGTACAAAATTTGTCACCCTTTCTTTTGAGAATAAAGCTCCCAGGATTCTTCCTTGATAAGCACCTCCTAAGGGACTGTTTCCCCAGGATTCATTTCACTGTACTCAGACATTGAGGCTCTTGGAGGCTGATACAGCTATGGTCCAAAGAGAGCTGACTGCTACTTCTGCTGACAGCTGACTATGATAGCATCCCCTAATGCTGATTTTTATTGGCATGCAAAATACAAGAGCTGTAGAGCCAGGGAGGTTTAGACTCAAATTTCAAAGGAAGACATGAAAAGCCAGGTAAGAAGCTCCTGAGAGGACTGTGCATGAAGCTGAGGAGATGAAGCCAACCCTGCAGTGGAGGCAAGAAGTCGGAGATGCCAGCAACACAGAATGTCTGGTGAGGAAAGTTTCAGTCAACGAACGCAGCCAGACCAAGGCGGAGGCTGTGTCACCTCCAACTGGCAAAACCATAGATGTGAAGCTACCTCCAAGACCTTTGGAACTCAATTTTTACCACTGTGTGCCCTGAATCCTGGATATGGAACTATGGGACCTAATGTCTGCCTTGCTGGTTTTCTGTCTTGCTTTGGTCTGTTTCTTTGGTATCTTCCTAGTCCTTCTTTTTTAGGATAAGAATATTTTCCCTGAGCCATTGTGCCTCAGGATTATATAACTTGTTTTTTGTTTATTTATTTAGGTGGGATTGCTGTACAATGTAACTTGTTTTTATTTTTACAGAGGTTCACAGCCAAGGGTTTGCCTTGAGTCTCAGAAAAGACTTGAACTTTGTGTGCATGTGTGTGTGTGTGTGTGTGCGTGTGTGTGTGTGTGTGTGTGTGTGTGTGTGGTACCAGGAATCGAACTCAGTATCTTGTACTTGCAAAGCAGGTGCAGTGCCACTGAGCTAAATCCTGGGCCCTACAATCTATTTATTTATTTGGTTGGTTGGTTGGTTGGTTATTTTTGGTATCAGAAATTGAACTCAGGACCTTTGCTTGTGAGTCAGGCAGTGGGACCACTGAGCTAAATCCCCCACCCAAGACTTGGACTTTTGAAAATGCTGGAACTTAATGAATGTACTGTACTATATACCTAAAATGTACCACTAAACTCAATGAGGAAAACAAAAGAAAATGCTGGAACTGTTGAGAAATTGGGGAAAGGATTACTGGTATCTGGTTGTATGTTGTATAGTAGCTTTATCTTAGGTAAAATTATTAATTTGCTATCTTTATTTAGAGAGTAAGTATGGTTAAAGGAAAGTGTCTAGATTTAGGTTTATATTTAGGCAAGAAGTTGAAAGGGGTGAATTGAGGTGGTGAGAGGTGGAGTTTCAAGTTGATTGGCTTAGGGATCCACACTGGACATTGTTGGAGCAGACTTGTGGGTGTGTCTGGGTGGGCCATGGAGGCATACACTGGGTGTCTGTGTCTGCCCCTTCACCTCTTCCACTCTGGCAGTGCTCCGCGGCTGTGTGCTTCAAGGCTGCTATGAACTAAGAGACTCTGCTAGCCACACTCTTCCACCATCATGTATCTGTCCTGTAGCCAGTCGGTAATGGAAACCATAAGAAAATTAAACCTCTTGTCCTTTAAGTTGTATTAGGTACTAAGTCTCTCCAGTGACAAAGCTGACTAATACTCATGCCTTATGTGACGTAACAAATGACAACCCCTCATGGTATGTATTATCACTTCTCCTATTTCACAAGTGAGGATGGTGAAGTCCACGGAATGAACCAGTCACTTGAAAATGGTGCAGTCAGAGTTTGAACTCAAGTTGTCACTATAATTCATGTTCCTAGCCACTACATTAATGCTACATCTACACTGGCAGGAAAAAATATGAGGTTGAAGAAGCTGGAATAAATTAACACCCAAAGGACTGGCAGGGAATTCCCAGGGTCAGTCATATCGACATGAAATCAAATCTTATTGACAACACTAAGCTGCTCCAAGTTATAGCTAGACAGGCCCTTTGAGGAACAGGACAGAAGCACACAGAACACCTACAGCGACACTGAAGCCACTGTTTAATGCCTATGGAAATGCACTGCTCGTCCTCCTGGCTCCCCTCTCAGCCGGGATACCTTGAAAAGCAATTTTTCCCACTGAGAATTTTGAATGGAATGTAGACGAGGGTAGTGGCCCCCTTTCTGACACTCAGGGTTTCAGCTCATGGTTTTAGAAGTTTTATTCGGTGGTCACTTGGCTCCATTGTTTCTGGGTCTGTGGTGATTATCATGTTGTTGGAAGAAATGGTCCAGTTTGTGCCTAGAGAGAGAGGTGGGCAGTGACAGGAGATGGCACTGGGTCAGCCAGCCCAAGTTGGGACTTCATCCTGAAGCCACCGTGGCCTCTACCGCTGGGTTTTCCTTCCAAGGGAGGAAAGGATGAGGGCCTCTTACAAGGCTGTCTTGGGTGGTCAGGGCCACATCTGCCAATAACAAAAAATTCTGGCTACTAGAAAACATCCAATGTCCATATCCAATTGTCTTGCAGGCAGAAACAAAGGAAGCATGTTGACCATTTAGACCTGGCCATAAAAGCAAAAAGTTGAGTCTAAAATCATGTAATTTTCCCAGCCCAGTAGGAGCTCAGTGTGATCAACCTTTGCAGCAACTGAGAATCACCTGGAAAATTGTAAAAGAAATGGTGATACCTGGGTCCCCCTCAGAGACTCTGATGCAGTTGTCTGGGTGCAATCAGTCCTGGAAAGCCAGGGTTGAGAACTGCAGCAGAGTGCACAGCCCTGCAACAGTAACTCTGGAGAAGAGTCTGGACCACCACGGTACCCTCCTTGCCAGGAGCTCCAGCCCAGTAGATTCTGAGTCTGTTCTGCAAACCCCCTGGCATCCTGTGGCAACTGCTGAGAGATGTTGGTGCTCCTGGCCACTCTCCCATCCAAGCTCCCTTTCACAGGTAGACTCAAGAAGACACTGTTCTAAGGCTACATCATTGGTGCAGCACTGGGAAGCATTGTCAAGGATTTATTGTTGCTGGCATTTACCTAGGAATGACGAGCCAGCCTCGTTAGCACATTATTCACGCTCATGCAGTTCCACACATCACCTTCCTCCTCACCCTCACCCCCAGATCTTCTCATTTCCCCCATTTGCCTGTTTATGAACTTCAGTTAGGCTTTGTTTCCTGTGCTCTGGAAAGCATACTGGGAATGAAAATGCTGCTGGACAAAAAGCAGGCGGCTGTGAGCTTCACAGCCTCAACCATCGGCTCTCCTTGCCCTCCCTGTGAAATCCCATCCATCAGGAGAGACAGCCCTCTAAACACTGCCTGAGCCATTGCTCCTTCTGTCCAGAGGCAGCAAATCATTAGCTCTGAGCCTTTGAGTTATTTCGTACAGCAATTAACAGCTGCCCCAGTGTTAATTCCCAATCAATAGCCCTGGAGTGCTGGTGTTCATACGCTGGTGACCTCCACAGCACATTTTGAAAGTAACTTGCAGGGCAGCAGGCCTCTGCTCCTTGGTGTTCCCCAGGAAAGTCCTCACCAGGCATCTAAGGGCACAGAGGAGCCCCTGACCAGTATCAGGGGCAGAGGGACAGCAGGATGACAGTCTCTTCCAGTGGATGACAGCTTGGGAAACAGGCAGGACTAGAGTGGCAGCCCTTTGAGATATTCATAAAGCTCTCATTTTTGTATTTTGGCTTTTTGGAACTTTTTTCTGTTTGAGATGGCTGTGTTTTCTTCCATCTAAATCCTTCATTCAAATCAATCATATATATATATATATTTATTTATTTATCTATATAACTCAGGTAGCCCCTGTCTCTTATTTTTTTTGCCTGTATTGCTTTCTCCAGCTCCCTGTGGACAAAACGAGACCCGGGAGGATGGTAAGATCATCCAGCTGCCTCCCTGCAAGACAGGAGCTTGGATTGTCCCAGCCATCATGGCCTGCTACCTTTTAGTGGCAAATATCCTGCTGGTCAACCTCCTGATTGCTGTCTTTAAGTGAGTGCACGTGGGATAGAGGATTGGCGGGGGTGTAAAGCTTTTCAAACAACAGATTTTCTCACTTACTTGTCTCTGATCCATTTCAGCAATACATTTTTTGAGGTAAAGTCAATATCCAACCAAGTGTGGAAGTTTCAGAGGTATCAGCTGATCATGACTTTCCATGAAAGGCCAGTCCTGCCTCCACCTCTGATCATCTTCAGCCACATGACCATGATATTCCAGCACCTGTGCTGCCGGTGGAGGAAGCACGAGAGTGACCCGGATGAGAGGGACTATGGCCTGAGTAAGCTGCTGGCGACAGCCCAGGGACCACGATTGGAAATCCCTATAGGCATCACGTGGAAGGCAGGCTGCGGACCGCAGGGGGCATGGGACAAAGTGCCGGGAGGACAGGAGAAGCTGAAATGTGGTGTCCTTAGCCTCACTGCTTCCTTAGTGAGATAAAACCTGTTTCCATCAGGGCTGTTTTAGCACCTTCATAGGTCCTAAGCATCTTATTTGCCAGGGGGTCTCACCACAAAATACATCAGCCACATTAATATATACCCAATGCTACATTTTATAACTTCCATTGTTGCTTTTGCAGTGCTGCGGATGGAACTCAGGGCTTCTTCACACATGCTAGGCAACCATTCTAAGAGCTCTACAACTGAGCTGCATCCCTTCCCTGCCCCTTCTGAGACAGGTCCTCTCTAAGTGGCCCAGGGTGGCCTCAAACCTGTGATCCTCTTGCCTCAGTCTCCCCAGCAGCTGGGATCACAGGTGTGCTCTGCTACATCCAGCTTATATACCATTTTTAAGCACCATAACACGAGCTGAGTTTCAGTGACTAAGTTCAATTTTCCATTACAGTTTCTGGGGCTCTCATTTTTTTCAGGTCTGAAACACTTTCCGAAGCCCTAGGGGTTGTGCCTCTGTGACCTCAAGAAGAACTGAGACTTACTCAAAGGACAAAAGAGAAGATTCTCCATCCTCCACCTCTGTGTTTAGACACACCCAGTGTTTCTAAAAGGAAGCAGTAGTTCTACTGGCCCTGGGGTGGGGTGATTCCTTTGTGTAATTCTGTGCCCCACGTTGCAGGAAATGTAGCCTGTCCACCTCCACACATTAGGTGCAAGTAGCTCCTAGATTCCAAAATGCCCCTTGGGCACCAATGACCAGTTAGAAACAACACAAGTAGCCCAGCCCCATGCAAACAAACTTCTCAAGTGTGGCTGGTCCACCACCTACATTACATCTACAAAAAGTGCCTCTGGGATGGTGGCCCAGGAGTCTTCCTCCTTCTGAGTGACACCAATATATCCAAGGTTGACAACAAAAGCCACTGGACTGCTTCTCTAAGTCTGATTCTCTTAATAACCTCCCTGACACAGCAATGCCTGGCTTCTTTCTAAACATTAAAATGGGAGAGTTGGAAAGAGCTGGGCATTCCCAAATCAGTTTCCACCTGTAACACAAGTCTAGGCACATAGCTTAAAAGAGGGAGGGAGGGTAACCTAGGAGTTAAACCCCGAGCTTTGGTCCCCAGGCAGCAGAGAGCACCTGGGCTGCCCCAGCAGAGCACCGGTGGCTCTCATGAGCAGCCCAGTGCATGCTGCGCCCCAGGGTCCACACGCATCCTGGCTGGGAAAGGAGAAGCTCTTACCCGGAGCACTTAGGAAAGGAGTCTGGGGTACAACACAGGACCCGGGGTGGCGCAGAGACCCTGTTTCCACTCCGGGCCCACAGCTTTCAGGCCACAGAACCTGGGCAGCCAGACAATGAGGTTTGGGGGGCGGGGGCGCAGCTCACAAAGCTCTGGTTCGCGGGATCCGTGTTGTTAACACCACAGCAGGAATGAGAGCATCACCCGGCCTCTGGACTCGGGCAAGGGGAGCAGAGTCTGAGATCTCGGGGGGAGGAGGAGGATTTCAGAGCTGTGGCTGGGTCAGAAAGGGGAAAGGCAGCAAGGAGAGTCCTTCACCACGATTCTCAGCCAGGGGAAGGTCCCGAGACACTACCAGCTTCTCCTACGCGCCCCCCGCCAAGAGCCACTTCGGTTACACTGTAAAATGTGGCACACTGATGGAACTTTTAAAAGAATATTTTTATAAAAAGAGTATTACACATAAAGAAATCAAAATAAAGGGCCAAAAGAGCAACTATTTGGCACATTCTTTTCCGACTCCAATATAGCAATAGCACAAAGGAGTCTGTGGTTGGGGCCTCATACGTGCCTTCACTCCGTCCCTCTCCTTCCAGCCCGAGGCCCTAAGTGACTTCAGGACTGGAGCTCAGACGCCCTCCCCTGCCTCACAGGCGGCCCTGTCGGAGATGAGCAGGCGGAGGCCTGTGTTTCCCTCACTCTCATCTGCTTTACACTCATATTTTCCATGCTCCCAGCAAGCTCAGCCCAAGGCCTCAAAGCAAACAAGCGCAATCTCAGGAGGTAAAATCCCTAGGCTTAAAGATTCAAGGCTCCAAACATTTGAGACAACCCCTCAGGGGTTTCAAGGGCACAGGAGTAGAAGAAGGACTTGTCCGTAGCATTTTCCCAAAGCAGCTCTCTCCCTGACCCTAATTCATATGCCTTTTAAAGGTTTACCTTTCCACTGGGCTACTAACAGAAAACCAGAGTAACAATAACACAAATAAATATGGCCTTCTTTAACTCACATGACAAAAAGAGAAAGCCCAGCAATGGCTCACTGAAGTAAAAGACCTAAATCCTTCTATTATATAGGCCCAGGAATTCCTTCTGGGCTACCTCTCATGGCCACAAAATAGTTGCTGCACTTCCATTTATCATGCTTGTGTTCAAGACGGGGGTAGGAAGGGAGACAAACTTTTAAAAAATATAGAAAGAAGCAACCACATCTCTTTATTTTACCAGAAAAGCAAAATCTCTTCCCAATACACTACCTCTCCCTGTAGCAGATTTCTTTCGTTTCTTGGCCCAAACTGCATCTCATGGTTTCAAAAGAGAGTAGAAATATGTATTTGGCATTCCTACCTCGATCATGGGGAGAGGAAAAGGGGAAATGGAGCTCTGAAAAGGTTGTCAATCAACAACATCTGCCTGCCACACCCCAGCCCAGAAATTTTTTTTCAAAAAACATGCAAACAGAGGCCAGGGATTTATCTCAGTGGTTCCACTGCCTGCTTCACAAGCACAAGGACCCAAGTCTGATTGCCCATACCAAAAAAAAAAAACAAACAAACAACAACAAAAAAAAAATACAACCCGATGTGGTAGTACATACCTGCAATCCCAACACTTAGGAGGCTGAGACAGGATTATCACAAGTTCAAGGCCAGCCTGAACTACATAGTGAGACCTTGTCTCAAAAAAAGAAATATCCATCTTCAGTTGTTTTCCCCTTTTTTGATTTAGCTATGTCCATGGTCTTCTCACTTGTGTAATTCCTTTCCCCCTCTATATTAGAGATTGAACCCAGGGCTTTTGCACTGAGCTACACCCCAAGTCTGACTGGCTACCTCCTCTTTCCCTCTAATTCTCCCTCCCTCTCTTCCTTTCTCTCCCTTCCTTTCTTCCTTCCAGACACAGGGTGATGCTAAGTTGCACAGACAGGGCTCAAACTTTGGATCCTCCTGACTCAGCCTCCCAGAGTACTAGGATCCCAGGCATGCACTGCCATATTAGCTATCACTTGCCTCATTCTAAGCAGCTACTGCAGTATACCAAATACACTCGGTTGAATTCCAGAGACCCAGAGTGAAGCTAGTGCTCAGCGGGCAGGTATTGATGTGAACTGCCTAATTGGATTTAGGTTTCATTAGAGACTTAGAATCTAGGCTCTCTTCCCCAGACTTGATTTTTCTGAAGAATGTCATCAGGCCCATAGATAGGATGCCATCACCTCTACTTCTCGGTCTCATGGCTCTCGTTGTTTGTTTGTTTGTTTCACAGAACTCTTCATAACTGATGATGAGCTCAAAAAAGTACATGATTTCGAAGAGCAGTGCATAGAAGAATATTTCAGAGAAAAGGACGATCGCTTCAACTCGTCCAATGATGAGAGGATCCGAGTGACTTCGGAAAGGTGCGCTCCTGGGGCACCTTCAGAGAAATCTGTGTGCTGGGCCAACTTAATTTTTTATGTTCGGTCCCCAAACATAGAGGTTTTGTGTTTATTTGCACTGTCCAAGAAATCCTGGAGCTCCCGGGAGGCAAGAGCACCACCTACACCCTGTGTCTACACTTGAAAACCCCAGATGTAGGGATTCTGGGCTTCTCCTGCAGGCTGTAACAGCTGCCCCCTGGGACAGTAAAAACCACGGAGACAGGGCTGGACACAAAACAAGAGGGACCCAGCCCAACTTTCTGCTCTCATACAGGGTTGTTTCGTGTTCAGCATCTTCTCCAGCAGAGTAGAAATATCCTAGTACCTGCCTCAGGTGGTGCTCAATACTTTTCAAAACACAACAGCAAAAGATTTGTAAAGTGAGGAGAAAAACCATTGATGGTTTGTTTTCTCTCAGAGTTGGTGGTTTTCTTCTTTTCATAGAACAAGATAAAAACAAAGAAATAGAAGCAAGTTTTTCTACCCAATGGTTATTTACTTTTAGGTCTCATTAACCAAATAGATTTGAGGGCTAGTGGGGCTGTTTTTTAAAAATGTCCTTTAAGTCTAATAACTCTAGATTCATGTAAAAACTCTTACATTTTATTTCTCTTGTTTTGCTGTAGACTAATAAAACCTTCACGGTAGGCTGGTGTATTCCAAAGCCCAGCATTTAGAAACCACTGGATTTTCTGTTTTGCTTTTTTTTTTAAGCAGGATATTATTATGCAGTTCATGCTGGCCTTGTGCTCATGACACCCCTCCTGCCTGAGCCTACCAAGTGCTGGCATGACAGGTGTGCACCACCACGCCTGGCTGGAAGCTGCTGTTTGCAAGAATACTCAGAGTGTTACAAAGCATAAGTGTAACTTAAATTTTAACAATTCCCAATATAAAGATGGCAGAAGCAAATTACAAGTAGTGTAGAACGATACAGTGTGTGGATGACTAGATGTGCCTCGGGATTCTGAGATTTGACACTGTCACCTCGAGTCCTGACGTGGCATTGCGCTTCCACAGTAGACATTCTCTATTGACTGTAGAAATCATATCAACGCCTTCTTTTTCGGTCCCTTTATCTTTTTAAAGAGTGCAGTCTAGGGCTGGGGATTTAGCTCAGTGATTCCACTGCCTGCCTTGCAAGCACAAGGACTCAAGTTCGATCCCTGGTACCAAAAAAAAAAAAAGAGTGCAGTCTAGATAAATAGATACATCCGCATATGCTGCTGAATGATGATATCCGTAGGTACCAGGCCAATATTAATAAAGTTTAAAGCAACACACAGAGTTCACTGCAAAATAGAACATTTTCTGATATAATGTAAAGTAATTTTCTGGCAAACAGAGGAAACAGCTACAAATCTAAAGAGCTCTCTCATTCTGAGGTCCTTAAAAGCCTCAGACACATAGCTGTGTGATTCCCAGAAAACTGTGCCGTGTGCACACACATGCATTTATAAGCATACTGAAAAATAACGAAACACTGGAGCTGCACTGGGCACGACCCAAATGCCGGGGCATTCAGAGGGGGACAGAGCTTAACCAAGGGGCCACTGGGTCCGAACTGCCCTTCTCACACCTGCTCTGGGACATGTGCTTTCTCGGGGAGTGGCAGGCGATACCCCCAGGCCTATTTGCATTCTTCTGAGGTTGGGGAGGTGGGAAGGGACAGAGCTATGTACACATACACGCGTGTATGCAGATGCATCTGGATAGACACACATGATGGGATTTATCTAAGTTAACAGTGTGCACCCCACTTAACATGTTGCACATTATGTTATTCTGCTCTAACGTTAGACAATCCCAGTACAAAGGTTCACAATCAGAAACATGAAGAGCTTGCTCCCCTCTCACCTGTCACCTCCCCTCTCACCTGCCACCTCACTTCTTTCCAGGACCCTGTGCTGATCACACTCTGAAATGAGCCACTCAGTGTCTGGAAATGTGAGCAATGGAAAAGTAAAAGAGTTTCCCCCATAAATGCCTCATTTTTCACAACGGCTTTTACTTATCTTTCTTCTTTCTTTGTTTAGGTGTCAGTTTATGTATCTATCTCCTTGGGGACCCCTGCAGATTCATAAATTCTCCTTTTATCTCCTGAGTTACTTTACCAGAATCAGCTCCAAGTGGCTGTAGGCATGACCTAGAACTCTTGGCTGGCTCCTGAAGCCAACTTATATCTCGGATGCATGCCCATTTACACTTAACTTTTCAAGAAAAAAATGTAAAAGATTAGGGGCTAGGGATTTATCTCAGTGGTTCTGCTGCCTTCCTCGCAAGCACAAGGACCCGAGTTCCATCCCTGGCACCCAAAAAAATAAAAATAAAATAAAATAAAATAAAACAGATTTCAAAGATTAAAAGGAGGTACTGTAGTTACAGAACAAACACATATAAATTTGACCCTAGGACCTTTTATTTTGCATAACCTCCATATTAACCCCTATCAGCTAGGTCCATGACATAAATGATCAGTTAGATGGTTAGAGATTAAACGCACACAGAATTCTGGGAGAAAATGGATCACTCAATTCACTGTGGCTTTAGGCAAGACTTATGTTCCAGCCCACTTCAGAGCCCAGGAAAGTTAATAGCAGTTCTGTGTCCATGCCTCCCTTGCCTGTTCCATTCCCTGGGACTGTCCTTCTTCATTCTAGGCTTTCCCAGAAAAGCCTCTTCCTCCTGTGTCCCTGGCTCCTTTCTGTTCTCCCTATGCCCATGGCAGGTCCTGCCTCCTCCACAGACTGTCCCTGCACTGCCTCGCACCTGCTGGCTTTCTCTCTGACTTTGGATCCTGCGACTGAGGACAGGTCACTGGGAGGCTATGACAAGAAGATATTTCACAGCTCTTGGGCCGGTGATCAGATGCATTTGTGCCAAGAGAGCATCATCTTTTTATTTCAAATACAAACCCTGTGTGTGCTGAGCTCCAGAAAGAAAAGCAGGAAGAATAAAGCTGTTCTGTTCTTTGTTACACTCCAGCTCTAAAAGAGAGGAAAACCCAGAACCTAGGGCATGCTAAGCAGAAAGCTAAGAACTACTGGGTTATGCCAGCCATGGTGACACATGCCTCGGTCCCAGCTATTTGGCAGGGGGATCGCTGGAGTCTAGGAGTGTAGACCAGCAGCAGCAATGCAGCTAGGCTCGGACTCAAAATAAAAATTAAAAGAAAAAGGAAAAACCACTGGACTAGATTATCTCTAAAGCCTCCCCCAGCACAAAAAGATTTGCATCCTGTGACTCTCAAGGACAGGATCAATGTGCCCTCCTCCCTTGCCCCTCTGCTCCCTGTGACCCCCTCCCCAGTTTCCCTGCGGGAGAGCAGCCAGGCTGGCACCCAGTGTGGGCATAGCTTGGAAGCCCTCTGTCTTTGCTCTCCAAACCCGCGGCAGAGGACTCACTCTCTCCTTCTCACACAGGGTGGAGAACATGTCCATGCGGCTGGAGGAAGTCAACGAGAGAGAGCACTCGATGAAGGCCTCCCTCCAGACAGTGGACATCCGGCTGGCACAGCTCGAGGACCTCATCGGGCGCATGACCACAGCCCTGGAGCGCTTGACCGGTCTGGAGCGGGCTGAGTCCAACAAAATCCGCTCGAGGACCTCCTCCGACTGCACGGACGCCGCCTACATAGTCCGCCAGAGCAGCTTCAACAGCCAGGAGGGAAACACCTTCAAGCTCCAAGAGAGCATCGACCCTGCAGGTGAGGAGACCTTGTCCCCAACTTCTCCAACCTTAATGCCCCGTATGCGAAGCCATTCGTTCTATGCGGTCAATATGAAAGACAAAGGTGGTATAGAAAAGTTGGAGAGTATTTTTAAAGAAAGGTCCCTGAGCCTACACCGGGCTACTAGTTCCCACTCGGTAGCAAAAGAATCCAAAGCTCCTGCCGCGCCTATGAACTCCTTGGCCATCGCTCCTGATTCCAGAAGACCATCGTCGTGCATCGACATCTATGTCTCCGCCATGGATGAGCTCCACTGTGACATCGACCCCCTGGACAATTCCATGAACATCCTCGGGCTGGGCGAGCCGAGCTTCTGCACGCTGGCCCCTTCCACGGCCCCTTCCAGCAGTGCCTACGCGACCCTTGTGCCCACAGACAGGCCCCCGAGCCGGAGCGTTGACTGCGAAGACCTTACCTCCACGGACGCTAGATCTTTCTCTTCGGACTACACCCCTCTCCCGGAGTGCCACAACCCCTGGGACTCCGACCCGCCGACGTACCACGCCATCGAGCGCTCCAAGAGCAGCCGCTACCTGGCCACCGCGCCCTTTCTGCTGGAAGAGGCCCCCATCGTGAAATCGCATAGCTTTATGTCTTCTCCTTCGAGGAGTTACTACGCCAACTTTGGGGTGCCCGTGAAAACGGCGGAATATACCAGTATCACAGACTGCATCGACACACGGTGTGTCAACGCCCCTCGAGTGACTGCCGACAGCGCCACCTTTCCCGGGGCGCTGGGGGACAAAGTGGAGGACTTATCGTGCTGCCACCCCGAGCGAGAGGCAGAACTGAGTCACCCCGCCTCTGACAGTGAGGAGAATGAGGCCAGAGGCCGGAGAGCCACCATCGCGATAACCTCCCAGGAAGGGGACAGCTCAGACCGCGCCCTGTCCAACAACATCGCGGTTCCCAAGATCGAGCGCGCCAACAGCTACTCGGAGGAGGAGCCCAGCGCGGCGTATGCACACACCAGGAAGAGCTTCTCCATCAGCGACAGACTCGACAGGCAGCGGAACACAGCAAGCCTGCGCAATCCCTTCCAGAGGAGCAAGTCCTCCAAGCCGGAGGGCCGAGGGGACAGCCTGTCCATGAGGAGACTGTCCAGAACATCGGCTTTCCACAGCTTTGAAAGCAAGCACAACTAAAACCTTCCTACTCGGAGTTGCGGAAAGCTTGCGACTCCAGCCCTAAAACTGCTCCCAAACTCCACCTTTCCGCCCCTCCCTCCAGTCGTACCCCGTTTTATTCTTAGCTGAACAAAACTCGCAGTGCTTTGGGAGACGCTAATACAGTGGTGACTTCTGGGCCACAGATCTGACCCAGTGCCAAACGCAGGGGAGTTCGGGCATGTTCGCCTCTGCTGGGTAGGGAGGAGAAAGACGGGGAGAGGAAAGGCTAGAGATGAATGTGTATCAGTCTCTGCAGGCAGCCCTGAGCTCGGGGCACCAGGGGGCTCCAAGCACTCTCTATACCAGGAGGCATCTTGTGATTTCTGCCCATTATCAAGAGTTTTAGGTTGCAGGGCTAAATAAAATAAAACAGCCAGCATACAAAATGAGATATTCTAAACTTCAATTCTGTTTTCTTTTCACATTGGCTCCATCACTGGTGACTGATGAAGAGCATCCTTTTTATTCAGTATAAGCCGGCAGCAAGCAGTTCTACCTAACGTCCCACATCCTTCTCATGCCAACACTTCTGTAATTGGTCATTCTAAAGAAAAAACAAGGTAACAGTCATAGTTCACCTGTCTTATATATTCACTTCTGGTGCCACAACTGTTTTATCTTTTTTTGGAGAAAATAAGGGAACAGAAATGCCTTTTGTCTTGCAAGTGAAATGAGAAAAGAGCTGATGTTAAAAACAAAAGTCACATGATTGACGATATACAGTGGGCATAGTCAAGCAAGCTCAGGACGAATGTAATTAAATAATTTTATATTTTAAAATTTATTTTGTATCTCACCTGTCATCAATGAATTCATTCATTGAATATGTAATATTGAATTTAAAAAAAAAAAAAAGAGTGGGCAGAACTAACCTAAAGTTGCCATATGGGATATCGCTATTCTCACCATTTGTGTCATGTGTTTTGCTGCTGTGTGACCTTCATCATTTGCATGACCCCACCGTGTCCTCTAAACACCCCTCGGACGTAAGTGCCAATTTTCCACACTCCCATCACATGACTATTTTGTATATGAATACATGGTTATATGTGGATATTTTCATACCTAGAGTTTTGCCATCCAATCTGAGCTCAGCATAAATTTAATTGGAGTTTTTCAAGGGCTGGTATCTTTTTTATGGAAACGTTCCAAAGTACTTTTTAAGGAAGTTTCAAAACCATAAATAACCTTAGAATTGACTGGGAATTTGGTATCAACCCAAAGCCATCAGTTGCAGGCACACCATGAATATTTTTCTTACACACAGAGCTATATTAAAAAAAAAAGTAGGCCAAAATAGAAGGCAAATAAATCATATAAAGAATTCTATAGTGTATGCTATGCTGCTTATATACGTATATATGCATTTACAGAGAGACACATGTTTATATACAGTATATAAACAGAAATAGAGAGCTTTAAGAGGCTCATACTTTTCTATCTCCTGGAGATATAGCCACGATTTTTTAATGTCCAAGAAATTCCATTCAGAGAGTACATTATACTATTAGACCAAATTTTGAAATTATGATTTTTTAAATCTCCATCACCTTAACTTTTCCTTGACCCAAACAAGAGCTGTCAAAATGACTCACCACCCGCCTGCTGCACCTTTTTAACCCAAACCACTTACTATCCATCTCATTTATTCTAGTTTCTCTTACACAAAGCTATAAAATGATTTATACAATTGGAACAGATATACGGTTCTAACCCGGATCGTACTATGGACTCTGGAACAGAAGCATAAGTTTGTAGATCAGAACCTGGATTTGAATTGGGATAAAGAAATCTTGACCCCTCAAATCTTCTGATTGCTATATGGATCACTGAAGTTTAAAACAAACAAACAAAACAAATGAACAAAAACAAACAAACAAACTTTAAGAGCTGGGGATTTGGCTCAGTGGTGCCACCACCTGCCTTGCAGGTGCAAGGTCCTGAGTTCGATCCCCACTACCAAAAATACCTTTAAGAAAAATGACTTGAGGTTCCTGGTCCAAGATACTACCTGGTTCTTTCATTTAATTGCAGTTGTAAATAACAAATTATATCCTATTTTGTGAAATCAAGAAAATTCATTGACAAAACCCCTAGCCTTTCAATATTAAAAAAAAAAAAAAAAAAACCTGAGCAACCCTTTCAGTAGAGAAAGAGTGACAAGTTCACATACACAGAGAATTCCTTTTAACTCCTTGGTATTTAGGTGAATCACTAACTTTCAACTCCTTCATTTGTAACTGCTGCTGTTGGGCATGGTGCCACATACCTGCAATTCCAGCATTCGGGAGCTGAAGCTTGAGGATTGTCAGTTCAAAACCAGCCTGGGCTACCTAGTAAGTTCAAGGCTGACCTGGACTACACAGCAATATTCTATCTCAAAAACAAAAACAAAACAAAAGTAATTTTTTTTGTTTTATATTTGCTCTGCTCTAGGGACTTTTTTAGTTTTTTGGACCCCAAATTGGTAAATTTCCCTCTCTGTCAATACCCATTTAGTCTGTGAATAAAGCGCGTGTCTTTTAAATTTCCCACATCATGAATCCCTGTGAGGATCAATGAATACTCTGGACATTCCCCTCACCCCCAAAATGTACATGCATGTGTAATGTCATTGCAATATAACTTCAAAGGGTTCAGAGAGCCCTGGTTCCATATTGAATGGTGATGAGAAACAGGATCCATGTTTGTTCATAATCAGTATGGTCATAACAGGCACTTTATATTTTAAGACCATTTCTCTGAGATTCTCAGGAAGGCCAAGTCTCAGCACCAGTCTGAACCAAGGTTCTGTTACTTTTATTCCTTAGATTAGATGTGGCTAGTTCAATGTCCTTACATCCTAATGTTTGATCATTTCGAGTAGTGAGTACACTCACAAAGCCAAAGGCTCTCTGAGAGAGTCTCTAAAGGAATCCAAGCAAGAGGTAAAAGTAATATTCTTTGACCATAGAGCAGGACACCAAACACCTCCAGTGCCTCATACTGGACCATACTGGAAGTGGGGGGAAGACATGACGAGCACCAGTGTTTCCATTCATCGTGATTTCCAGAGAGCAAAGAATACGACCTGGGAAACTAAATACCTAACAGTCCTGATCTTGTGACTACCTGGTCCTTTTGTTGTGCATGAAAATTAAGTACTAACATCTTTGGTGAAGTGTGTGAAGTATATAAGCCAAATTTAAATGACTTTAGACACAAACTGTGTAATTTTCACAAGCCATCTCCTTCCTGTGTGCACACACGTGTGTCATTCCTCAGTCCCATCTCCTTCCACATCCGGGTTGTCTGCGCACCAGTGTGGCATTGATTCTGTGGCCTTGTATAGTCAACTCGTGCTCGGCTCATTCATTCCACCGTGTCCCTAATCGAGGGGATGTTAATAATTATCTGTTTCTGTGAATTAAGCAACTCATGAGCAGCAAGTTATTGAGGACTGTAAATAAAGTCATAGAGAGCTCAAGGAAGTAATGGCTTGGGTTTAATCGTCTGCTTCAGAGGTGCCAATTTTTATATACTATTGTATGTAATGATTTGTTCTAAATTGCTTGTTCCTTTTGGGAAAAAAATTAAGGATGTTTTATGAAAATCACCACAGACGTTTCCTGATTAAGTCACATACTTTATATTTATAGTCTAAAGCACCCTTTCTTGATGGATTTAAGTGGGGAAAGCTGTGTACAACTGTCACGGCTATTTCTGCAAGCCAAAAGGTATATTAGCAATTCAAATGCAGCACTTTAGAGAACTGGATTTTTTTTAAAGTCTAAGCTTGCAGGGCCAGGACATTATTTAGCACTTTGAAAGCTACCCTTTTAAAATACATGTGTAAGAATAATCAAGTGAGGAAAATGTACTCAAAAACACAAAATGTGTTTTTCTGAATGTTTCAAATGTATCTTGAAATATGGTCTCTATAGATAATATTATGGTAGATAACTGGATAGTACATTGTTTTTCTTTTATTCTGAGGCTGTACAGTCTAATCTTCCTGAATGTCTGGGCTGTTTAATTTAAGAAAATATTATCCAGTCATCCATCATGCTATATCTATAGGCTATACCATAGGATATGTTGGGCAATGCTGTATTATAAAACACATGTTAACATATATGTAACCTGTGTATAACTCAGCATAGCTGTAGCATGTGGTTGTATTAATGAACGTTACAGGACAGCTTTATAATCATTTATAAATCTGTAACATTCAATAAAGAAGCACATGTTGCAAGGATTAACTATGTTCCCCATTCCATGTTATTTAGCATCCTCGTGCAACGGGCATTTTTGCTCCTGACCTGCTTTATGTTTTCTACATTCCTTCAGACCACTGTAAAATATTCTTATAAGCTGGTGTACATCTTCTGCCAAGTCCCCTGCGCTGTGGTAGGCGAGTTGTGATTCTGTAAAAGATGAACTGGCATGTTATGCAAGAGACTACATGACAAGTGAACTTAACATTTTCAACTCCAGTTGAATTAGCTGTTTGTTTACATCTGCTGACCCAATGCAGAAGCAGTGCACAGTATTTTACAAATATGTTCTTTGAGTAACACTATGTCATTTCTAGATAAAGTGATGCGAGTGTGTAGGAAGTTATATATTTGGCCTAGATGTTGCATTATAACTCACTATATTTAACAACAATGTGACTTACATGAAGTAATCTTTCTCTAACCCAGTTTTAATTTTGTGTCAACAAAATACATGCATGGCTTTCCACATTTCTTTTGACTTTCTAAGGTACTTAACATTTTACTATTGCCTGCTGTGATGCTTAAACCCAGTAGGAAACTCACTCAAACTGTTGGGATTCTTACACTGGGGATTATATTCAATTTTTAAAAATTAAAAACAAATTATTAAGGGGTTTTTATCAATCTTTTTTTAAAGTTCTGAGCCAATAATACGAAAGAGTATTAACTGCAGTCTGCATAGCCACGGGACCCGGAGTTGGCAAGCCAGAGCCACTTGGGATGACCAAGGTCTATGTGTTCGTGCATCTTTGACACACTTTGGATTCTTTAGAGATACTGGGTGCAAATGATAAACCAGAGATGAAAAAAAAAAGCCCTGATATGACAGGGCATCGGTCCGCAGATCTTTATGAATGAGGGTGTCCCGTGACCGGACATAGCCTTCCCCTGTGACTCTCTCCCTATGTGAGCCCACCCTGGGAGCGGAAGGTGTGCCACTGAGCACTAGGTGACTCTGAATAGATTACTCTTTAAAGAAATCACCATTTCAATATCAGGGAAACAGGGAATCCAATTTGGACAGTCATGCGAATGACTACTCCTAAAATGAGCAGGGGAAACTTCTCAAAGCTCAATCTGACCTAAATTCATTCTCTCCCTCTCCCTCCCTCTCTCTCTCTCTCTCTCTCTCTCTCTCTCTTTTCCTCTCCCCCTCCCCCCCCTTAAATAAGTCAAACATTCTGTGTCTTGGACTGGAATCAACCAAAGAAAGAGTTGGATTTGATTTAAGAAAAACAAGATTTTTAATTGTTTTTTCCCCTTTGCTTTTTCAGAAAGTAACTGAGTTACCTTTCACTGATGATTTCCTTGCACACATCATTGCTAACAAAATCAAGATGAAACATTTTTCAGTGTGTTGTCTAAGAGACAGTTAGGGGACCAGGTAATCCACATGCAATAACAGTGGATGAGTTTCCCTTTTCCTAACTTACCAGGTCTGACCAGCCACCAGTATGTATTGGCAGTCTGTGTGCTGGAAAGGGAAAATGACTTGTGTGTGTCTAGAAGTCAGTAGGCTTCGGGGAACCTCAGTGCCACCATGACCCCAGCCATCCTGCGGGGGAGGCTGCTGAGAAGAAGAGGGAAATTCAGCCATGGGCCTGGGGGTGCAGCCTCCTTCGGCCTCTTTGCTTCCTTCCTCAGCAAGACAGTAGGGTCTTTCTTTGTAAGGCCAACAGATCTTGACTTCCTCAACCTTAGCACCTTGTGGACCCCACCCTGCAAGTGAAAACTACTGGGGGAAAGCCAAATACTCAGACTCTAGCCCAGGCCTCATTTTCCCTCTAATTCAGCCTCTCCTGACTTGGCTCATGCATGCCTCCACCTCATCCAATTCTTTGCCTACTCGAATCCCATAAGTCTCTCACACCTTCACCATCTCACCGTGCACCCACATCTAGACGGAGGGACTGCAAACTCAACCCCGGGGCCAGATCCAGAGCAGAAAGGTGAAAGACAACAGAAGTAAGGCCTGTAGGGGTGAGAAAATACACATGCCACCACCAAGACATTCAAAGTCGGGTTTTGTTCCTTCTGGTTTTTCTTTTCCTTTTCTTTTTTCTGACATGGTCTCGCTATGTTGCCCAGGATGGTCTTCAAGTGATCCTCCTACCTTAGCCTCCCAGCTGGGACCATGAGAACAAGCAACAAAGCCCAGCTTAAACTCATGTTCTCAAGCTCTGTGCTGTCCACACAAGTGCACCTGCCAACAGCACTGCCAACGGAATGACCAGGGACCTCCGACCTAGGGCAACCTGGGATCACATTTCTTGATTCTGACTTAGTGAGCATGTACACCTGAAATAACGGGGAGCAGGGGAAGAGGAACTCCCTCTCTTCGGGGTTACTCGGGATCTCCCGAATGACATGCGCATGGACATTGGCTAGTCACATCATCCTGGACCCACACGCAGGATCTGTGTGAGGGAGAGTCAGAGAAAGGGAACCTTAGCATTGTGTGAAGACTCAGCTGCCTGTTTCCACTCGCCATAGCATCTGACCTTAGTTTCCACTGCTGCCAGCACAGTGTAACACGGAGCGCAGCACCCTCGGCCATTTCGTAACACAGCACTTAGACTCTTATTTGTAAATGTTCTAACCATAGTTTCTAATGGGAAAAACTATTCAGATTTCATTTTTAAATGAATTCCTATAAATATGATGATTTTGATTTCCTCCTTTGCATATGGATAGACGGCGGTTTGCATATCTACTGACACTATAAATATATATAAATCCTTAAAGGAATTGTTCTTTTTTAAAGGTCTATTACCAGATTCACAATGCACTTTGAGCTTGTTTGTTTAGGCATATAATTCAAAGAAGAAGTTGGCAGATACGGGAAAAACTTTCTGAAATTTCTGTAAGAAATGTTTTGCAATTAAAAAAAAAAAAACTCAGTAGTTTAAAACATGACTTGGACTTCCTTGTGAATTTATTTGTCTCCATCTGATTTCCACCACCCTCATGCTAAGAAGTTTGGGGATTCCTAGATAGAACTTCTTAGGGCTTCATAAATATGTTTCAGTTGACCAGGTTTACAAACTGGTGGCCTGTTGGACTTTACCTAGCCACACAAGTGTAATCAGCAAAGAATGAATGCTATGGGCCAGTACTATGATTTTTCATAAATCTGAAACATGTTGAATCTTCTCGATTTCATATATAATTCTAAATTTCTGGTATCTCTCAAAACATCTGAAGACCTAGTGATAAGTCTTGCATTCTCACAAACTATAATCAGATGAATCATTTCACCTTCTCCCACAGTCCCTACCACTCCCTACTGTCTAAACCTCTAGATTCCTTTACTCAGTAACCACCCCGAGGAGACCCTTACATAGACTACAGCCTTGGACACCCATACCAAAGATTATTAAAAAAAAAAAAAAGACATAGTGATTCTACAATTTCTAAGTAGGAGAGACTTATGGTTGCAGTTTGATTAGAAGAGAGAAACAAGAGGAACTTCTTTCACAGTAAAGGTACAGAGCAAGCATGTTTTCATTATTCATTTTAATATATATTATTACATTTTTTTTCGTTAGATTGGCCTTGAGAGAGCTGACAGATGGGGAGGAGGGGCTAAATGTCATTTCCATTCAGTAACCTTGTAACCATTAAGTAAGCAATGTCCCCTGCCCTTACAAACATTTTAATTTCAAAAATGGGAAGAGAAATTATAAAATACATATGCATTTTATTGTTTTGAGAAAAAGTCTCAGCATATTGTCCAGGCTGACGGTCCCAGACTCAGGTGATTCTTTTGCCTCAGCCTCCCATGTAGCTAGTACTATAGCCACACCTGTCTAATTCTTTATTCCAAAACAAATTATTGAGCACCTATTATACGCCCAGTAGTGTTCCAAGATGAAGAAATTAAGAAAAGTTTGGGGTTCCATGGAGTTTTTAATCCAGCTATAATGAAAATGTAATCATATATAGTTTCACTACTTAGTTGCCTAAGAAATAGAGCATGAAAAATATGAGAGTAGGAGTTCAAAGGAATGACAGTGGCCTGTGCTGTAGGAAAGTGAAGACCTATGAAGACGCTACACTGCAAAGTGCCCTGAGAACATATTTGATTGGACAGGAGAGGACTCTACCGCAAAGGAGAGTAGGAATTTGATAAGCACCAAAATGTCACGATGCTCCATCCTGTTCAGAGCTTCCAGGGAGTCCCAGCCTCAGGGGCTGCATTCCCAGAATGAACTCCGACACCAAGAATTGGTCCTGACTCCATTCACCTGTAGCCCACCCATTTGCTATGCTCAGGTTGTTTTGCTTTTTTTTTTAACAAGGAATGCTTGACACAGTTTTCTAAAAGCAACTTGTCTATGTTTATGAATACTTATATTGAGGTAGAACTGGCAACATTCAACAATGTGCCCTGAAAAACAATCATTTACTGCCAAAATCTCAGATTTAAATCGACATGAGTTTTCCATGGGCTGGGGATTCAGCTCAGTGGTTCTGCCTCCTGTTTCACAAACATGAGTTTACCTTGAAGGAAATATTGCTGGAGATAGGGAGAAGAGTATGTTCTCTGGAAATAATTTGTTATTACTTGTTTATATTACCTCACTTGATTTAAAAAGCCAGAATATGGCTCACCATATAAAGAAAGGCCTGGCTTACCCCACCCTTATCATTAGAAATCTCAGTAACTATTCCTTCTTTATTTTTCTTTGATCAAGGTTAATGTGGTCTCTACCTAAACATATAGCACATTATTATTTTCTAGGGCTTAAGCCACTCCTCCAGCCCTTGGGCTGTGTTACCGAAATCACTTTTCATCACGTTGTTCAGACAGATACCGTGACACCGTGAAGTCATTCTAGAAAGGCCTCGCTCAAAATCAGAGCCTGTTGCTCCAACATCCTTTGTCTCAAATATTAAACAGCTACTTTAAAAGAATGCTAACTGTAGGAAGCCAGGCTTAATAGCACATGTCTGTAATCTCAAGACTCTGGGAGGCTGAGGCAGGAAAAGTACAAGTTTGAGCCCAACCTGGGCAACTTAACAAGACCCTACTTCAAAATTTTAAACAGACTATGATGTAGATCCTGAGTTCAATCCCTAATACACACACACACACACACACACACACACACACACACACACACACACAAAACCCAATAAGTATACTACTTTGCTCTGGCAACCTTAACACAGTACCATAAATTAGGTGGTATAAACATTGTATTGGGCCAGGGATCTAGCTCAGCATCACCACACCTGCCTGGCAAGCTCAAGATCCTGAGTTCAATTCCCAGTATGGGGTAGGGGACACAATAGATTGTATAATCTCAGTTCTGGAGGCCAGAAGTCTAAGGTCAAGGTGCCCACAGGGCTGTTCCTTCTGCAGGCAATGAGGGAGGGCACATTCCATGTTCTTGGCCAGCTGCGGTGGGTGCTGGCCACCCTTGGTACCCTTGGGTGTAGAAGTATCTGAGCTCTGCTCCCACTTTCAGAGCTATTCTCCCTGTGCACAATCTCCAAATTTCCCCTTTTGAAAAAGACACTAGTTATGGACCTGCCCTACTCCTGGGCATGACCTCACCCTTCACTGGTATCACCTACAAAGACCTTGGTCCCAAATGAGGCTCCATTCTGTGGTACTCAGAGCTGGGATTTCACCATATCAATTGTGGGTGGGGTGGGGGTACAGTCAACCTATAACACAGTGATTTGGTGGCACATGCTTATAATCCCAGCGCCCAGGAGGATCATGAGTTAACTAGTTATGCCTGCCCTACTCCTGGGCATGACCTCACCCTTCACTGGTATCACCTACAAAGACCTTGGTCCCAAATGAGGCTCCATTCTGTGGTACTCAGAGCTGGGATTTCACCATATCAATTGTGGGTGGGGTGGGGGTACAGTCAACCTATAACACAGTGATTTGGTGGCACATGCTTATAATCCCAGCGCCCAGGAGGATCATGAGTTCAAGGCCAGCCTGACTAAACAGTAAGACTGCCTCAAAAAAAAAAAAAAAAAACAGAAATAGGCCGGGGATTTAGCTCAGTGGTTCTGCAACCTGCCTCGCAAGCTCAAGGTCCCGAGCTCGATCCCTGGTACCAAACAAAAAAAAACAGAAATGCCAAATAAATTTGTGGATAAGAGTAGGGGGTAGTAACATTTAATATCTTCTAAAGTAAAGGAATCAGATTTCAAGAGCCAACTGGAACATCTGAACTGGTCAACGGGAGAAAAGGATAAATCAATTATGCCATATCACAGAGGCATTAAAGATACTAAAACTTTGTGAGTTAGGCATAACAGTACACATCTCTAACCCCAGTGCTCAGGAGGCTGACACAGGGGAAATATCATAAGTTTGAGCCTAGCCTGGGGCTACATACCGCAACCATATCTCAGAAAAAAACCCAAAATAATAAATACAAAATTAAATTTTTGTATATTCACATGAAGAAATGTCATTGGTATATTATTAAGTCTTCTTTGAAAGAAACACACAAAATATATGGTCTAATCCAATTTTTATACAAACCAAGCTAGACATAGATATGGGTGTATTTATATATGAATAATAAAGACAAGATGGTACCTCAAACTAGAGTAAAATCTTGCAACAGAGTTTTTTTTTGCTTTTGTGTGTGTGTGCGCGTGTGTGTTTTTTCTTTTCAAAAATTCAAGTCAAGTGTGGTGGCCCACACATGTAATCCCAGCACTCGGGAGGCTGAGCAGGAGGATCGCCACAAGTTCAAGGCCAGCCTGGGCTATACAGTGAGTTCAAGGCCAGCCTGAGCTACACAGTGAGACCCTGTCTCAAAAATCAAAAAGCAGATAAATCCAAATGCTGTGCACAGGAGTAACCTAAAGTGACCTAAGCAGAGTTGAGTAGAGGTCAACAGACATCAGCAGGGAAGGTTTTCTTTGCCTTCTTTCCACTCAGAGGTCACTGCAGGCATCACCTCTATATTCCAGCCTTGCAATGGCAAATCATCTCCCCTGAGAAAGGGGAAAGGGAGAATAAAAGGACATGGAAATGGTAGAGACAGTTTAAATACTAATGTCATGAAATTATAATTTCAGGCATAAATATAATCAATGCCTTCCAAATAGCTACTTTGTTCCTCTGGAAGAACTGAAATTTTTATTAAAAAGCCAAGACAATCGTAACTAAAAAGATAATTACATGTTTTCATTATTTAATTAGAACTGTTGAGACTTTGTTCCTCTGGAAGAACTGAAATTTTTATTAAAATGCCAAGACAATCGTAACTAAAAAGATAATTACATGTTTTCATTATTTAATTAGAACTGTTGAGAAAATGGGACTGAGAGGCCTAAGCTTAGCTCATCCGCATCCAAACTGCTCAGGCAGGAGCAACATGGCCACAGGAAGGCCACACGGAGGGTTTATGCATCTGGACAGGAAGTGGGACTCGGAACTGCTCCAAGACCCTGAGTGGAACACACTAGACCTTCTCCTAGACTGCAGAGGACAGGTGAGCAGCCTGCAGCCTGAAGGCACCCAAGTGGGACTAAAGGGAATTTCCAGGGCTGGAGTCCCCGATGATTCAAAGGCTCAGCCACAAAAATATCTGTGACAAATGTCTGGGGGAAGAGTAGGCAGCTGACCTGAGCAAGACAGAGGATCCACACCAGAGATGTTTTGGAAAATACAACAGTCCCTTCTATTCACCTCATCTTGCCCACACATCCATTAAGATGAATGTTATTATTGTCCTGCCCATATGCAGAACCGAGGATTCACCATTTTATACATCAGTGAACTTCACTCTGTAATAAGAAGAAAGTGACTGAAAAATCATGGACAAAAACTATGGCATGTAAAAATGTGACATGGCAGTCAGGGGTGGAGGTGTACTCCCATAATCCTAGCACTCTGAGAGGCTAAGGCAGGAGGATCAAAAATTTGAATGCTGCCTGGATAACTGAGTGACTTAGCAAGACCCTGTCTCAAATTAGAAATGTAAAAGGTCTGAGAATGTAGCTCAGTGCAAAAAGGTCCTGGGTTCAATACCAAGTACCACCAAACAACAACAAATAAAAACCATGACGGGGGAGGAGGAAGGCACAGCTCAGCTGACTGCAATACTCCAGGCAGAGGTGATAAAACCCTGTGATAAAAAGATTTTGGGGAGAAATTTCACAACTAAACTCAAGAAATATTTCTTAGATTCTATTTGAAAAATGCTGGGTAAGTACTAGTACATTCTATCAGGAACGTTGCTATCTTACTCTGTTTCCTAGTAAATTGTCACCCTGCAGTGAGGACCAATTTTTAGTGTTTGCCTCTACATCCCTGGAGATGGCTTCCTGCTAGCATTTGTACAGCGTGGGAGAGAGCTACCCTGTGGCCACACCCTTACCTTTGGCTGCATCTTTGGCAAGGGTGGCATTGACCCGAGTGTGCCAATCAGCCTTTCCCTGTGGTCTCTGAACTAGAGATAAGCCTAATGTGTGACCTCAGGAATTGTCAGCAGTGGTGCTTCCACATACAGCATTGGCTGGGTTGCAGAGGAAATCAGTCTGCCAAAAAGAGAAAGGAATACAGACACAGAGGCAGGAGCAGATGTAGGAAACAGAAAGAGAGACATAGCTGCAATCTCTCTTGGACTCTAAAGACACAGCAGTGTCCTTAAATGAACTCCCCCTGTTGTCGACTGAATAATGGCCTCCCAAAGAAGTCTGTGGCTTCATCCCCAGAACCGGTAGATGGTCCAAAAGGGATTGTGCTGGTCGGATTAAAGTGGAGAGATTATCCTGGATTATCCAGATGGGTCTGATATAATCACGAAGGTCCTCAGGACAGGATGGAGAGGATCCGAGTCAGAAAGCAGGCCAAGCGACACAGAACTAGAGAGTGGAGTGATGAACTTTGATCGTGGAAGAAAGGGCCACACGCCAAGGAATGCAGGCGGCCCCTGCAAGCTGGAAAGGACTAGGATGAGATTTCTCCCCCTAATGTCCCTAGAAAGAACCAGGCATTTGACACCTTGATTTTAGTTCTTAAAGACTCATTTTGGATTTCTAGCCTCCAGGGCTATAGATTGATAATTTCTGTTATTTTAATCCATTGTTACGGTAGTTATTGTAGCAGCAATAGGGAAATAACTTTTATTAGAAAATCAAGTTGGCATCTATTATGTGCAACCATTAGAGTCTAAATATCCTATATTCTTCTTAGTAAGATGCCCTGTACTATATGACACATTGTCAAATTCATGCCAGATTTGGGATGAGAAAGAAACACTACCACATTCAGTGGTTACATTGCTGAGCACGGTGACACATACCTGGAATTCCAGCCCTCAGGAGGCTGAGGCAGGAGGATCGCAAATTCGAGGTCAGACTGGGCTACATAGTGAGACCCTGTCTCGAAACAGTAACAATAACAACAACAAAATCTTGGCTTTAGATGTGAAAATAAAAGCCATGTGCTTAGAATTATTAAAATAAGGAACTGCTTCCTTCAACTGTCTCTGCTTCTGTGAAGCAGAGTCAAGCCTTGCATTGATGCTGTGCCATGCAATTGCTGCTCCCCGTGATGCTGGAGAGAGTCACTATTTGTCTATCCAGCCAGACTACGAGGATGCTGCCCATTCCCAGTACCTAGCTCAGTACCTGCACCATGCGGTAGCAAAGAAAGATGTTCATAGTTGGCTCCTGCCCCCAGGCAGATCCTCGTCTAGTAGAAATACATGTGTCACGGACTTTTCAAAGCCCCAGAAGTAAACTATATAAACAAGGTCCTCGTGACACAGGGCACCCCATTCACATACATTCACACTTGCAATCAGCAGAGGTACAGCTGAAGGAAAGCCTGGAAGGGCCTCTCAGAAGAAGTGATATTTGAACTCAAAATATCTTTAGTCCAGAAAAGAGGGAAGGGGGAACAATTCAGGGAGACGTACAAGAAAAGTCACAAAGGCCCCCATGATGAATACGATCATTAGGTCCCGCAAACATGCAGTAATGAAAGAGATTTTGGTTGTTTTTTTTTTTTAAGTCATAATGGCACCAAGATACAAGAGAGCACTGAAAAGCAGGTGACGCACTCACTGTGGCCACGCCGTATGCAAACACGGCATCAGTGGAGCGGGAGGCGTCTAGAAACTCTAACACGGGTGAGAAGTACAGATGCCCTGAGACGGCAAGTGGTGAGGAAGCCAAAGTGGGAGATGCAGGAGAAGCACCAGTGAAATGAGCGGGTCCCAGGGTGGGTTAAACGCAGAAGAATCGGTCAGATGAGCCTAGCAGGGTGAAAACGGACCGGAAGCCAGTGGGAGGGGCAAAGGCTGACCACAATGACTCCAAGGTCTTGAGTCTCAAACGCAGATTAGGTAGGTACAACGGTGAGGGCGCAGCTCTGTGTGGCAACTGGGACTCAATGAACATTTTTCAAATGGGTGATGAACACAGAAGGGTGTGATGAACGAACGAGTGAACGAAAAAGACATGAAGCTGAGGTCAAAGAAACATAGGACCCTTCCCTCGATTTGGACTTTGGCTGAAAACAGTTTTGGGGACCACAGCCAAAGAGGCATTTTCCTCCAGTGTGAGTTGTGCAAACGCGCCTACCATGAGCGTTCCCGTTCCTCTTCCCCTCCTCCTCCTCTTCCTCCTCCTCCCGTGTATATATGTAAAATCCACCAGATGTCCTCTGCGGGATATTTAAAACTTGTCCTGAAGAAAACTTGGTCATGGGAAGATGCTAATCATAGAGTGATCTGCGGAAAGCCCCTGAGTCACCCGGCTTGTGAGGAGCCGACCAGAGCTAAGGTGACAGCAAGAGAAGGGCGCTGGAGAGCAGCACGGACAGGGCTTTGCACTCAGCACCCGGGTGCTTGTGCCTTTCTAGCCTGGCTTAATGGCCTGGTTCCCCACCCAACACACATCCCTACCACCTGGATTTTAAAGAATCTGTTTTATCTTCTCCTACTTATTTGGTAAACACAAATAACTTACATCAGAATGTTTTCTTTCACTTCAAAAAGAAAAGTGAGCTACCAAGGAACTTGCTTTTCTTCTCCCTCCTCCCCTTCCTCCTCCTCCTCTTCTTCCTCTTCTTCTTCCTCTTCCTTCTCTTCCTCCTCCTCTTCCTCCTCTTCTTCTTTTTTTTTCAGTTAACCAGGTAGAGGGGCGGGGTGTGAAGAATGTGGGTAAAGGACAGAGAATGTGGACATGGATATTTTGCAATAAATATTTTTTTTCAGACTTTGAATGTAATCCAGGCAAAAGAATCTAACTGATTTCCCCCATGGCATTGGCTTCTAGAGACTGCAGGGGATGCTCCTAAATTTGTACCCTTTCTCATGGATTTCAACCAGACGTGTCTGTGCTATTTGGGGTTTCTGTGCTGACAGCAAAAACTCCCTAGTGGCTGTATTTCATTCAATCAATTTTACTGGGCCATTAGCTCAGTCTGCAGCAGTAGGAAACCAGGTCAGTTCTATAATATTACACAGATATCCCAAAATTTTCAAAAATTTATCCTCTTCCTGATCTGATCTCTCAGTTTCTCTGTTAAGTGGCACTTGAAGGTTGGACTAGACCAGTGGCTCCCACGTTTCTTGAGTTGTAATCTCTTTCCAGGATCCGCCGGAAGCTAGAAATCCTTCTCCAGGTGGTAGGGTAGGGCAGGGCACAGAAGGACTGAGACTTGGAAAACTGGAACCCCAAGGGGTTCATGGGATCCCTGAAACTCATCCACAGTCATCCCAGGATGGATCTGTGAGGTCCAGGTTAAGAATTAATTGTCCCAGCTCTAAAGCCCTGAATTGAGACTCCACACAGGCTGTCAAAATGGAAAGCACACACGGCCACTTGGGGACATCTGTCTGCAGAAGAAATCAGGCAGACAGCTGTGTGAATCATAGCACTGACAGCAGCAGGCAACTCGCTCAAGCTCCACAGGTGCTAAACAAATGCACCAAAGTCGAGATGGTAAGACCCTGATAAGAAAATCAAGCTATTCCCAGTGAAGACACCAGAGCAATCTGTGTTCCTTCCAAGCCTGTTTCAAACTGAAGAGTCTCTGCCGGTTCTGTCTGCAGACAGAGAGGGGTCTGGTCAGACACCTGGGTCTCCCTGCCCCTGTGTCACAAAGGGTTGTCTGCTGCAGAGAATGCCACCCATCTGCAAGCAAGTGGCCTTTCTCATCATGTCTTTGCGGAACTGACACACAACTCTGTCACACTGGGCATTCTAAGCTAACAGGAGCCAACTGCTATTTTTTGGAACACGAGCAGCTGCTGTTAGAGAACACAATCATTGTCACATTTCTTAAGTTTTCCAGAAAACCCTTTGAATCCTCACATCGTGTAGCTGGAAGCCAACTGAAATCCTAAGAAAGTAAGTAGCAATAATCAAAGCACTTCACTTCTATACATCTTAGCTATCTCCCAAAAATAATGATATTCTCCTCCTTAACCACAGCACTCTAATTATGCATGAGAAAATTCACAATAATCCTTAATATCATTTAGTGTCTGGTCCAAAGTCAAATTCAACAATTGTTTCCAAATTTACTTTTGTGGCTATTTTCCAAATCATCAAAATATCTTCAGCCTTTTGGACTACAGCAACCCGCACAGAGCACACTTCATTGCATGACACCGCCTTTGTGAAGAGTGCAGGCCAGCTGTCTTCTGGACCACCCCTTATTCTGAATTTCTGGGAGTATTTCCTCTTGCCTTCTTTTATGTTCCTGTCCCCTCTATGTCCTATAAATGGGAAGTTTGGTCTAAAGCCTTAAAGGGCTCAAGTCAAACATGGAAAGGATACTACACAAGTATCTCACATGCTTTTGCTTTTCTTTCTTTCTTTCTTTTTTTTTTTTTTGAGATGGGAGCTCACTTGACCTCAAATTTCATGCCTCAGCCTCCCAAGTGCTGGGATTACAGGTGGGTATCACCCTGCATGCTTCTGAATCACACCAGAGGTAGATACCAATCCTTTCCCTTGATAGCAATGCTATATTCAACCACATGGTAAGGTGGAGACTGCCAAAGCTCTACAATGTAAAGACACATTTTACCTGTACAATTCTTAAGTCATCTGCAAGGGAAAACTAGGCCACATGAATGTGCAGTATGGTTGAAAAATACAATGAATAAGTATTTTTTTAATTTAATACAGCAAAAAGACACACTGCCATTAATCCTCCTCAAATATTCCTATTCACTTTGAACACACTTAGCCCCCCATCCTTGCCACTTTCTGAAGCAGTTCTGGAATTTCTCTTTCATGAGTGTCTTCAGTTACTAAGCCTTTTGTAGCTACTTCAATGTCCTGAAATGATTTGAAACATTTACCTTTCTTAGACAGTTTTGCCTTTGTGGAAGAGCCAGAAGTCTCGTGCTGCCAGATATCTTGCTAAGTTGGATGAGAACGCGCCATGATGTTTTTATCAGTTGTTTTTCCTTACTTTCACCACACCTTATAAAGGCACTCACAAAAGACTTCCAGAACTGCTTCGCTGAAGTAAGTGGCAAGAACAATGGGATAAGTTTGTTCAAAGTAAGGGGGGGCTATATTTTGAGGGGAATTCATGACTGTGTACTTTACCATAATAATTTTTATTTAAACAGTCACCATATATTTCTATCACATCTCATATACTATTTCCCCAAGAACTATGCATCTAATAATTGGTATCCTTGATACAGACCTAATTGAATGATTGCAAAATGCATCTCATTCCCTTCCGGAATTGCTCAACCCAAGAGGTCAGTCCTAGACATATTTAAGTGAGGTGGGAATTAGATGTTTTGCCACTGCCATTGCTTCTTGCTGTCACACAGTGTTGCTGTTGAAGACTGTCCCTGCACAGTCCTGATGGCTACAGTCCACCTTGGAATAATGCCACTTGGATCCAGATCCTTGAGCAGGCTGTACTTCCCCCAAAGGAGGCCCAGCCCACCAGTGCTAAGCAAGCTGCGTGTGTCCCTCTCGGGTCATCGCCCTTCATGTTTCTGATTCACACACACAGACTCAGCACACCCAAGGGACACTAAGTCACAGTGGGTTCTGGTGCCTTTTCCCCATAAATCCCATGATGTAACACTGTTATTTCGCTGTAGACCCATGCTACAAGGTAGGCAGGCATTCCTTTATATTGAAATATAGTGGATCTGAGGGTTCCCACTTTTCCCCACACACCCTTTATTTATTTATGCATCTATTTTGCCTTACAGCCTTTATGTTAGGTCTTGGGGGCGGGAGCAGACTACTGTAATGTATAAAACATATAGGAAAATCAGTGTACTAATGCTCTGACTAACAAATCCAATGAGTTCCAGCCTCAGAGAAGACCCAAATATGCCTGTTCCCCAATAACTATACTTATCTGCTCACTCAAGGGGAAATTACCATATTTTTTATATAGTGGTAGGATGGTAACTATTTAGCAACTCTTTCTCCAGGACCCAATAAAAAAATACCTTCATATTTATAGAATGTACTGATTTCCCAGATGTAAATATTCCAGCCATGGCTTAATTCAAACTACCCACTGAGATTGGGGATGAAACACGGCAACCAGCTGTCCTGATCGGCACAGTCCTGCTACAGCACGTGACTGCACTTACGGCAGTGACCGCCTTTCTTCCCTGAATGTCTCTGATGCTTATATATCCATCCTGGAGACCCGAAAGTTTAATGGAGTCACCTTCTCTTTGGGTAATTAGAATAACACTGAGCGTGAGAATTCTTTGCTCAGTATTATAGGTAAATGTCAATGTCATCTAGAGAAACTACAGTGCAGTCTTTTCTTAGAAGTGTGGGATATCACTGTATAATCAGACCACAGTTTCCCTGGATTTTCAGATTGTGTCATGCCTGAGACCGTTAAACACAACAACAAAGCCAGGTGTGGAGGTGCACGGCTGCAATCCCAGCACTCGGGGAAGATGAAGCAAGAGGATCTGCAGTTCAAGGCCTGCCGGAGCTACCTAGCAAGAACATATCACAGAATGACACAATAGTAGTCATGGCAATAATGAATATTCTATCGAGTCTCTACTTCTGATTAGAATTTCTGGGTAGTAGGATAAGGGTATCTTGAACTTCAATGGATTATGCAAAACCTTCCAGACTAATTTACCAAATTATCTTCCCTCCCACTGTGTCTGACATTTTGTTCCACTCCATGTTGTCAGTTGTTATTGTCGGTCTATTTAGCATTAGCCTTTGTAAGGAATGCACAATGATGTTTCATTGTGTTTTAAAGTTTATTTTTCTCATTACTAATTAGCATATTGTCTATTGTTTTGGCCATGTGACTTTCCTCTGCATATGAACGGCCTGTTCCTCTTTTCCATTGGTCTGTAGGAGGTATTTCCGCATCATTTAAACATGAACCTCTGCCAGTTATATGAATTGCCAGTATCTTCCCTTCAATGGCTTCACTTTTTAAATGCTATATTTTTATGAATATACATTCTCAATTTTCATGTTAAGATTGAGGTCTTTTGTGTTTTCTAAAAATCTTTTTTAAAAAATCTAAAAATAAATTTAAAATTTTTTTTTAAATCCACTCCCAATCAAAACAGAAAAATTCAGAGTGGAAATTGGAAATTATTCCTGAAAATTGGGAAAACGGTGCCAGTCTAATGCAGCAATAGTCCTATTCATCCATCTAAGACAGTGATGGCGAACCTTTTAGAGCTTTCAATGATAGCAAACAGCTGGTTACATTCCTGTGCCATAGGATCACCACCACTGGGCTAAGGGAACGTAGGCTTGGTGATTCAAACAAGGCATCCTTCTAAGAGTGTCTCCCCAAGTGATTCTAAGGTATCTATCACCCCCTCCTAGAGGTGCCACCTTCAGTGATCCACAGATTCAATTTCTGCTGGACCCTCCACTACACGGTCCATGATAAGGAGCCTGCACTTGATCTTATGCTTACATAATTTATATATGTTCATATGCATTTATAGCTACTAATGTTCTTTCTTTATAAGTTTATTTATACTGCTTGTGACTGTATATTTTGTTTTGGTTTGGGTTGGTTGGTTGGTTTGTTTTGCCACAGGGTCTCACCATGTAGTTCAGGCTGGCCTTAAACTCACTATGTAGCCTAGGATTGCCTCATACTCATGGTGGCCCTCTTGCTTCAGCCTTGTAAGTGCTGCAATTATAGGCATGTGCCACCATGCCTAGCTCTGACTATATATATTTAAGCCAGTCAATTAATTAGTTAACTTCCCCAAAAAACAGTAATTTTCAGCTAGAATAGAGGCAGAACTCAAAAACATATAGCAGCTGAGTGTGGTGGCAATCCCAGCACTTTGAGAGGCTGAGGCAGGACAATCACAAATTTGACACCAGCTTGGGCAAGTTAGCAAAACCCTGTCTCAAAATTAACCCTACAAGATAAGTTCTATCTCCAATTTGGTGAGAAAACTAAGGCTCAGCATAATTAAAAAGTATGTCCAAGCACGTTTTATTATCCCAGTACTCAGTAGGATGAGGCAGAAGGATTGCAAATTTGAGGCCAGTCTAGGACACATAGTGAGACCCTGTCTCAAGAAATAAAGTCAACCAACCAATCAATCAATAAAGTTAAAGAGTATTTCAAAGTCACAATCTAGTAAAAAGTGAAATCCAAATTCAACTTCAAATCTCCTGCATTCCAAAGCCTGTGTTTTTCTTTCTCTTCTGCCTCTGTGAATACATGTAAAGCTTGACTTTGGGAGCCACTTAATTCTTTGAGCTCTGGGTTGCCAAAAAAAAATCCCTCTTCAATTGGAAGTCATGTAATGAACTAACCAAGGGACCCTGAAAATGTCTTCTCAGATCTCTGCCTATTATGTTTATTTATGCAAACTAATGTTTAATTTAGCCTGCATGTACTTTCTCCAAATATTTTTGTGCCAAGAAAATAGTAAAAAAAAAAAAAAAAAAAAAACTTTTTGGTGATAATCTAAAAAACTAAGTAAGACAAGTAGGGGAGAGGAGCTGAGGACCCATACATGCCCATCTCCTGAGCTTGCTGTGAATCTCAGTTGAAATGTTTTCCACCTCTACATAGCAGAAGAATGACCACAACTTCCCATTACTTACTGTTTTGACAACATGTAATTCATCTCATCCACCTCACCTGTTGGAAAGCAAATGGCCCCACTAAGCAAGTCAGAAGATGATGAATGGGGAACCAACCTTCACTGGTTGTGGTCCATTCATCATGTCTCCCAAGAAGGGGGACCCCTGGGAAGAGCGAGGAGAGGGGAGATACCCATGCGGCTGCCCAGAAGGAACAGGCCACCAAGTTGGCTTCTCAAGGCTGACTTAGCTTCAACCTACAGATGAATTTCTCTCCTCTCGAGCTTGGAAGCACAGCAACCTCACCCCTCTGAGGCAGTCCCGCTTCTCATCAAGAGGTACCTCCAAAAGACAAAGTGGTCACATATGTCTTTCGGTTCTCTTCTTGGCCACTTGGAGAAAAGAGAAAGCAAACAGCTTGTGCTGAGCTCTGGGTATGAGGTGACCAGTTTGACATATGTTTTCTCATTCAACAACCACAGTAGTCCTGAGGTTGGGCATTATTGTCCCACTGATTACAGAGGGATTATATCTCTTGCTCAAGGACACACAAATATCAGGTGGCAAAGTTAAGAAATAATCCCAGACCTGTGTGGCTAAGGAAGTCTGATAACTCTTAACCCCCTTCTGAAAAGATTTCTCCTCAGTCCTTTGAGGGCGTGTGTCTACAGGATAGGACCAAATGCCATTTTAAATCTGTACATTGTGAGCTGGGAAAACTCTTATCAAGTCATCTACTCCCAATGGCTCTTTGCTTCTCTTAGCCACGAGGTCTTAGTCTCAGGAGGCTGAGTCATTCTCTGCTAGCAGTGCTCTCACTCAAGAAAGCACATCAGAACTCCGTGGGTGGGGGAAATGGGAGGGAGAAAGGGGAGAGGGAGTTAAGAAAAATCAAGATGCAATATGTATACTACGTACTCCCCGCAAGGACTGGACTGTGTATATTGCAAACATATACTAAAAAAATTTTTTAAGAAAAAAATAGTACAACAGCTGGGATTTGACTCAGTAGCAAAGCACTTGCCCCACATGTGTAAGGGCCTGGGCTGACCCCCAACACTGAGAAACAACCAAAACCTCAAGCATGTAGAGTGGTATTTGACAGGAGACAATGTTAAATCGCCTTCTTTTTAATTAAGTGAATAGTTTCAAATGTTGGTATTTTCTTTAATTACTGCTTTGGGTTTTATAATCTGTTATTTATCACAATACTGTGTTGAAAATCTTGATTTAGTCCAAACTTTTTATTTCACAACCAAGTGAGTTGCCTAGGTCACTCTACTTTGAGGGGGTTTTGACTCTAAAGCATGCCTTGGTTCCTGCCGCTGTACCATAAAAACATCCACTCAGCAGCCCGGGAAGGGAGACTTCCTCCTAGAGCCTTCTGCACTCCTGCTTGGTGCCCTCCCCTTCACTCGAGAATCTTCCTGCTGACCTCTCCTTTCCTGATTCGGCATCCTCCAGAAGTACAGGCAGCTCCTCCCCCACTCCACAAGCGCCTCTCTCTGCCCATGACCTCAGTGAAGGTGGAACCCAATGCACACTCCCACGAAACTGCCAAGGCAGGACACCAACTATGCTGCAGAGCAGTGGTTCTCAAGGATGCTTTACAATCTTCAAAATCACTGAGACTCCCCAAACAGCTCCAAGCCCAACAAACAAGTTAGTGTGAAGAACAGCACTGTGTTCTTCGTTTGCAAACCTCTTTAGTGTGCGGTATAATCAAAGACAGCTGGATCCTCGAGCCTGCCTCTGCATTCTGTCTGCTGTGATGTCACATGTCTTGTAGTTCTGGAAAACTCCCTGAGAGGTGTGAGTATAAAGGGCAAGCATGGTCTTAAGATTACTCTAAAAACAGTTCTGACTTCCTGGGGCATGGAGATTGGAGTCCCTCCCCACAAGGGTCCCACGATCACACAATGAAAACCACAGGCATGGAGCAGTGAATGCAGTCAGAGAATCTCAAATCCTAGTGAGCACTGACTAGCTCACTAGCACTGACATGATCTTAAGAGGCTGTCATGGATAGCAATGTTTTTGGTAAAAGGCTTTTTTAAAGTTTCTCCCAAAAATATTTATGTAAGGAGAGATGGTGTTTAGGGACACTGCCTGCACACGAAGATATGACTTTCTTTCTCTTTTAGGTTTGTTTTGACTTGAGCTTGGAGACAAGGTCTCACTATATAGTTCAGGCTGGCCTTGAACTTACAGGGATCCTCCTGCCTCAGCGAGGCTAACACTGGGATTACAGGCGTGCGCCACCACACTCGGCTAAGAAATGACTTTCCCACGATGGAATGTCAGGCAGGTGAGGAAACACAGCCTAGAGGTGAATTCTAAAAACTATGGAAGTCGTGAGTCCCCAACTCCTGGCCACTCCTCCCCATACTCCCTGGATTACACCATGGATGTGAACACTTTGTAGGAAAATTCCAGCCGTGGCTGTACCTGTTCGATCGGCACAGTATCTCCTTCCAGCAGTAGCTGTTGTATCGGGCCTTTCGATCCACACGCCCTTTTCTGAACCAACTCTCCCACAGCCCTGAACAGGAGGTCCTCTGAGAGGCCGCCCTACAGTCTTTGGGGTTGAAGGTCCTGTCTCAAGCTGCAGTTGAGGCTCTTTCTCAGCATCCAGATGAGCTCCTGGGGAGCGGCACCCTGCCAGCCCCATTTCATGCCTCAGGCATGGAGATGGTCTAGGACCCATCCCAGTCCATTTTTAAACTAGATAATGAACAGGAATTCTTAATTACACTGAGTTTCTAGGGAATTGTTGCTGTGGATGTTACAAATGACAGACTGTGGTCTGCCTTCAGAATTGTATGAATTAATTTTGCTGGCTTGGTACATCCTTCTTCTCCTACTTAGCCATCTTTTATAGGCACACATGACCGAGAACACTTGTGACGGTCATTTTAATGGAATCATACTGCCCAACCAAGTGAAACCGATTCCTCAGGAAGGTTGCTGGCACCGTAGCAGGCTGACTTGCAGTTCCTCTGAGATGCTGTAGTGTTAGAACCACATGACTGCAATGTTAGGGGAAAGGCAAGCTGTTGGTGGCCACCTGTGGGACTGCTACTGTCCGCTGCTCTGAACTGGCTAAGTCAACCTGAGAGCCAGACAAGTCACACCCAGCAGGAAGTAGCTCTACAGTGGGGCCTGCAGTCAGCAGGGCTCACACACCCCAACTGAGGTGCTGCACCCCCAGGGCTGGCTCCAGCCTGGCCCTTGAGCCCAGGGTGACCAAAGGTTCTGATTCTCAAGGGATTTTTTAAAATGTGAAATCTCACAACACTTGCATGTTTACACATTTTTCAACAAAATGTGTGTGTCAAGAAAAAGTCAACAAGAAAGTCCAAAATTTTTGAACAAAAATGTCTGTGGAATGCCAGTTTGGGCCCAATAAGCCAATATCTCGTTTCTAATAATGCAACAATTTTACTCAACCCCAGATACGTGACTCTGCTCTAGCTCACCCAGGTCTTGTGTTTTGCTTTCATCTTCTGTGATGAAGATTTGCACTTTCAGGAGCTGACTCGAGGTCATGTACTTGTAACAGACCTGACACATTTATGAAAGAATCTTCTACCTTCTGGAAGGTCGAAGAGATCCAATTAATCCCAGCTTTGGGGGACTCTCTTGCTGGGTCTCACTGCTGCCTCCAGTTTCTGTAGAGGGTGTGGCTGCTCAGCACTTGGAAAAACTTACTTCTTGGTAACCATTGGCAAGAATAAGTCCACACGGAAACCAGTTCATCGATCCTTCAATCTGTCTACCCTCAGGGAATACCGAAAAGCAGGGGGTAGAGTGAGCAGGGAAGCAGGGAGGGTACCGTAAAAATCTTTCCTCTACAAAGTACACATCCTTATCCCATCACAATGAGCCCATAGAAGACTTTGGAGGGCACATACCCTGTTCATACTTTAATATCGTCAGTATCAGTTTATATAGGCAGAAACAATACCCGGCTCTGTTCTCTGGGTTTTAATTTACTTAAATGATGCTAGGATATTTATTCTACAACCTATTTTTTTATTTTATGTATTTTTATTATGCTCTTTACATTTATTTATAAATGTTATACTGTTTTTAGTTTGTAGAGGTGTTTGTTTGTTTTCCTGGTACTGGGGTTCAAACTCAGAACCTTGCCCTTGCCAGGTAGGCATGGCGCCACTAAGCTACCTCCCGGCCCATACTGTTTTCATTTTTAATTACATTTTTGAAATCTATATTGCTAGCTAGGTGTGCTGGTACATACCTGTAATCCTAGATCTTGGGAGGCTGAGGCAGGAGGATCACCATGAGTTTGAGGCAAGCCAGGACTGCCTAGTGAGAAAATGTCTCAAAAAAAAAAAAAAAAAAAAAAAAACAAAAAA
>NW_022900943.1:18707690-18751952 GCF_012274545.1 Fukomys damarensis | reverse complement strand
AAAAAAAAAAAAAAAAAGACAAACCAAAAAACCTATATTGTCATATATTGATCTAACTCATTTTTTAAAAAAAGTTTTACACTGCTGGGAATTCAATCCATAGCCTCATGTGTACTATGCAAGCACTCTACCACTGAGCTACATTCCCAGCCCTGATTCAGACATTTTAACTGTTGTCCATTATTGTCATTTAAATGTATACTACTCACTTCATTCATTGCTCTTGTGATGAACATTTAGGATTTCTTTTTTCCTTTTTCATTGCCACTATCATGATGTTATATCCCTTCAAAATTAAGGGTTTCTTTGGTAAGAACATTATGGGGTTGTGGCAAATACAAACTTTTACCCTTTCCACCCTTTTTTAAAAAAAATTATATTGGTACATTTTGAATATACACAATGATTACATTCATCATAGGGAACTTGTACCTGTACGTGATATATCTTTATTTTTTTCCCATTTCCCTCCCCTCCCTTCAACCCCTCTTCCCATCCTTATTTATAAAAGCTTTGCCTCCATTTCTTTCCTTCTATTTTCTTTTTCTTTTCCTTTCCCAATCTGCCCTCCCTAATTCCCTTTTCCACTTGAACATTTTCTTCTTATTTCACAATATCTATTATACATTTTGGTCTTATTTGCACTTTTGGCTTCTCATACCAGAGAAACAATGGAATATTTCAATATGTATATCCAGTTTATTTCATTTAAGAGTATGGTCTCAAGGTCTACCCATTCATCTAGAAATGTCTCGAGCTCATCCTTCTTTACGGAAGGGTGCTCCACTGTATAAACACACACACACCCCTTTATCGACTCATTGACTGATGGGCACTAGGCTGTTCCCAAGATTTAGCTATTAAAAACTGTGACTCTAGATGTGGGGATGTAGTTCAGTGGTGCCGCCACCTGCATCATAACCACAAGGTCCTGAGTTTGATCCCCAGTACAAAAAAAGAAAGAAAGAAAAGGAAGGAAGGAAAAAGAACAAGGAATATCTTTCCATTTTTGGATATTCTGTTCAATCTCCTTTTTCAGAGTACTGTAGTTTTCCATATAAAGTCTCATACTTCTTCCATAGATTCATTCCTAGGTATTTCATTTTTTCAGATGCACTGTAAAATGTGTTGTTTTCCTCATTTCTCTCTTGGTGAGCTTGGGTACAGAAATGCTATTGTTTTTGGGGTGTTGACTTTGCATCCAGCTACACTACTGAATTTGGTTATCACGTCTAGAAGCCTTTTAGAAGAGTTTTTGGGATATTCTATGTAAAGTGTCAAGTTATCTGCAAATAATGATAATGATATCCTTTCCGAACCTTATTCCATTTCTCTTGTTTTATTGCTCTGGCTGATGTTTCCAGAAATATATTAAACAAGAGTGGTGACAGTGGACATCCTTCTCTTCTTGATTTTAAAGTGAAAGCTTTCAAGTTATATCCAGTTAGTATGATGTTGGCTGTAGAGAGCTTTTATCAGAGTGAAAGAAACACTAAGTTTTACAACTTTCCATAGGGTTTTTTTTTTATCATGAATGGGTGTTGGACTTTATCAAATGCTTTTCTTGATATGGTTTTTGTCCTTGTCTCTGTTAATATGGTGTATTAGATTGATTGATTTGTGTGGTATTAAACCATCCTGCATCCCTGGGATAAATCCTATGTGGTCATGGTGTATAGACTTCCTGATTATTTGCTGCATTCTGTTTGCCAGTATCTTATGGAGAATTTTTGTGTTGCCCTTCATTGAGGAGATTAGCTTGAAGTTCTCTTTTTTAGTTGGATCCTTCTCTGGTTTTGATATCAGGGCAATGCTCACTTCCTGGAATGAATTTAGGAGTTTTGCTTCCCATTTAATTTCTTTTTCTTTGTTTGTTTGTTTGTTTTTCAGGCTGGGTCTCACTATATAGTTGAGACTGACCTGGAACTCACTATGTAGCCCAGGCTGGTCTCAAACTCATAGTGATCCTCCTGCCTCAGTCTTCCAAATGCTGGGATTACAGGCGTGTACCACCACACCCAGCATTCCCTTTTAATTTCATTAAAGAGTTTGAGAAGTAATGGCATTATGTCTTCTCTAAAATTCTTGTGGAACTCAACAGTGAATCTATCAGTGCTTGGGCTTTTCTTTGTTGGTAGATTTTTAATTACATCTTCTATTTCTTTGACTGCTATTGGGTTATTTAGAATTTTTATATCTTTTTATTCAGTTATGGTAATTCATATCTATCTGGGAATCTGTCCATTTCTTTTGTTTTTCGTCTAATGAGAATACAGGTTCTCAAAGTAGGTATTAATGATATCCTGGATTTCTGCAGGATCTGTTGTGATTTCAACCTTTTAATTCTTTTTTTTTTTTTCATGCAACTTCCTCACTTTATTCCAACATTCCTGGCCCATGCAGGGATCACACATACTTATACAATAATAATTAAATTATTTACTGTGGTATTATTATTCAGTCATTTAGAATTCATGGCTTTACACATTTTTTGTTTTAGAGTTAGAAAGTTATACTTGTTAGTGTATGAAAATAGGACATATTTTACTTAACAGTTTTTAAGCTTGATTTATAAAGTAACTATTTGGAAGCATGGTAAATAAATCTCCAATTGTACTCTTGCCCTTAGTTTCATGTTAAGAATGGTTCTGAGTTAGCAATATTTTGTAATAAAAATTTTCATTTGCTTTTGTTTGTATTGTTTTAGTTATGTGTGAAGTTTTTAGAGGTGTAATTTATGTAAAATAGCACTGAATTAAAATGTGCAGCTTGATGAGTTTTGATAAATATTTACACTTGTGTAATTGCCATCAATCTGTATATATAAAACATTTCTATCCCCTAGAAAGTTCCTTTGTATCTCTTGCACCAATTGACGTTTTTTCTTTCCTTCCATTTCTACTGAAAACGATCGTGGTTCTCATTTCTTTCATTCTAAGTTAATTCTGCTACTGGAAATGAATATAAATGGGGTGGTAGAGTATGCCATTTTATATCTGGCTTCTATCAAAGTAATGCTATTGAGTTTTATCTATATTGCTAAGTACACCACTAAGTTCATTGCGAAGTACTGAGTTCCCTTTTTGCTACCAAATAATATTCCATTATACAAGTGTCATACAGTTTACTTTCCATTTGGGTGTTGACACACATCTTAGGTGTTTCTCTTTGGGGCTATCATAACTAAAACAGCTATGCACACTTTTGTATTTGCCACAATTTTTGTGAGTGTGGATGTAAGTTTATATATCTCTTGACTGAATCCCTAGGAGTAGATCATAGAACAGACACAAGTTTAACTTTATAAGAAACTTTCAAATAGTTTTCTTATGTGATTATAACATTTTACAGTTTCACAAAGTATGTATAGAAGTTCTAGATACAGTGAACCCTTGAGTTACAACTGATCTGACGTATGAATAACTTCAGTTATGACCAAAATTTTAGTTATAACTTTTGACCAAAGTGTTGAGTTATGACCTAAATGCCAGATGGTCTCAGATACAGATTTAACCTTAAAGAGCTCTGGAAGGAATATTACAGCATCCTTTCTTGTGTGGGGCTAATGGAGAAATCCTGGACCAATGTCTCTCTAAAGACACTGCGATTTCCTATATACGAGAGAGAGACTTTGAAGGCTGTGTAGAGGAGCCTGAGCCTTCAGTTGACCAAGCTGAGTTACAGGTAGCCCTTGCGAACGAATTGAGTTTGTAAGTCAGGGGTCCACTGTTCTCTTCATCTATGTTGGCTAATATTTTTTCAGCATTTTAACTTTAATCCACACTAGTATATGTGAAGTGATATTTTGTTGTGATTATATTATTTATTTATTTTTGGTACCGGAGATCGAACTCGGGCCCTTGCGCTTGTGAGACAGGAGGCAGAACCACTGAGCCAAATCCCTGGCCCTGTTGTGATTGTGATGTACATTTCCATGAAGTATAATGTTGTTCTGGTCTTTGTCATGTATTTATTGACTGTTTTTATATATATTTTTGGAAATTCATTTCAACTTTTTTTTTCCTATGTTAACTGGAAATAGTTTCTCTCAAATGAATTTCCTACTAAAACTTTCCTTTCCCAATGTCTGAATAATATTGTGTTTAGGAGTTCTTAATATATTGCAGCAATATGTCCTTTGTCATATGTACACATTGGAAACAATTTTTTGCCTCATCTGAGGCCTGCTTTTTGTTTTACTAGTTGTGTTTTTTTTTCAGCTTTAATTGAGTTTATTGGTACATTTTAGGGATACAGTACAGTTACATTCATTGTTGGGATCTTGTACCTCCACATGACAAGTCTTGGTTCTCATTTTTCCCCTTGTCCCTGCCCTCCCTTCACCCCCTCCTCCCCTCCCCATCTACAACCACTTTATGTCCATCTTTTCATTATCTCACTTTTTTTTTCTTTTCCCTTTTTACCCTTCCCCTACCCGTTCCACCTTCCCTACACCTTTAGCTCCTTTCTTCCCATTTCTCAATGTCAGTAATCTTATTAGGATCTTCTGTATTATTGCAGATTATTCACACCAGAGAAACTATTCAGTATTTACACATGTGTGCCTTATTTATTTCACTTAGGAGTATATCTTCAATATGTATCCATTTTCCTATGAATGAATCTATTTTCTCATTCTTTATGGCTGAGTAATATTCCATTTTATAGGAAAAACTACATCTTCTTCAGTTTCCAACTGATGGACAAATAGGCTGTTTCCAAGTTTTAGCTATTACAAACTGTGCCACTATAAACATGGGTGCGCATACTTCTCTGTGATATGATTCTTTTAGTTCTTTTGGAAAGATACCCAGCAGAGGGATGGCTGGGTCAAATGGAACCTCCAGTCCAAGCTCTTTGAGGTATCTCCATATTGATTTCCATAGTTCAGCCTTTTAATTCTTAATTACATACATTTGAGTCTTTTCTTTCCTTTTATTGATAAGGCTGGCTAAAGGTTTGTCAATTTTATTTAATCTTTCAAAGAACCAACTCTTTGATTCATTAATTCTTTGCATTATTTTCTTAGTCTCTACTACATTAATTCTGCTCTTATCTTTATAATTTCTTCCTTCATATGAGCTTTGGGCTTGACTTGCTCTTCTTTTCCTAGGAGCTTGAGGTTCAACATTAGGTTGTTTGAGTTTGCTCTGTTTTGCTGATATGGGAATTCACCCCTATAAATTTCCCTCATTGAACTACTTTGAGTCCCATAAGTTCTGTTGTGTCTTATTATCACTTAATGGGAGAAACTGTCTAACTTGTTCTTTAATTTCATCTGTGACCCACTGGTTGTTCAGGAGGGTATTATTTAATTTGCATGTGTTTATGAAGTTCTTGTGGTTTATTTTGCCATAAATTTCCAATTTTATTGCACTATGGTCTGATAATATGCATGGAATTGTGTCAATTTCTTTGCACTTACTCAAGCATGTTCTATGTATTAGTAGTCTATTTTGGAGAATTTTCTGAGTGAAGGTAAGAATACACTCTGATGGTGTGGGATATAACACTGTAGGGATCTTCTAAATCAATGTGTTCAAAAGTTTGGTTCAGTTCAGATTTTTTTTTAATTTTTTGTCTAGATGCTACGTCTATGACACTGGAGAATTGAGGTCCCCCTTTATAAATGTAGTAGTGCTTATTTGATTTTTCATGTCTGTTAATATTTTATATAGTTGGGTGCAATGGTATTTGGTGTGTATATATTTATGATTATTTTTTCCTCTTGTACTGTTCCTTTCACAAGGATATAGTAACCATCTTTGTCTTTTCTGGTCAGTCTTACCCTGAAATCCACTTTGTCTGCAAATATAATAGCTACTCCTGCTTTTTTCTGGGTTCCTTACACATGGGGAATTGTCTTCCATCCTTTGACTTTCAGTCTATCAATGTTTGTTTGTTTGGCGCCGGGGAGCGAACTCGGGTCCTTGTGATTGGATTGCGAGGCGGAGGAACCACTGAGCCAAATCCCTGGCCCTCAGTCTATGAATTTCTTAATCAAATGTCTTTCTTGTATACAGCATATCATTGGATCTTGATTCTTGATCCATTCTATCAGTATGTTTCTTTTGATCAGTGAATTGAGACCATTTACATTGATGGTTATAAATGATATTTTATTGATTTATCCTTCATATTATTTTCCTATTGTTGGTTCCCCCCTTTTCCCTCTCTGTTTAATTACTTGCTTTTCCTGGTGGCTTCATTCTGTTTGCATTCATGAAGCTGAGGGCTCATTAGCTCTTTTTTTGTTTTGTTTTGATTTGGTTTTGTTTTGCGGTACCAGAGATTGAACTCAGGACTTTGCACTCGGTGCCACTGAGCTAAATCCCCACTCATTAACTCTTCCTAGACTGTCTTTCAGAACATTTTGAAGAGCAATGGATTGGTGGTCATGAATTTCTTCAGGAGTCACCTTGGAAGTATCTTATTTCTCCATCAGTGTTGAAAGATAATTTGTGGGATACCTCAGTCTGGATTGGAGGTTTTCTTTTAGGACATGAAATACTTCACTCTAAGCTCTCCTTAACTTGAGGGTTTGTGCTGAGAATTCTAATGTGATTCTGATAGCCTTTCTCTAATGGCTTTTAATATTCTGTTGTTCTGAATTTCTAGAAGTTTGACTATTATATGCCTTGGTGTAGATATTTTTTGATCACGGTTAACTGGAGCTCTATATTCCTCACCTATCTACATGTGAAATTCTTTTCCCATTCTTGCAAAGTTTTCTGCCTTTACTTCTGTGAACACGTTTTTTATTTCATTTGGACTATGTCCTGCTTTTAGACTCTGATCAATCTTATGTTATTGTTTGCATTGTCTAGCAGCTGTTGGGCTGATTTCTGGTCCCTTGTTATTTTTAAGAAATCTCTTTGCTATAGTCAGGGTTTTGGTAAGATAATACAGTTACTATAAGACACATAGTTTATCGAATTATTTTATGATGATTACTCAAAAAGTCCAATGCAAAGGAGTGCAAGAGATTAACTTCCCACTAGGGGCCCAAGGAATCCAGCTAAGGGCTTGGAACTCAGCAATTTCCAAAGCAAGTCTAGTTAAAGGCTTAGAGTCCAAGGCAATGTCCTCCACAAGTCCAGCCAGTGGTGGGCCTAGAGCCCATAGCAATGTCTCATGCTTGTCTGTATTGAGGATCTGCACGTGGAAGGCCCAAAGGCCAGTGGTGGAAGCAAGAAAGCCTATGCTGGTGAGATGAAGGATTTGTGCCACCAAGCAGAGGGATCAACATTGGAACCAGGAAGTGATGCTCATGGTGAAGATCAAAGCTCCCCTGATGAAAACAGCAGCTATACCCAGTGACAGCGAGGCTCGAAGCTCCTCCTCCAATGAAAACAGACAAGTTTGCATCAGGAAAACCATCCACAGCAAGATTCTCCTAGAAAATCAACATGCCAGCCAGGCATGTGGTGCATGTCCGTAAACCCAGCACTCGGGAGGCTGAGGCAGGAGGATCACTGCAAATTCCAGACCAGTCTGGGCTACACAGTGAGTTCCAGAGTAGTCTGAACTACATACTGAGATCCTGTCTCAAAAAAAATAAACAACAAAAAAAAGAAATCAACAGGCCAAGATTCCTCCAGTTCTCTTTTTATGGCTAATGCTAACAATCCTCAGGTGGGTCCTCCATGCCCAGACTACAATGATTCAGTTCAGAAGGGTATTACAAGTTGACCATTACTCAATCCACCACACTTTTCATGATTGGTCACTACAATCCTGTCTTCTATATCTGATATTCTGACCTTGCATTGGTTCATTCTACTTAAAATACTTTGAAATTTTTAATCTCCTGGATATCTGTTTGAATCTGTTTCATGGGTTCCATTTTTTTCCTATGTTGGGCATTCCTGGTTTCCATCACATTCCTAAGCTCCTCTATTTTTTAAAATCTGTAACTACTCCAGAGTTACTAACCATGTCCTTCATTATAGTTACCATCTCTGTAGTTATCTGAGAGATTATTTCTGATTTGATTTTTTTCTATATCCTCATTCATGTGCTTTGTTACTCAAACTGTTACCACCTCAGAGTCCAGCTGGATGACTTATCTCACCTCAGTGCTCCCTGGGTTTGCCTTTGGTGAGGAAGAAGTCTTGGGTTGCATCTTGTTTTCACATCTTCTCACTTTTTTTTGTTCAATTTCTGGATTTATGCTTGTAAACGGCCTATGGCAGATAGCTTATTGCTAGTAACGAGAACCTTTTGGACATGACCACTTCTCAGGGATGTCTTCAGGTGTAGCTGGCTTTTGGGGTCTGAGTCTGTCACCTACCTCTTCAATTAATTGGGGATGAGAAGTTGCTGCCTATTTGGCCTAGGCCCAGGTTCTTTGGAGCTGGTCCATGGTACTTTGTATGAATCTCAGACAATCTGTTTTGGCATACTAGGAAGAGCGATTGGTTAGAATAATTATGTTACCTAATCTAAAATAGTACAATCAGTAATAACAATAGCATCAAACAGCCTAGAAAATGACCAACTGTGGTAATTATTACTTTGTCACCTAGAGTCCGGGTGTGTGGTTCAGTTGGCAGAGTGTTCTCCCAGAATGTGCATGGCCCTGGGTTCAATCCCCAGCACCAGTAGAATTGGTCACCTTTAACCATATGAACTATGTAGTTATATAACAAAATGTTTTAAAATTCAGAAAATTGTATACAGTAATTATCCCCTAGGTATGGTGATTTCACCACTGATGGGGAAAATTTTAAAGGTGTTAGGGTAAAAGGCAGAGAAACAAAGTGAAAGAGATTAGAAGCAAGATTGCTTCTCTGCTGTTCACCACTCTGCCATCTTCCTGGAAGCCTTCCCCTTCCCACCCTTTGCCCTTCACAGTGTTTGTTCCATTCACATTCCTACCCATAACACATGGAGAGTTTTCTTCTCCTGTGCAGTGTCAAAGTCTGTTAAGATCCAGATAGCTCAAGAACACAGGTGGAGCTGCGTGTGATGGAACGTGCCTAAAATCCCAGCACTCAGGAGGCTAAAGCAGGAGGATCACTGCAAGTTCAAGGCCAGCCTGGGCTGTATGAGTTCAAGGCCAGCCTGAACTCCATCATAAAACCCTACTTTAAAAAAAAAGGAACAGAAGTGGAAATATGCACTTAGAAATGAGGAATATCTCTTAATGTATACTACTAAAGAGTGATCTTAGCCAAATATGGTAGTGCACGCCTGTAATCCCAGCACTCATGAGACTGAGGCAGGAAGATGGCCATGAATTTGAGATCAGCCTGAGCTCCATAATGAGTTCAAGGCTAGCCTGAACTACATGGTCAGACCCTGTTTAAAAAAAAAAATGAAAAAAAATATTTTTTAAAACCGCAAAAAAAAAGTAGCCAAGATCAATAGGATTGTACCAACAAAAAACCACTGGTCTGAAAATGGGATCATTTTGGTCACTAATAAAGATAAAAACTGTGAGGCATGATAGCACAGGTCTTTAATCCCAGGTTAGGGATGTAGCTCAGTGCTCTCTGGGTTTAATTCCCAGTTTTAAGAAAGAAAAGAAAAGAGTAATGACCAGAAGAATGAAGCATTTACTTCTTTTTTTTTTTTTTTTTTTTTTTTTTTGAGACAGGGTCTCACTATGTAGTTGAGACTGACCTGGAACTCACTATGTAGCCCAGGCTGGTCTCAAACTCATTACTCATTACTCATCGATCCTCCTGCCTGAGCCTCCTGAGTGCTGGGATTACAGGCGTGTGCCACCACGCCCAGCCCTGAAGCATTTACTTTTAATTTCCAAAGGAACTGTATGTCATGGCAACCACCACATAGTCTAAATGAGGAAGTCTCTCTCCATGGGTACATTCCAATAGGATAAAATTAGAATGCTATCATCTTGCCATCCTAATAAGTTAATGTAACTAGGCAGTAAACATCAATGGCTGCTACAGGAAAGAAAACTGGACAGAAAATCGAACAGATAACACAACACCACTGCTGAAGTCTCAGCAATGAAAGAAAAAAAAATCCGATCAAACCTCTAGGTCTAACCGCCAGTTTGCACCATAAGAGATGGTGAACATGTTACACGATAACAAGGGAAGACGCAGAAGAGTTGGAAGTACACTGGTTACCAAGTTACTCTCAGATTAATATCCCTGCAGTCAAAATGGTAAAACTCCTGATGAATGCTGAACACTAACCACTGAACAATGCACTCATCTTCAGCAGAGCTGAGCCTCTCACGCTCAGATCACTTCCCCCTTCTCACCTTCTACCATCATGCCCTAAAAGTAAACTTCATTAACTGAGGCTCCCGATTATATCTATTCCCTCATACAAAGCATCCTACCCATTCATAAGAAGTGCACAGTACCGCCCCCTCTTGCCCTTGTACAAGACTTCTTTCCAACAGAGTTCTCCTGTCACATGCACTGAAGATGGATGACACTGTGATCCTGCATTCAGGGGGACCGAGAACCTGGCGTGGTGCTGCACTCCTGTAACCCCAGCACTCGGGAGGCTGGGGCAGGAGGATGGTGAGTTCAAGGCCAGCCTAGAATACATAGTCATACTCTGCCTCAAAGAGGAGGAGGAGGGAAAGAGGGTTAAACATGAAGAGGTTTTGATCTAAAAGAAAGATGCTATGAAATGTCTATTTCTATCATTTCTATATGTTGGAAAACATTCAGATCATTAGAAAATATTAATCGTAATTTGCATAGTTTTCTTTTTTTATGTAAAAATGGCAGCTTACAGAATACTTCCAGAAACACAGCATTCAGAGGGCTGTGACATTCAATGGGGGTGGGGGTTCAAATATATTGTTAACGTGGCATGAAAGGGATGAAGTGACTTCTCAAGAGAAGATCTAAAAAAAGGCAAAACAGCTACCCAGCTTCGCATAATGTCTCATCTTTTCCATATTTAGTGAGCAAGAGTCAAAAATACCAAAACTCCTGGGAAATTCTCAGTAAAAGAAATGTATTTTTGCTCAGCATAATTTAGTTCCATTTGTGGCTTCCTCGTACAAGAGTCAGGATTCCTTTACTTGAAAGAGAGAGAGGTTTGAAATATGACTGTCAACAATGATCTAAATATTTCTTTATTATATGGCCATTTTCTAGTGCAGTCATAGGAAATTATGAAACAGGATCAAAAAGAATGTGAGCATGGTGTTAAATGACAAGCCATCCTTAGTTGAGGAATTCTAAACTGTGAATTCAGCATTTCCTATATTGACGGTAATAGAGGAAGATTTCACATCGTCTATGCCCAGACATTAAAGGAAGCAAATTGAGGGTAAACAATACCACACAGAGATCAGGACATTGATTCTAATTGTTCTTAATTTATACTGCAAGCCAGAGGAAGGGGAAGACTTTGGGGGAAAGTATGGATTTTTTTTTAACCAAAAAACCCTGAGAGATCATGGTGTCCATGAAGGAAGAGTTGGTAATCTTTACATATTGCAAACAGGTACTCATTTTTTCTAATTAAAAAAAAAAAGAAATGACAATTAAGAGAAAGAAAGAAAGAAAATTGGATTCTGCTTAAGCCATTCTCTAAAGCTACAAGTAGAAATCTTTCCTTTTTCCCTAGTAGCCATCTGTATCTACCATTCCATTTGGCCCATGTTAAGATCTTAATCTTAGAGCAATAGTTGCAGCTATGAACCAAAAGTAGAGGACTCGAAATGTCAGCTAAGAAGTAAATTTAGTGCAGTATAGCTGGAGCAACTAGATATTTTTTAAGGTATATTTCCTCTAGGTGTTTTGTGTATTCTATTTTTAGTATCCTTTAGTAAAGGCTGATTTAAAATTAGTACCATCCAAACTGGAATGAACCCTGAGAATGAAGATTATCCCCAAATGACTTATCTGCTACTTTTAAATTTTTCAGCCAGATGCTACAGACAAGATCCCTCATGTCAGTGATTTCAGGTTTCTAATCTAGTATACAATCATACAATTCAAGAATTTCTGAGTTGGAGAAATTCTTTAAAAAAAAAAGAAAGAAAAGAAAAACAGGTGTGGTGATTCACGTCTGTAATCCCAGCACTGGGGAGGGTAAGGCAGGAAGATCACTGTGAGTCAAGGCCAGGCTGGGCTTCACAGTGAGCTCCAGACCAGCCGAACGACTTAGGGAGACTCTGTGTCAAAAAAAATTATCCCTAGACGCCTCATGCCATGTGGTTGGCATGTATGTCTTGGGGGACTCTGCCTGTGGTTGGACTAGATGCAAAAAAGAGCTTAGATCAGTTCTGGCTGTTTCCACCACCCCTTGGGCCTTGGGGTGTGGATCCAGGAGAGGAGGCAGGATGGGACTCATGGACACAGTGTCACCGATTCATCTCCCTGCTCAGGTCCAGGGTCCCATTGCGAGGCAAAGATCAAAGCTGACTTCTGAACTCTTCCACTCATCTGTAGCAGTAGCATTAGAAAGTAAAAGTAAACCAGCCAGGAACAGTGGCACATCTCAGAATCGCAGCACCGAGGAAGGCTGAGGCAGTAGGAGTGAGAAGAAACAAAAACGTCACCTCAAATATTGGAGGCATCAGTAGCCCAATGCAAATAGTAATTAAAAAATACCCACTCCAGCGCTCAGTGGGGACGATCAACAAGACCATGAAAGATGATAACATTTGGGCAAAGACTATGTAAGCTTAATTTAATTGAAAAGTAATAAATGATCTCACATTGATGGCTACTTATCTTTCGTCTAAGTAAAACCACACCTGGCTGCAATCTATGCGTGAATGTTCCAAAATGATTAGGAAATAAAACCAGATGAGCCGCGGACTAAGCATGGTGGTGCATATCTGCAATCCCAGCACTCGGGAGACTGAGGCAGGAAGACTACAAGTTTGAGGCCAGTTTGAGGAAGACGTGTCTCAGAAAAAAAAAAAAAAAAAAAAAAAAAAGGGAAACTAGGGGTGATGATTTTTTACTTTTATTTGATTTTTTTAAGGACTGATCATTTTTTAAATGTTTCTGGTTATTAATTAAATGGATTCTACATCCCTTCTTTCTACCAGGACTTTGAGGGAATGAACAAATGGTATAAAAGTACATAAAATAATAATGGAACCATGAGGAAAGAGCACAAAGCTGTCAAGATGAAAATTTTGGATCTGAGCTTCCTGGAATACAAGGAAAAAAATAAAATAACATAATTATATAATTCTTAGTTTTACAAAAGAGAAACACAGTTTACTTAAGAACTGTAGTTAAAAGAAATGTTCTTCACCACTGTAGATAACCAATATCCAGTGAGCCAGTCATGTAAATGTGGGCTCAGCTGATAATGTTTCTCCAGGAAACCCTAAATATAAGTCAGTGTCACTCAGAATGGGAATATGCTTTAGATGCGGCATAATTTCAAATTCTCAAAGCCATGTTCAAGGGGCAACACAGAACCCAGTTAAGAACATGGAACTGAGCCCCAAACAAGTCCAGGTGGCATCCTCTCCATCCACGGCTTGGGTGGCAGCAGACAAATATCTCAATTCACCAAGCTCTCTTATCTACAAGAAAGGAATAATTACATTTACTTTGGAGAACTATAATAAAAGAAAACATCTCCATTGGCAGATCCTTTTCTGTAAAGCACTTGTGATATGTGAATATTTATTTTATTGATCTATTTAGAGACAGGGTCTCACTACGTAGGTCAGGTTGGAGTTGACCTCACTGTGTAACCCACGCTGGCCTCAAACTCAGTGATCTTTGCTGCCTCAGCCTCCCAAGTGCTGGGATTACAGGCACGCACCACACATGTTAATATGTTTTACACTACACTACTGTGTCTAACGTAACCATGCTCAGCATATTCAAGGCATGTCGATCCCACATGTTCCCTCTTAGAGATGTAAAGTGGACATCAGGGGCTTGGGGATGCAGCTCTGTGATACAGTGCATGTTTAGTATGCACAAGATTGTGAGTTCAAACTCATTGCCAAAAAGAGTTAAAGTGTACACTGGCTGTATTAAATAGAAATTACAGGAGGCTGTGCTTTGGACTAAACTCCTGTGCCAAGTTAAAAATCAAAATGGAGTCCCTCATGCTAAAGTTCTATATCAACAAGTTGAAAACAAGCTGTTTATCTGGAGTTCTGAGAAAGTAGGATTAGAGGAACAACACCCACATTTCCCAAACAGGAGAGTTTCAATCTGCATGATAATGAGGTTCTCTCTGCTTTGATCCCCACACAAAAGAAGTAACAAGAAATAACTTGATGGTACTGATTAAATTATTTTCCTACTGTTCCTCTCCTTGCCTCCACCTTTGAGGAAAGTAACTTCTAATTGACTGATCCACTTTTTGGCTTCTGTTTCTACTTTCTCAAACCCAACTGTGTCTGTAAAACCAAGCTCTTCTGCTCCTTTCTTTGGAACATTAATTATACACTTATGGAATGAAGGGTTGCCTGAACCTAGAATCAATAATAAAGTCTATTAAAATCTTTAAATTATTTTAACTTTGTCCTTTGATAATTCTTTTAGCTAGTTCAGGTTAACATATAACAAAATACTACAGACTACCCAGGCTCCTAAACAAGAGAAATTAATTTCTCCTAGTTCAGGAGCTTGGGAAGACCAAGGTCAAGGGGCTGGCATGTTAGGGGTCTGGTGAAGGCCAGCCTTCTGGTCCACAGATGACCATCTTTCCTTTGTTTGCATATGACAGAGGAATAAATGAGCTCCCTGGGGCCTCAAATGAGGACACTAATCCCATATTAGGATTTAATCTCCACAAAGGCCATCTCCTAAAATCATCACCTCAAGAGGTTTTAGTGACAAAGAGACCACCACAGGACAGAGAACAAACTCCAGGCCTTTACCGTGTTACTCATTAAAAGCACGATTTGCGTTTTCTTTTGAGTTAGTTGGGGACTTTAAAGTGCTTTTCACTACTATTAAAAACAAGAACAAAAACAGTGACTTTTCCGTTGAGCCTACAAGGTGCCCAATAGGTACAGAGCACGGCCTGACCTGCATTTTGTATCCTCAGCTGCACACAGGTATGTTAATCATTTAAGGTGTGTCTAAAAGTTGGCAAAACAAGACTGATTAGCGCTGAATTTACATATCTCATTCCCTGTTTCAAAAATGAAGATGCCGAGATAAGGAGTTTGCCATGACAGTCAACTACACCCAGATGTCTCTAGCCACCTTGGATTCCAGCAGAGCCTCAGAAGACAGCCTGCCTCATGCAGATCCAGTCCTGTGTGGGAATCCAAATGTTCCTTAGCCATAAGGATTCCCCCAGAGCTAAAGGCCAGCTTGGCCTTTGTCAACTCCTCAAACTAAGGTCCTTTATTTTCTCTTACTTTCCAAATGAAGCATTTTTTCTTTCTGGAAATTCATGGTTTAGTTTTAATTTTAGATTATCACAAAAGCAAGGACCCATTCTAGCCAGTAACATTAGGATTTCCACCACTAGGATCTGAACTCTGGCCCCAGAGTTCAACCCTTAGCACTGGCATACTGCAGACCTGAGAAGTCTTTCTGTGACGCATGTTTGTTATCTGAGAGGAGCTCTCCCTATCTAGTCCAGACTGGACTTTAAGTCACTATGTAACCAGGCTGGCTTCAAAACAGTGGTAATCCTCCTGCCTCAGCCTCTCAAGTAGTAGAATTTCAGGAAGATTGTGAGTTTGAGACCAGCCTGGGCTGAGTATAAAGACCCCATCTCAAAATTGTTTTTAATTTGCATATTTACATTTCCAGGGCTAGAGGGTATAGGTCTGTGGTAAAGCACTTGCCTTATAAACCCAAGGCCTCAATCCTCAGCATCACAGGGAAAAAAATTATATTTCCAGTCTATGTATTATTAGATCATTACCAGTCCCAAAAATATCTCTTCACTGAGTCATGATGTCTTTTCCTCCCTCCAATGCCATGCAGCCCAAGCCATCCTGTGCATTGTACAGTGTGACAGCATCCCTGGCTTCCGGCCTATTTGATGACAACAGCATCTCATGCCCTGCCTGGTCTCCAGTCATAAAACCCAGTATGTGTTCGGATATTGCCATATGTCTCATGGGGTTGAGGGGGGTCACTCTTAATTAACAGTGCTCGAGGACTTCATGAACAATCCCCTGGGCCCAACCTGCATCCTTGCCAGGGTAGTAGTGGAGAATAAAACTTTGCCTTGGTCCTCTAAAACTTCATCAGAATGAAATGACAACAGACAGATTGAGTAGCAGAAAAGGCACGCAACTTAATTAATGTGCGCAGGGGGAGACACTCACAGTGTAGGAGTCACACACAAAGTATGGGCCCCCCTGAGGCGCCAGATGGCTCAGACTTAAATAATTTCCTAAGCTATGGAGGACAGGAGCCTGGATGGGGAAGGGTGTGGGGTGTTCTGAAGGGAGGGCTGAGGGAAGAACACAAGCCAACAAAGCTTCCTGTGGTGGAGATGAAGTCAGCCAGGGGATCTCTTAGGAGTTGCCTTCATAAGAAGAGAGAAGTATGCCTGCACCGTGACCCAGAAGTGGGGACTTCCATCTCAACTTGCTGGGCGCTTAGTCTTTCCTGGTTAATGAGATCCCAGGACAACTGAATCCCACTTGGGAGGGGGCTGTGAGGAAGCCTCACATTGCCTGTGGAAGAGAAAGGTGCCAGGGAGATATGGGGTAAGGTTAGAGACTCCCTGTGGTTTCTCCTAAAGTCTAGTTCAGCCCCCAGACTTTAGGGCCGGGATATGATTTTATTTTCCTTTCCTTTCCTATCTTTTCTTTTTCAGCGTGTGTGCATGCATATATGTGTATGTGTAACTGAGGATTGAAAACAAGGGTGTTCTACCACTGAACTCCATTCCCTGCCCTATTTTATTTTTCATTTGGAGACAAGGTCTCATTAAGTTGCCCTGCCTCAGCTTTCCCATGTTGGGAATACATCCCCAGACTCTATTTGTTGGTGCAGATTAAAAAGCACTCAACACACCACACACCAAGAAATCTGACAAGGCAAGGTTGTTTTACTTCTGCAGAAGGGTACTAGCACATTATTTCCTAAAGCAGGAAAAGCAGCCGACCTTCTCCCCATTGGCTGGTTTGAACATTCAAAGTCTATCCTGATTGGCTATTTAAACAGCGTGAGGGGAGGGCCTGAAGGATTGCCAAGCAGAGTTGCTAAAGGAGAGGAGAGTGGGTGTATGGGGACTAAAAGTGCTTGGCTGTCAATATGTTATCATGGCAGTCAACCGTGTTCCGGCAATCTAAGCTGAGCAGACATTTTCTATAGTTCTGGTGTAAGGGGTGGGGTGGTGGGGTGGCCTCCTCAAGTGAACTAGAGTTTAAGATGGAGGCGCTCCTGTTTATACACTTTTTTTTTGGTCTTTTTTTATGTGTACATCATGGGTCTAATTCAATCCCTTCATTTTATAGTAATGGAAGCTAAAGATCCAACAGAAGGGAGAACTTCAGAGGATTAAGCAGTTAAAGTGCTGCTAAACCTAGAACTGGAGGCACCACATTCCTGAACTGTAGCATTTGCTCTTAAATCTTGTTCAAAGTTTCAAGAAAAGCTCTGCAATGATTTTCCTCTACGTTACTTCCTGTCTTAGAAATAAAATCCTAAAATATTAAGAACAGTGAAACCCTCGGTCAAAATGAGTTCACAAGCTGTCCCAGCCAGTGTGGACTATGGTGTTTCCTAAAACCCATTTTGTGGAAAAAGAAATGTTTTCTTTCTTTCATTTATTCACCTATTTATTTATTTATGTACTGAGGGATCGAACTCAGGACCTTGTGCTTGCAAAGCAGGCGGCACCACCACTGAGCTAAATCCCCAGCTCATTTATTTATTTTTAGTTAACCAATAATAATTGTGTTGTATATTTACAGAGTGCAATGTGATATCTTTTTATTCTCCCCCCGTTTATATCCTCTGATAGAAAAGACCTTGTTTCTTACACCCCGTTGCTGGGTTTACAAATGTGCACCATTGTGCCTGGTCAGGGGGTCGGGGTACTGTTTTATGAGCCCCAGGCTAGCTTTGATCAAATCTCTCAGCAGATATAGTAGCACGTGCTTATAATCCCAATATTCTGGGAAGCTGAGGCTGGAGGATTGCAAATTTGTGTCGAGCCTGGACAATTTAGTGACTTAACTACCCTGCCTCAAAATTTAAAAGTGGAAAAAGTCTGGGGATGTGTGTTTCTCAGTGTGAAGGCCCTGGGTGCACTCCCCATACCACAGCCACCTCAAAAAAATGAAGACAAAACCCGCTTACCAGGTGGCACCTGTGCGCACGCTAGGCCAGAATCCCAGCCTCACAACCCCAGCGGATGTGGGAGCTGCCCCGCCACACTGCCTCATCTCTCAAGTCTGCCCTCTCCGGACCTTCTCAAGAGATGCCAGTTCCTTCCTGAAGGACACTGACCAGGTCCGCACTGGGCTCCCGGACATGGGGCGCTTTGCGGTGATCCGCCCCACAGGCCAAAACTAAGAGCAGAAGGCGCGGCCTCACTGTCACAGCTTGGACCCCGCCCGTGGACCGTGCACGCGAACACCAGCAAATGCGCCCCAAGCGGACCCTTCCTCACTTTCCTGCCGTTTAGCACAAGCTCCCTCACGGCTCTCATTCTGCCCAGTGGCAGAGCTAAACCTCGGGAAATTTACAATCCCCACAGGTTCCCTCTCTAGGGGACTCCCAAGATGGCATGGGAAGGGGACATGGATCACAGGGTCCTTAGGGTCACCTCCGTGCTGTCTTCTGCCATGTTTTTCGGGAACCCTTTACGTCCACAGCCTCTGTACCTCACCCGCACTGCTGTCAGGTCCCCCTGCCTTCAAATTCCCCATCACCCCTGCCTGGACCATCGGATTCCTCCTCCGGCTCCAACTTTCCTCTAGGAGAGCTTTTCCCCGCCCATCAGCAGTTTCTGTTCCTGGCTCTGCCCATCCTACTCCCTGAGTCCCCTTAGGAGCCGTGTTCTGGAAGCTCCACAGACTCAGCTTTTCTCCCCTTCAAATCGCCACGTCTGCCAGCAACGCCAACAGTCGCTTCTCAACTCTTCCCATTCACCAAGAGAATAGAAGCACTCAGAAAAGGTAGAAGGAAATGAGGGGAAAACCTGGGTTAAATTCTCAGATCGGATTCTCAGGTCCCCTGCTACTTCTGGGTCCACTGCAGTGGCCTGTCCACATCTTCTCCACCTCAGATCTCATCTCAGCGAGGACTCCCCATGCCCTCCTGCAAGAGTCAAGTGGAGGAAAAGCCAGATTTCCTCCCACTGGCCGCATTCACTTGGTGGAGGTGGCTACCTGAAGTATACGGAAAGATTATTTCAGCCAGGAGCGGTGTGGCACATGCCTGTACTCTGAGTTCTCTGGAAGGCTGAGGCAGGATGATCCCAAATGCAAGCCCAGCCTGGCCCAGCTTTACTGAATTATGGAGATCTTGTCTCAAAATAAGAAATCAAAAATATACACTGGGGATGTAGCTATGTGTGAAGGCCCTGTGTTCAATTACCAGAACTATAAAAAAAAAACTATTGTAGGCCCCAGCAAGGCTCAGAAAACAACAAGGATTAGTCACATCCACCATGGATAGGGGGACAGGTTTCACCATGTGTGCCAAACGGTGCCATCGTGGGCTTCCTGTTACCCACCGATGCGAACACTCACCTCGAATCTCTTATTTCCACTCACATAATAAATATTAGAGGTCTGATGGAAAACCTTTGCAGAGAGAGCCCCGCGTATAAAGGATGCTAAGAGGCAGCGTCATCCCAGGGCCAGCGCCCCAAAGGCACCCTCGGGACCTGGCAATAGGATGGCACAACAGGTCCAACACACAGTCCTTCCCTTCTCCCCAGCAACGAGCCCCTCAGGGAAGGACAAGTAAGTTTGAGTCTTGTACCCTTCGAAGTAAGCACAGAAACCCTGATCACACTACTTATTTATTCCACAGACAGTGAGAGCCACCATCTTGAGTGTGTGCAGTGCTGGGAAGCAAATACTCACACATGCTGGCAGGCGCTGTACCCCTGGGCCACCCCCCCAAGCTCCCACCCCACTGTTGATCTGAAGCACAAGTGTTACAACTTTTTCTTTTCTTTTTACCACACACACATACACACACACACACAAAACCCCCACTCCCAAATATTAGGGATAGAGCCCAGGGAACACTGAGCTCTTTTAAATTGAACAGGGTCTTGTTAAATTGCTAAATTGCCCAGACTGGGCTCAACTTGAAATCCTCCTGCTTCAGCCTCCCAGAGAACTGGGATTACAAGTCATGTGCCACCACTCCCACTGTCCCAACTTTTTTGATGGCTTGTACCTGTAGCATCTGCCTTCACTTTCGGGGAGCCATGTCAGAATGCCCTAAAACAAGGCTGTGAGGAGACCTGCTTTAGGAAGGCCTAGTGAGGAGCCCAAAAGGAGACATGGCCTCATCCTCTATAGCCAAGCAGAACCTCTGGAACAAGGGTGGTTCCAGGCCACGGTGAGAAAGGTCAACCGTGCTGCAGCAGCAGCTCCGTCCCTCTGGGCATTTGTCCAGGGCCTGGAATAATTCCTCCAAGGAAAAGCCATCCCCTCCCACAGAAACAAACTAAACCAGAATCACAAAAATAATTCAAGGCAAGCGCAACACCTGAAAGCAAAATTACCAAGAAATACAGTCTAACCTGGGCTGCTTCCTTTTTTGTGTGCGTAGTACTGGGAACTGAACCCAGAGATATCCATCCACATTCCCCCTGGCCCTTTTGGTTTTGAGGTAGGATCTTGCTATCACTAAATTGCCCAGCTGGGCTCAAACTTGTGATCCTCCTGCCTCAGCTTCCCAAGTAGCTGAGACTCCAGGCCTGTGCTACACTGTCTGGCCCTTTGGTTGTTTTATGATCTGTCTAGGCAGGCAACATGAGGATACAGTATGGCTGTTTATCCTGGCCTGGGGCCTGGGGTGGGAAAAAGCAGAGAAATAGTGGAAGCCCCTCCTCAGGGTCCTCCCCTTTAATAAAGCTGGGTGTGGTGCCTCACACCTTTAATTTCAGCACTTAGGAGGCTAAGGTGGGGGGACACAAATTTGAAACCAGCCTGGAGCACATAGCAAAAACCTGTCTCAAAAAACATGTCAGGCATGATGATATTTCTGTGTAATCCCAGCACTTGGGAGGCTGAGGCAGGAGGACTGCAAGTTCAAGGCCAGCCTAGACAGCAGTGACAGCCTGCCTCAAAAAGCAAACCAAAGGGTGGCAGAGGTGGGTGGTGTTTCCTGTTCATCCAGGCTTTGGGGTCCTTAAATCTGTACTATCGCCTTTTCCCACTCTGACTTTCTCTTTCCCTTTTGTTTTTCAAGTTTATATTCTGTCCGTGCTATCCAGACTGCTCTTCTGGTCCTGAGCTCCTTGAATCCTTGATCTCACAGGACCTTTCCACTTCCACTAGCCTTTTTGTCTTATTCTTCTCACCTTCCTGTCCCCCTAGGGTGCCCTGCTCTTACCACCTCCCTCCTCTCCCTCTCACCACTCCACAACAGAAGGGACCTGAGTTGGCCCCGAAGAGCCTCTAGCGGCCGACGCAACACTCCTCTTACCGGTCAGGAGAAGCTGTGGCTTCTGCAGCCTCGAACAAGGTCTCCTCTCCCGGCTCTGCAAGTTTCCCTGATGGAGGACGTGTGGGCTAGGCCGGCTTCCATCAACTGAATGGTCATCTTGCAACCAGGGCTGCTCCCTGCACAGAATGAGACAGAAATGTGTGACAAGGTCACCAGCCACAGTAGGACACATGCCCATGGGTGTAGAACAGACTGCAGAGGCCTGCAGGAGCTGGGGAAGCAGGGAAAGCGTCCCGGAGATTCCCTGCCAGGCAGAAAGTGAGCCTTCCAGGCGAGGCTAGAGGAGCAAGGGCCCCCACAAGCCCCAGCAAGGACTTGCTGGGAGCAGGGAGCTTGCAGGCCGGCCTGCAGGGGACAGAGCCTCTGCTGGGGGTGATGACAGAGGAAGCCAGAAAGCTACGGGGGAACTGGTGTGTGGAGAAGAATGATAGGACATGAGTTGGGGATTTATGTGATTCATAATACAGAGACAGGAAAAGCAAGGAAAGAAACATTATCAAAATGAGGCACAGGATAAGAAAATGTCAGGCTGGGCACAGAGACCAACGCCTGTGATCCTGGCACTCTTAGAGGCGGAGCCAGGAGGATCTTGAGTTTGAGCACACTTTGGGTAATTCAGCAACATTCTGTTGCAAAATGAAAAATAGATTTGTAAAAGGGGTGGGGATGTAGCCCAGTGCCGAGGCCATGGGTTCAATCCCCAGTATAGCCAGAAAAGAAAAAGTCAGATAGGACCTTTCTTGGTGCAGTATAACTGGTACTTGGATCCACAGCTGCAAACAATAGCAGCTAAAGAACTTACGTGTACTGTGAAGAACACAGAAACAAATACAACATAAAAAGTGGGTCAGACGGTGCGCTGCCCAGCCTTGCTCACTGTGGTTCCACTGCAAAGGTCACCATCTCCAGCTCCCTCGGCTCCTCTCCTGGGAGGGTATGCCAAGGAGGACGGGTATGGGCTTTCCTCCTCCTGGTGGCTGGGATGCTGCCCCCTGCTGTCCCCAGGTCAGTGTCACCCGTGTCAGAGGGACTGCGAGGCAACCCAGTCCCTGCCAGCTGCAGTGGGGCTCTGAGCTTCTTTGAGCCAGGACTGTGCAGGAAGAGCAGTGGGGGACAGGGCTCCCAGGGGCCAGCCCTCTGCCATTGGGCACAATACTGCGTGGACCTCCCATGAGTCACAAGGACACCCCAGACAGTAGCTGAGTTTAAAGACAAAAAAGACCTATCCAGAAGAGGCAGCTCCGTAGAGAGAGAAACCAGACGAATTATTGCCAGTGTTGGAGGGGGTGCGACTTCTTACTGGTACGGTTTTCTTTTGAGGCCATGAAAACGCTCGGAAACTGGGCAGGGGCGATATCTGCAGAACACTGGGAGTGTACAGCATGCACCGAATCGGACACTTTCAAATGACTGAATTGGTAAATTCACGTTAAATGTATTTTACCACAACCATTTTCTTAAAAAAAAAAGCTGAGCATCTGCCATATTGTCGGTGATCAGTTGTCAGCCAGGCATGAAGGGGACTTCCTGCAACGTGAGGGGTGGGAGAAGGGGCCTTCACACTGGCATCAGAGCTCCCCTGCCTCAGAAGAGGCCAGGCTGAGCCACTGATGAAATCTCTCATATACACCTTGCAGTAATCAACAGTTCCCAAATATTTCCAGAGCGCCCCCTTCAGGGCACACGGTGAGACGGCTTCCTGGGTTCCGCCCTCTGTGTGGGCGGGGCCACGTGAAAAGTTCTGGCCAATGGAATGCAAGTCAGGGTTCCGCCCACCCCACATGCCAGCTGCTGTAGGGTCCCTCCCGAGAGCTTGGGTGCCTGAGTGATAGGAAGTAGAGCTTCTGGCGCTCTGAAGAGACCTGTGTCGCTGTAAGCTGTATAAAAGTCAGAGGTAGCTTATTCTCCCGGCATTATCTAGTCCACTCTGGGCTACCGCCCCCAGGCAGCTTTGATGAGACCTCAGTGTTAGCCATTGAAAAGTAAGACAAGAACTATTTCAGCAGCTAGTAACAAACTGAGTATGCGCTTTCCCTCTAGCTCCTGTTCTCCTGCTGTACAAGAGATGCCTTTTGGAGGGACCAGGTGGTTAAAAAGAGCACAGTGCGATGTCCTCCACAGGTGCCCTTGCTTTTTCATGTGGTTTGTTTTGTTGTTGGTGCTATGGGAGTTTTTGTTTGCACATCTGGTTCAATGGTTTTGTTTTTGTTTTTCAGCACTTAGGGATTGAACCCAGGGCCTGTACTGGAATACATCCCCAGCCCTTTTTAATTCTTTTATTTTGAGGGAGGGTCTCCCTAAGTCACTAAATTATTCAGGCTGGACTCCAATTAGCAATCCTCCTGCCTCAGTCTCCCAGTGTGCGAGGATTACAGACCCCCACCATACCCAGCTTAGTTGTTTGTTTTTGTTTTCGTTTTTGCTTTTTTGAGCTAGCGTCTTACTATATAGTCCAAGCTAGCCTTGAACTCATGAGCCTCCTGCCTCAGCCGGTCCCTCTGCTAGAGCATGGAGAGGAAATGAGCATCCAATAAAATATGGGATGAAATTTTTAAGCTCTTTAGGCAAAGTTGTAATGAACTGAAATGAGTAGAAAGCAAGAGGAGCTCCCACTGATAGGAAAGGGAGCCTGCAGATCTTGGCTGAAGGCAGCAGTTGTGGCCCTAGAACCAGCCAACTCCTGGAGATGTAGATGAACCCATTTAGAAGGGGGGTGCATTAGAAGAGTGGCCTAGGCAGGACTATGTACAGAGTGGTGGGTAGGTGAAGGAGAACCCTCGGGGCTGGGAGGAGGGAGGCACTGGCATCTGTAGGCCCAAAGAGGGCAAAGTGGCTGTAGCCATGGAGAAGCCCCACACACTGGTTCCAAGTGTTTTAGCGAGGTTTTTGCTTGTTGTTGTTTTCCTTGTGTAATATTTCAAATGGGGAAGGATGGGATGGAAAGGAGAAACCCAGTTGTGCTCGTTACAGTTTAGATCTAGAATCTCCTCCAAAGTCTCACGTGCTCAGAAGGGGTTGCCGGAAGGTGATCAGGTCCTGGGGGCGCTACACTCATCACTGCATTGATCCACTGCTGGAGCCATAGCTCAATGTGCTGTTAGGAGGTGGTTGGAAAAAAGGGGTCACTGCAGCCATGACCTGGCTCCTCCTCTCTGTCTCTGCTTCCTGACCATGACACGAGCAGCTTCTCTCCACCAGACCCTTCCACTTTGCCCTTCCTGCCTTGGAGCCAGCCAACCACGGACGGGAAACATGAATCAAAACAAACCTCTCCTCCTTTAAATTGTGGGTGTCAGGTGTTCTGTCTCAGCGATGGGAAGGCAACCCAGACAGTGCTTGTTTGAGAATGAGTGGGAAGGCAGGAGGAAAGGGAGAAACTGCATCTCGGAGACTAAAGGAGTACAAAGGAAAAGGAGGAAGAAGCAACTTGGGCAGAATGAGTAGAACACAGCGGGGAAGTTTCCTTGGATTCCATCCTGGATGCCCCGATGTCCCTCCAGGGAACCACTTGCAAACAGCAGAGGAGGACACACACAGTGCATCAGCTGGCATCCAGGCAGGAGACAGATGGACACTCCAAAGGATGGAACTGAGAAGAATTTAATAAAGGGACTATATGTGGTGTAGGCCGCACTGAACCAGCAGGAGATAATGAGACACGCAGAGACTCATGATGGCAGGAAGCCGTTTCCATGTCTGAGCCTGAAGGGACAGGAGATGGGGTGGCTATTCTACAGCCATAGAGGGGTTTCTTCTCATCAGGGAGGGCATGGGCCACAGCATCCCTGCAACAGAGGGTCAGAGAGAGCAGCACCACATCTCTCTGCCCCTTCACTCGCCCATCTCCTGCCTCCCACAGGATGAATCCCTGGCCTAGGAGATTCTAGTGGGGGGAAAGGGGCAGAGAGGCAGGTGTGGTGTTGTGCGCCTATAATCCCAGCACTCTAGGAGGCTGAGGCAGGAGGATCACAAGTTTGAGTCCTGCCTAAGCAACTTAGCAACTTGGTGGGACCCTGCCTCTAAATGAACAACAACAACAACAAAAAGGCCTGGAAACAACACAGCCCAAAGGCCTTAGGTTCAAGTACTACAAAAGGAGGAAGAGTAGGCAGAGAATAATGGGAGCAAGAGACAGGCAAGCACATGAACCAGCCACCTTGAAGGAAGGTGGTAGGACAAAGGAAAGAGCGAGGAAACAAGAGCCAAGGCAGTGGAACAACTTATTTTCTGTGCAGACAAGATGGGTAAGCTACCGACAACAGTGTCCAGCAAAGGTGTTTTTAGGCCAGAGAGACCTCTACACTGAGACCCAATTCACTTATACCAGTGTTGTCAGGAGCAGTGGCACATACTTATAGCCCCTGTTACTCAGGAGCCTGAGGCGAGAGTATGACTTCAACCCAAAAGTTCAAAACCAGCCTGGGGAACACAGTAAGATCACATCTTAAAACAAACAAACAAACAAAAGACCAAACAAAACAAAACCACTGATGTGGTGGTGATTGATGACTGGTTGGTCCTGGCTAAAAGAATTCTGCAAAGTTTCTTTCATAGCTGTGCATTTCACATGACCCAAAAGACCCCAAGGGTCAAGCAAAAGGGATCACCTGGTCCCAGCACAGCATTGCGAGTGGCTTTTGGTTCTTCTGCTACAGAAGAGCCGAGGGTCTTTTGAGAAAACTAAAACTGGCAGAGTAGCCTAAAGGTTGCTGCCCCACCCTGAGCTCCCTGGAGGCTGGCTGGACACTCACAAATTCCCTTCCGGCGCTGCTGCTGCCACCAGGAGGTAGCGGGGCCATCGGTGGGAGTCCGTCTAGACTAAGGACACTTGTTCTTCCCTTTCCTTGGAGAAATAAGCATCTGACTTTCCATCAGTACCCAGTGGTGGGTAAGCAGGGCACCGCGTTCGTTTGGAAGGGTTAGCTGCCCTCTGCAATACCACTCCGCAACACGTTGAACCGGAAGGATTCTCTGCCTGGGAGCTGGTACAATGTGCAGGTCAAACCTGAAAAGGCCCACAGAGTCTGGACCCCTGGCTAGTGGGCAGTTAACAGCGAGGCAGCCAGGCTGCTGCTGTCAGCAGGGAGTGAAAAGCCTCAGCAGAGGGGAGACCTGCAAATGGTCCCGGAGGGTTAGAAGAACTTCACCAGAACAGTGAGAAGTATGTCTTCAAGAGTTCAACCTGCATCGCAGCTACACAGTACAGCTGTGTGGGTTGTGCACTGCATGGAGCCCCACCCCAGCACCCGACTGCTCAGCTCAGGCGGAAGCAGCAAAGGACTCCAGCGCGGAGTACCCTGTCCGCGGCGTGCTGTGCATCCCAGCGCACAGGGGTCCGCCTGGATGAACAGGTGACTTTTTCTGTGCACAAAGATGCTATTCCTATGGCTACACCATTTTCCCTGGGGGCTGCACTCTGCAGAGGTGGAGGGAGAGGTCCATTTCTAGTCCAACAAAATGCTACACATGCTTACAGTAGCCCTGCTGGCCGGATTCTAGGTGCTGACGCCACATTTGCTCTTCCTGCCTTATGGGAAAGCGCCTTGCTGAGTTCTCAGAGCAGAAGTGGGAGACGGGCAGAAAAGATAATAGTAAAAATAATAGTAGTAACAATCCTTCCTTTTTGTTTAGTCCTTCACATTTTTGTTTTGTTTTGTTTTGTTTTTTGTTTGGACGGCACCTCACTGTGTACTGCAGGCTGCTCCTGAACTCACAAGGTAGACAAGGCCAGCTTTGAAATCCTGGTGATCCTCCTGCCTCAGCTTCCCAAATGCTGGGTAGCCCTTCGTATTACAGAGTACTTTCCTGTACAGTTTCATTCAGATCTCAGAGCAGCACAAGGGTAAAATCAGATGTAGGTGTTCTCTCCCATGCAACAGTGGTGAAACAGGGACTAAAATATCAGCCAGGACTGAAATTCTCTGCTCTTCTCACAGTGGGGGATGTGGGGAACCCTACACATTTAGAAAAGCTTATATGTACTGAGTTGGACAGCCAGCACCTGCTCGCCGGTCCTCCTGTCCTGGGAACCCACTGCCAGTCCAAGTCTACACTCTCAGCCCAAGTCCAACAGGGACCCTGGCTGGTTCAGGATGAATCTGGGACCCCACCCGTGCAGGCAGGAGACGTGCGCAGGCCCGCAGCAGAGCCAGGGCGGGCTCTGCCTCTCTTCCTCTGGCCTTGAGCATCCGAGGTCTGTCAGGAGCTGGGGCTGCCAGCCTGCCCCCACCCCTGCGCGGAACAGGAGGACAAAAGCCACTGTGTACAAAGGGAAGTCAAGAGGTGACTGCAGGCCGGTCCTGGTGACCTTGGGCGAACCTCTGCACTGAGTTACTGAATCACATGCCCGAGTAAACGTGATTTACCTGATGCTGTACATTCCTCTCCCGCCCAGGGCTGAGTGCGGAATCCAGGGCTTTGCACACTGGGCCTCACTCTCAGCCTGAGCTTATGTATCTGTTTTCTATGTAGGCAGCTTGGGTTGCATCATCTGTCCCTTGCAACTAAAACATCTTGTCTGTTTCAGGGAATTTCTTCCTCTTCTGTGTCATCAGCCATGTGCGCCCCTGGGAACTGGAATAAAGTCCAACAGCCAAAGACCGAGCCACAGAGGTCAATCAGTGCCATTCTACAGCTAATCCCCAAGTCGGCGGCCCAGGGTGTCAGGAAAGGTCATTTTGTCCAGATGTCCAGGAGAGCGGCCCAGGCCGCTGGGCACTGCAAGGCCCTCGGGCAGGGGAGTGAGAAGGGCGTTTTCCGTAGGAGAGGAGGACTGCTCAGAGCCTGCATCCTGCAGAGGCCTCCTGAAGAGACGCGAATCCGCCCCGCAATGTGGCTGGGCCCGCCCAGGTCACGGACTCACCACAGGGTCACCAGCCTTGCCAGGAGAATGTCATGTGCTGGCGCAGACCAAGCGGGACAGGGATCTGCCCTGGAGCCGGAGGCAAGGGCGACTTCTCCTGAGGCACAATCGGAGGGGACAGAGCCCCAGTGAGCCCGAGATTCTGCGGAGGAGAAAGAAGCATGATTAGATGCTGGATGAGGTTGAAATGTCACAGCAGCGCTGCTTGACCGTGCGGCCCTGGGCCTCAGTTGCCTGTCTACGACCTGCAGAGAACAGAACTGAAAATATCCACAGCCCCGTCCTCCTCCAATGTGCCAGGAGTCTACTGACTTCCAGCAGAAGCCTGGAAAAGCAAGTGGATCACGTGGCAGAAGAGGAAAGACGGACGGCGGCAGGAAAGGCCCACGTTCACTCACTCCACACTTGCTCCACTTGGGGGGAGAAGTCGTGGTAGGACAAAGATGTACCCTACTTTAAGAAAACCCGAACAAGTCAGATCCACCAAACACACAACTGGGCGGGACCACAGTACCGCAGTAGCTCCGGGACTACTTGCTGTTTGTCTCTAGATACCGAGATGCTACCGTATCCTCAGTCTGAAGAAACTGATCTTTATATTTCCTGTGGTTTTTTGTTTGAGGGATTCTGGTCGCCACACCTCAGAGGCCATTGCAAGCTGTTCTGTACAGTGGAGAAGAGAAAGGAGGGAGGATTCTTTCCAAGTGTGAGAAAACAAACTTGGCACTGTGCAGCGCTGTCCCCATAAATCAGACAGCATCCTGGGTGTCTCAATAGCGTCTCTCATCACTTCTGGACTTTATAAGGATATTTGTGTCCAGATGATGGCTTTTCGCCCTTTCCTCTGATTTCCTTCCTCTTTGCCGTACCTTAAGTCCAAAACTGAAGAAGCAGCGTTGCAAGTAGAGCCGTGGGTTCCTCAGCCAAAATTTCAGCCCCAAATCCTGCAGCTTCTGGGAGCTAGGCAGCCATTCACTCATTCACTTATTAGTTGGAGGCAGGGTCTCACTATGTAGTCCAGGCTGGCCTGGAACTCATTGTGATCTACCTGCCGCCGGTGCTGGGATTACAGAGCCTCTTTTAAAAGCAGCCTCACTTCAACCTGACCCTCCATACTGGCTCTTCTCACAGCAGTTTCCAGACGTCCAGGCTCCTCTCAGCTGCCCTCCTGCCCTCAAGTTTAAACTGTCTAACTTGGGCTAAGTTGTGTGTGGGTGTTGGTGCTGCGTTGTGTTGTGTTTTGTTTCTGTGGGTTTAGGAATGAACTCAGGGCCTTGGGCATCCTAGCTAGGCACGCACTCTACCACAGAGCTACACCATGAGCCCTCTGGACTTTGAGGCAAGGTCTCTTGAAATTGCCCAGGCTGCCAGGCTTGAACTCACAATCTTCCTGCCTCAGCCTCCCCAGGACCTTGGATTACCAGCCCGCACCACCACTCTCAGCCCCTTGTGCTGTGTTTGATGCAGCTCATTGCATATACGCAGTGCCACTGTATCCCAGGATCTCAGGGCCCACCCCTTGAAACTGCTTCCCCTATTCTGGCTCCAAACAGACTCCACGGACTCCAGCTCTGGCCCACCCACTGAGTCCAGAAGTTTCACAGACTCGAAACAACAGAGCAGATAAGCCTGTAAACTTAGCTTTGTTTGTTGTTTTGTTTTGAGACAGGATCTGGCCATATAGTCCAGGCTGGCCTTGAGCTCACTATAGCCTAGGCTGGCCTTGAACTCATGGCAACCCTCCTGCCTCAGCCTCTGGAGTGGAGTGCTGAGATTACAAGTGTGCACCACCATGCCCAGCTCAAGCTTAGCTTTGATGGCCATCTTCCCTGCCTAGCATTTCAACTCCTTGAAGCCTAAAGCCTTGAAAACTCCAAAAGAATCAAGTGGCATGTTCCTCTTGTTCTCTAGCCAAGTAAGTAGTCAAGAGGTCAACAGTACAATGACAATAAAAATAAGATACAGAAAGGGAGATATCAGCTAAAGAAAGTAAAAATTTAATTTTAAATAGATCTCACCTCCATATAGTTTTTGAATTCACAAAATTCTGGTCCACAAGTCTAATTTTCAAATGTACTTCTTCGCATTCAATGTTCTTAAAACTCAAGAGATTCTGCACACTAACCTTAATGTGTGTCTGCTAATACCAAACCCCAAACAGAATAGAGCTCTGGCAACATCAAAAAATGATTCATTCGGCAACAACCAGCCAGAGCCAAGTGAGTGTTGTCTGTTGAGACAGAGACCAGCCTTGCCCCATCCCTCCTGCCCTTGTCCTGCGTCCTGTCTGTGGCTGTCAGCACCCACCTGCTGGCCCTGGCAGCTGTGTCCTCGCCACGGCACATCCCGCTTTACAAAGCGACTCCTCACCATCGCCGTCAGCACTACACAGAATCTCACTCAGGTTCCTACCGATCCCACAGCGCGGGCAAGGTGTACAGTAGTTTTTTGTTTGTTTTGATATAAGGTCTCATTATGTAGCCCAAGCTGGCCTGAACTCACAGCTGGTGGGATGCAGATTATTGACACCCCTGCCCCCATGACAATCCAAAAACCAAGCAAGAGCCCAGCATGGTGGGGCACACCTGTAATCCCAGCACTCGAGAGGGTGAGGAAAGAAGATCACAAAATTTTGGGGTCAGCCTGGGCTACATAGTGAGTTGAAGGCCAACCTAAACTACATAGCAACAGGGTCTCCTCACCACCACCCCCCCACACACACACCAAAAAAAGCTGGGGATGTAGCTCAGTGTAAAGGCCCAAAGTTCAATCCACAGCATCACCCAAAAAAAAAAAGGTCAGTTCTAGGTGATGATGACCTGTTTAAACAAAGAACTAAGGTTGGATTTAGCCCTTCTTCCCCTGGGCCTGATCCAGTCCTACAAGTACAGTGCACCTTAAGTACTTGGAGGATTTTTAAGGATCACCTCAGGCTCATCACTCAGAACCTCCAGAGGTGGGCTCCAGGTGTCAAAGAGTTTTAAAACCCCCAGGGCCTCCAACATGTCAAGACTGAAAACGCTGCCTTTGCATCAGCTTGTAACTCAGTGGCTGGCAAAGCTCAGCAGCAGAAGGGAAGCAAGTCGCCTTTGACTACAGTAAACCAAGAGCACCCCAGCTCTCAAAGCCTCCCAATTCCTGGAGCCTGTGGGGAAAGGAGGTGTTGCACTGTTTTGGAAGGGATCCTGAGCCTTATTTACAGGAACTATCTGGGATGGGAAGTCTTACTCTTCACAGGTTCAAACTAAATCATACAGTCTTTTTTTTTGTTTTGTTTTGGTACCGGGTATCGAACTTGGGTCCTTACACTTACAAGGCAGGCACTGGCACCACTGAGCTAAATCCAGGGTCCAATCATACTCTCTTGTAACAAGGCCCATGACCCGTGCATGCATCCCACACACAGATCAGGGGCTGCTCTTACCTCTGAAAGTGGTGGCCAGAGCCATTTACAGAGCTCTGTAGCAGAAAGTCAGTGAAATTATTTTATTATTATTTTTAGTACACAAGGTCTTAACTAAAGGGGGTTGGAAGGTGGGAGGACACCTAAAACATCACCAGGATCCTCCAGAGAGCAGCATATCCGTAAATAGACACTTTCATTTGGAGGAGCTCGGCCGGCCGGAGCCAGAGGAAATGTGGCACAGGAAGTTGTCTCGGCAGCTTTGGGACACTTAAGGTGAGGCGTCAATCAGTTCAAGGAATACCTGCCCTGCTAAAGGCAGTTAAAGTCATTCCCCAAACTCTGACTTGTGGCACTGACGCTATTCCAAGAATTCATTACTAAATGTGAGAAGAAAAAATATTCCTACTGCTAGTTTAGAAATATTTGGCCATTCTTTGAAATAGGGGCAGAGATGAATGTTGTTATGGGATCCAAGACTACTCCTACCTATATCTTAGGAATATTTGCTTAGTTCTTGATCTAGATGTGGCAATGAGGCCTATATTGGAGTGGAAGACAGTTTAGTTCGCTTGTGAGTAGGGCAGCCAGCTAGTTGAAGGGCCTGAGATACAGGGGAATGGCCAGCCACACCGAAAAAACTAAGAATAGACAATGAGCCTGGCATGGTGGCACGCGCCTGTAATCTCAGCACTCAGGAGGCTGAGGCAGGAGGATTGCCATGAGTTGGAGGCCAGCTTGGACTACCTAGTGAGACCCCATCTCAAGAGAAGAAACAAACAGACAATGAACTAGGACTTGACAAAAAATGAATTCCTTAGGCAGCATGAAATGCAGCCCACCCTCTCATAAAGGGAGGTACAGTCTCTTCCTACTAAGATCCCTAATTTCAAGGAATCAATGCAAATTAACCAGTTCCTTGAGATCCCACTTTTCAGTAAGCACTGTGTGAAAGAACTGGACTAGAAAGCCTGAGTGCCAGTCCTGGTGGCTCAGGCCTGCAATCCTAGCACTCGGAATGATAAGACAGGAGGATCAACCCCACATTAAAGGCCAGTCTCAGCTACATAGTGATTTCAAGGCCAGGCTGAACTACATAATGAAACCTCGTCTCAAAAAAAGCCCCAAAAACAAACAACAGCCAACAACAAAAAGAGTTAAGCAATTCCTGTACCCTACTTGTCTATAAATGGAGAGGCCACGTGGCCACCCAACTCGGGATCCCTCCCAAAACTCCAGGAGCCATTCTCCTTTTCCTTATTTCTAATGAAACTTTCCTAACCTCCTCCTTTGGTTAGAGACTCCATTCTTGGATGCTCACAGAACCATGAACCCAAGACACACAGTAACACTGGGAACATAGACACGTTGTGTTTGATTATATCATGACATAATTTCAAGGCCGTAAAGCATTATTGATCACCTAGAGCATTTATTAAGCAGCTACTGGCTCAGGGATGTACAAGACGAATTAAAAGTTTCAATCTTTAGTTTCTTTCTTCTTGTTTTTTTGGTTTGTTGTTTTTTTTTTTGGTTTTTTTTTTTTTTTGTTTTTTTTTGGTTTTTTTTAGCTTTTTTGAGACAGTGTCTCCCTGTAATTCAGGCTGAGCTTGAACTCACTATGTGGCCCAAGCTGGCCTCACACTCCAGGTGATGCTCCTCCTGCCTCAGCCTCCCAATTGCCGGGATTACATGCGTGCAGCACCACACTCGGCTGGACTCAACTCTCTAATTGGTGCTCATTAAATGTATGTCAAGTGATGGGTGGGCTGGTTCATTGACAAGAATTGATCAGAGAACACAGTCGGCGGCCATCACCCACGCCCAGGCAGGAGGACAGTAAAGCTCACCTGCAGTTTTCCTTCTCTGTCGGCGCCTAATCACTAGCAAGCACTTGCTGTGCGCAAGTCCACCGCAGGCACGCACCCACATTACCACCAGTTCCGCCGGCTCGAGGCTCCCATCTCCCCTCCAGCAGGGCTGGCAAGGAGACTGTGGACCCCAAGGCCAGCGGGTGCCAGCAGGGGAGCTCCAGGCTGTACCCTGGACATGCGGAGGACATAGCGGAGGCCAGGCACCGGGTAGAGTGGACAGGATTCAAAGCAGGGGCAAAGGCAGAGCTCCTGTGACTTGAGCAGCACAAAGCCAGCCGACTGGCTTTAATCTTGGCCCTCAAAGCAAGCGGAGCTGGAAGAGCAACCAGTCCAGGCCAGTTCAGGTCAGGGAAACCACTTCCGGCCAGATGCCGGAAAGCTCTTTTCTCAGCTGTTATTCATTTGCAATGAAGCACAGCATGTGGGCCAGGAAGAATGCACCTTTGAGTTGTGGGTTACGGAGCTGCTCAAAAGAGAGTGTCCTAAAGCAAAAGGAAATTGACTGGCTTTGACATACAGTATTGTCTGGATCTAAGTGCTCAAAAGATGTCATACACACCAGGTGTGGTGGCGCACGCCTGTAACCCCAGCACTTGGGAGGCTGAGGCAGGAGAATCGTAAGTTTGAGGTCAGGCTGGACTCTGTAGTGAGTTGGACTACTTGGTGAGGCCCTGTCTCAAAATGGCAACAGGGCCTGGGGACGAGCCCTGGCGCTGGTTCCCACCGACCTACTTGTAACCTCCCCCCCCCCCAGCTCTCGGCTGATTTGTGGGACCAGGGGGCCGCAGTCCTTCCACTGAGCAGGCCCGCGGAGTGCCTCCTTCTCCCTTGAGGAAGGGAGGCGGCCCTGCTCAGGCCACAAGGACTAAGACTTAAGGGAAGAGGTGTCCAAAAGGACAATGGGGTGTTTTCCTAGAAAGTGTATGGAAGCCAAGTGTGAAAAGCAGCAGCTCTCCACTGCGCTGCGGATTCGGAGCTGTGGCTCCGCTCTTGCTCTCATCATCGCGAGATTTCCTGAGTTTGAAACCGCACCGTTTGAGAAATAGTCTTAAAGGAATGAATGGATCCAGTGGGTGGCATGAAATGAGCCATTGGTTCCACATTATTTGATATTATTAACTGGACAATATAAAAGCAAAGGTGCACAAATAAAGGACGAGACGAGGGAGAATTACAGGGAGGAGGAAGACCTTGAAGGCCGGGTCGCGGGTGGTGCACAGCGCTCAGGGACAGATGGGGAGAAAGCTGTGGGGGCTGAGCTCAGAGGGGAAACCGAGGGAGGGGAGCGCGGGAGGCAGCTGGGAACTGCGAACTGGGATGGCGTCCGAGAAGCTAGAACTTTATCCTGTGGACCCTGGTGTCGGGTGGGAAGGCAGAGGGAACGAATTCCATTCTGGACCAGTCTGCAGGAAGCCGGAAGGAGGCGAGCTGCTTTGGAAAGAGCCTGGTGGAGATGAGGATTGTGGCTGGACCGTCAAGGGTAAAGATGGGAGCAGGGAGCTGGGTGCAGTGGTGTGCGCCTGAATTCCCAGCACTCTGCGAGGCTGAGGCAGGAGGGTCTTAATTATGGTCAAGCCCAGTCTGTGCAACTTCTTGATTTAGCAAGATCCCATCTCAAATTTTTTTATGAATAATTTTTTTAAGGGGCTGGGTATGTAGCTCAGTGCAAAGGCCATAGTTTCAGTCCCTAGAGGAGAGGGCTAGGAAGTGTAGCCAGATGATGAGATGCCGGGTGACCAGGGCCTGGGTTTATTCCTTCACACTGCCTTTTCCAGCCCCACCTCAGAAGCCCATTCATCAGTGCCTCTCCTACTATTTTTTCTCTCTCCTGCTTCCTTTCCTGCCTTCACTTGCTTTCGTTTGTTTTTGTATTTATTTGTTCTTGCAACAGGGTCTCACTATGCAGTCCAAACTGGCTTTGAACTCACTGTATAGCCCAAGCTGGCCTCAAATCCAGAGATCCTCCTGCCTCAGCCTCCCAAGTGCTGGGGTTACAGGTGTGTGCCACCACACCCAGCGTCTACCTCCACTTCTTGAAAGCATGTGAGATATTTGATTGTTTCCAACAAACTTACAAACTAAAGGCTGCTTGGCTGAGAGAAGCTGTCAGAACCAGCCTATGAGCTGAGCTGGAACCTGACCAAGGGGTGATGAGGATGAACAATAAAGAGATGCAGAAACATATTAAAATCTGAGGGGCAGGGGGTCACGTCTCCCTTCGACATAGAACCCCAAGCGCACCTTTATTCACTCAGACACAGGCACGAGCGATTAGAATTCCACAGGATCCATCTGTCTCCCACCCTCCATGGTACTTCTCCGGGTAAACAACTTCACCTCAGGCCTCTTACTTCTCCCTCTGCATGTCAGCACTCTTGCACGCCCTCTTTCTCCCCAGTGCTCACCGAGGAGGCCAGTTAGGCCCCATTCCTCCCATCTGATCTCCATGAGAAGCTGTAGAGAGCACCGTGAGACGAGACCAAGCCTTGCTAGGAGACATGAAGTAACTGAGGGGTAGGGCCTAGGGCCCACATGGGACAGGGAGGATAACACCTCTCTACTCCAATCCTTTTTTGGTTTGTTTGTTTTGTTTTGTTTTGTTTTCTTGAGACAGGGTCAAGACAGGGTCTTCCTATGTAGTCAGACTAAACTCAAACTCATAGCGATCCTCCTGCCTCGGTCTCTTGAGTACTGAGATTACAGGGCCTACACAACCAAACCCAACTAGTTCAGCTCTTTAAAGTAGTTTCCAAATAGTGTTAATTGAGCACCTGCATTCTGTAAACCAACTGAGTTTGAATCCACCATTTACTGGATACGAGATCATGGGCAAGTTTTCTCTTCTACCCTCGACATTTCTCATCTGTAAAATGGAAGTAATAATATCTTTCTCGAAGCTTTATTATGAAAAGTGTATCAATAATGCATGTAATATGCCTGACTCATTAAGTGTCCATTTCAGGATGAGATCCCTTAACCAAAATGCTTGGGACCAGAACTGTTCAGGTTGTAGAGTGTTTCGAACTTGGAATATTTGTATAGACCTTGTGGACAGGACACCCCTCATCTGAAATCCCAAACTGTCCAACATCTGAAACTTTTTGCTATTCATCAGATGCGAGCTGCTCAATCTGTATCACTATCATTATCATTATCTGTATCTGGAAGCATCACAAGCAACCTTGCTAGTAGGTGTCATCTCGACTTCCTCCCAAAGCTACAAATGCCTCCTGCAAAGGAGGCCCTTGGAATTGGGGTTAAACTCTTTCGCATCGATTCTCAGAAAGATTCCAACTTGTCTCTCCTGGAAGATTCCAAACTCTAGAGGGAGGGTGGCCTTCCAGAAAATAGTCCCTTAACCCAGTGTCTTTCAAACTGCAGCTGTAAAGCACGTTCATGGCTTTGACATCAACTTGGTGGAGCCCCACTAGCCTTTCTTTTTAAAAAGAAATAAATAGAATAGATTAGACCAATATCGGCTGCAGAAGATACAGGTTGAGTGTGTTTCATGAAGCCTTTGATGTTAGTTGCATAATTATACCTGCTTGTATGTCCTGAGTTTCAGTATAAAGCCTGTTTCTCACTGTGGTTCATGGTCATACAAGAATTTGAGAAACATCGTAACTTAAAAGATCAGAAAAAAAAAACAGCTGTTTTCTTTTATTCTCAGAGAGATATCAAGGGTCCCATTCAAGTGAGTCATTGTTCTGTATTACAGAAAAATCAGACAGGAGTGTGGGGACTACATTTAACTAGGGACACAGTGTATTGTTAAGAATTTGTATTATTTCTCATCTTCTCTTCCTCCAGTACTTATTAAACACAGGCACTTTTCGAGGTCAAGCTCAGTTCTCCTTTCCAGGCCTCTAAATGACCTTCATGGGACAGAGGTGTGGCTCAGAGGTAGAGCACTTGCCTGGCACGCACAAGGCCCTGCGTTCAATCCCCAACACTGCTCAATAAGTCAATGTGCATGGCTTTCCAGGAGGTGGTAGTTACCCCACCACCACCACCACCAGGCTTCCCCTAGTGGCTCTGTGGATGAATCCTGAACTCCTGGAGCACCTGACTGCAGAGAGCAGCTGGGACTCACCCCATGCAGGATCTCCTGACTCCTCAAATTCAAACTCAGCTCATCATCTGCTCTTTAGAGAAAGAAAGCCCTCGTCTTGGATCCTTCTCTCAGTGCCTCTGTTCTCACGGTGACACAGGGACGGAAATTCGGGGATGGCTACGTCTTCTTTCTCCACCCATCGTGGCCAATCCTTTGAGTTCTAGCTCATGCCCGCCTCATCTGTTCATTGGCTCCTCCTCTCAGAGACTTACATCACCTTTTTATTGACCTCCTTGTTTCCAGTTTACCTTTCCCCGTGGGCCCTTCCTGTTGCCATCAGCTACCTAACCAAGACACAGATTGCCTCACGATATTGACTCTGATCATTCTGCTTCATGGAAATCTGCAGTAACCTAACCCTTCAAGAATAACCAAATACACCGGGCATGGTGGCACACACCTGTAATCCCAACGCTTGGAGTGGCTGCGTCAGGAAGATCACCATGAGACCCTGTCTCAATAATTCAGTAAATAAATAAAAATACAAATATGCACACATAGGATTTAAGGCCCAAGCCAGGAAGGGCAAATAACTATCTCAAGTGTCAATCTCGATGGATGCATAGTGACTATTTTGGAGAACTGTGTTAGGGGAATTCTGAGACTGCGTACAAACTCAGCAGGAAATATTAGCGAAAGGCAGAAGAGGAAGTAGATATTCCTGATATAAGCTCAATCTATTCTCAGATACATTTCATCAGTGCCTATCAATTTTACAAAATATTGGGTTGCTTTTCTCTTTTTTCAAAATACTGGGTTTCATTGTGGCGTTTTCATACAGGTCCGTATTTGGATCATATCCATCCCCCCAGATCCCTCCTTTACACCCTCCTTCAACCTATGTTACTTCCTCCTGCAAACTCTAGTACCAACCCTGAGCCACAGAATGACTTATCATTACTCAAGTAAACTGTGCAGTTCTGCTAACCAGGAAGACCGTCTGCTGTTGGGCTTCCTTCCTTTTCAGGTCCAGGCTCCCCTTGCCACAGCTTCCTCCTGTAAAAACCCTGAGTGTTCCTGCAGCACTCTACCTGCACGGTGTGTATGTGTCAGTGTTTCTACCTCTCCTGCTGGTACAAAAGCGGTGTACGTGTCTTATTTGTCTCCCAAACCCTAGATTCCAGCCACAAACCTATAGGAGTCAACAAAGTTCATTGAATGAATGGATTATCTAAGCAATATTCTTATGGTCCATTGACATGTGACTTTTTGAAAAAAAATGTCATAGGAAGTCTCTTAAACCAGGAACCATCTCACAAGTAAGATGCTCTGGTCGAAATTTCCCTATTGCCAACTGGGAGCAAAATACGTAAGCCAGAAGCCCCCAATGATGAGGTAGGTGGCAGCACTTCGAATGCAGAAGAACCACTTTCACTTCTATAGCATGACAGTCAACACTTACAAATGCCTCTGCCCGATTCTGACAGGCTTGGTGCCCCTTTCACCAGTGAGTCTCGGAAGAAGATGCCCAGTGCTATCCCAACAACCATAAGAAGGAGGTGCAGCCCAGCATGGTGGCACACACCCGTAATCCCAGCTACTCAGGGAGGCTGAGGCAAGGCAACTGCAAGTTGGAGTCCAGCCTGGCAACTTAAGAAGACCCAGTCTCAAAAGAAAAAAGAAAAAGGGCTGGGAATTACTGAGTGCATAGTGGTGCGTGGCCCCACCTACTTCACAGTGGAGAAGGGAAGATCCCTTGATCCCAGAAGGTTAGGTCAAGCCTGGCCAACATAGCAAGACTCTGTCTCTTCAAATAACAACAGAATCATAATGAGTTGGGAAACCACAACGCCGCACCATACAGACCCTCTGGGAAGCCCCCCAGCCCACCTGTGCCCTACGTGAAGATCCCTGGTCCCTCTCATCGGTCATCTAGATCAAGGCCAGTGGCCTCACTCTATACTCTCCAGTTGAGCAGCAAACTGCAGGACACTATTTCTAATGTTGTGACAGCCTGAACCACTGAGAGAGTAGTTGCAAGCATCCAGGGACCTTATCTTTCCTTTACAGGAAAATAACTTTTATTATTGTTCCTTGAATGCCTATGAGGGACAAAAAAAAAAAAAGAAAAAGAAATTGAAGAGAGACAGTGACAGACTTGTTAATTTCCAGAGTTGATGCCAAGTCCTGTCTTAGAGGAAGGACATCACAAGCATTTTGCTCTTCCAAGAAGTAGAATGCCTGAGATTTTTAATTTCAAGCAGTGAAAGGCAAACGGCCTGAGCCAAAATCCCCGAGAACACCATGATTTCAACGATGTGGGGGTTATCTTCTGTCTTTTCCCTCTGTGTCTGTGTGGTTCCTCCAACCAAGTGGGTTGGAAAAGTTCAAGCACAGTTCACAGCAGAGAACATTCTGTACTCGGCACACCAGGCTGGGCTGCTGTCTGTCAAACAAGATCAACCACATGATCGCAGAGCTGCCGCCAGCCCCCAGCCCAGCGCTTGAATACAGCGCCCGTCAGAGGCTGTGAAGGTGGGACACCCACGTGCACACGCCAAGCTGCGCGTCGGAGGTTCGGGCCCTTTTCGGCCCTTTAGTGCAGTTGTGGCTGCTTCTCTTCGGAGGGTCAAGGAGGGTCTTCGTTTGGTGGCTCTCGTCAGAGGTAAATCACAGCTGAGGCATTTCCACGGAAACACCGCCTGTGTGTGCACTTCTGCGCTGGCATGGATTGGAGCTTTTCAGTCTGTTTGGATGTAATCAGATGACAGCAGTACACTAAATACAGCACGGCTGCCCGCCTGGGCTGAGGGAGGGAGAGGGAGCCAGGGAGAGAGGACAGAAGAGCAGAGGAGTAGAGTGTAGCTCGTTGTTGCCCCCATCCACACCCCTAGCTTTGCCATCTTCTTCTGGATCCAAAGCTTTGTCTTCTTTTGTCTAGAACTTAGCATGCGACTCAATACATATTTATTGAGTGCTCATTTGGAGCCAGGGCTCATGCATAAAATAACACCTGAAGCAAGGTTTTTCTAGTGAAATGAAAACCTGGCCTTGAAGCCAGAGGACAGAGGAGGCAGGACGGAAAGGAAAGCTGTGCGTGTTCACACGCAGACGGAGGGCTGGGGGTGCAGAGGCTGCCAGGCTGAGGGTCCTGAAGGTGGGCGATGTTTTGAAGGGTGACAAATCAGAGCTAGGGCTGCCTTCCAGGTAGAAGTCCAGCCTGTCTCCAAGAGGAGAAAACAGCGAAAGCGTCCCCAGCTGGCTCGCAGGGAAGCGGGTTGGACTTCCTGCCCCCGCTAAAGGTGTCTATCGCCATCCTGCGCGGCTGGGAGACCTCTGTCCAGCAGGGACCCGGGTCAGCATGGAGAAGCAGAAAGCGCCCAGCACGGCTGACTGTGGATCCTGATCGTGGTGCCTCTGCCCTTGTGACATCAGGCAAGTTCTTCTGACTTTGTGCCCCTGAGCCTCCGCTCTCTGTGGCCTAGTGTGAACTGCCTTGGGATTTCAGGAAATAATAGATGCCTTTGTTTGTCACAAACAAACAAAATTTAGCAGATGGCAGCCACTGTTACTATTAGGGAACTCCCAGTCAGAGAGAGCTGGTACACGTGGTCAGTTGACAAGTCCCACCCGCACCTACGTGTCCTCTGCAACGCTTACCAGCCACACGGTCTCACAGGTTATCTTCTCCGTGGATGTCTGCTGAGCCCCTGCACCTGGCGCCATGCTTCATGCCAAGCACAAGGCCCAGAAGCGGCAAAGACCTTGTCTTGGGGACGTTTCCTCACCTTTCTGGGGAAGGCAAATGGCACGGCTTACCCCGGGGCAGCTGGCACAGATTCCTCACAGACCGCCTTCCTTTCATGTTCAGGCTGGTTTCTTCCAGGTCCACAATGATCCCCATGATTACACTGCGCCTCCTGAGAGAAAACGAAGGCGTGAGGTGCATTGCGAGCTGGGGGTGGCCAGGAACAGCCCTGACACAAAACGTTTGTCAGGACTGCACTTCTAGAGTGTAAACACTCCGTCTCACTGCAGGGCCAGAGCGCCTGCCAAGACTTTGGAAAACAAGTGACATTAGCACCTCTGGAGTGGTTGGATAGGCCGCACAACAGCTGCTGCTGAACAGAGTGTGGAAGGGAGGTGGCCTCAAGGACTGGGACCCCCCCAACCACAGCACTTACTGGCTCAGCACTCCGATAAAGCACAAGACCTTAGGCCACCACACATGGCCCCGGCTATGCCCCAGCCCATGTCCCAGAGGACTCACTGAAGGTGGTCTCACAGACTTCCCTTCTGAGGTCACTGATAGGATCCCAGAGTTCAGCAGTGGAGTCAATCAAGTGTCATTAGAACGGAGGCCCCAGTCAGACCTTGGAACTGGTCCCCGGAATATCTGGAATTCTTTCTTCCCTATGGAGATCACCTGTGCCTTTCCCAGGATCTACCCCTCATGCTGAGAATCCTGCTTAAAATACTAACAGCACAGAAGAAATCTCAGAAGCAATCTCCTCTACCCCACTCCCCAAGGAGTCTCCTGTTGGGGCTACTGCCACCCGCAGCCAGTTACAGGTGGGATTTCTCAGAATGCCAGTGTCTGTACAGGGGGGTAAAAGCCTAACCTTAAGGATTTGAGGAGGATCAAGCTAAATAAATCCAGGGAGTAAGCAAGCAGGCGAGATGATCACAGAGGGAATAAATGAAGGGAAGGCGTTCCCAGAGAATTAACCAAGAATTCCCACCAACCCACACACACCTGGGGGGAAGAGCCCTACGAGCTGCGTGCTTGTTAGCCATTCATTATGCGCCAAGGGCTTTAAATACTGTCTCCTGTTTAATCCCCACAGTCATCCTGGGGGCTTGGGGTGCTACTGTCCCTGTCACAGATGAGGGAGCCAAAAGTCAAAGACAGCTTGTCTTGGTATCGTACAGCTAAGACAAAGCAGAGCACACAGTTGAACCCAGATACACACAGCTGGAAAGCCCAGGTTTATTTCATGACACTATTCTGCCCCCCATATGCAAAATCTTACTGGAATACGCCTGAAATGATCTTGTATGTTTCCTTTGGTTATTCAAAGCCTAAAGTCTCAAGTCAAAGTTCTAATACCCAGTCCTACTTTCCAGCCTCATCTATTTTGTCCTATCTCAGTTTATATTGTCAGTATTTACTAAAAATCCACAAGGTACTGTCCTAGGTTCTACAGAAGATGAAAAGGTGAGTTCAGGATAAGTGCAGCCCTCAAAAGAACTGCTAGTCAGTCTGGATAAGATGGGTTGTGCTGCCGTAACAAATAATCTCTAAATCTTAACACAACACATTTCCTGTTTACACCACACACTGGCCCATTGTGAGCCGGCTGAGTCCTTACTCAAGGACCTGGGCTAATGGACAATTAATTGTCAGATATCTTAAACATGGCAGTCACCATGATGGAGGGAAAAGTACACTCAGTCACAGGCTCACACTAATGCTACTCATTGGCCAAAGCAAATTAGCCACTCATAACTTCAAAGAAGTAAGGAAGTACAAATCTGTCTCAAGTCTGGTGATGGAGGAAAAACCTGAAAAATTTGATGCATAGCCCTAATAATAACTCTAGTCAGTGGAGTGGAATGACTCAAAGCTTCCAGCTACACATTCCTCAACAGCGCAAGGCCAAATGATTAAGAGCCCTCCGAATGGGTGCATTCAGAGCTCACAGCCTAATGATGCGACAAGAGAAAGAATTGTGCCTGGGCTGGAGACCTCGGGGGAGGATGGAGCTAGGAAAGACTACGTTGAGCCTTGAAGAGTGGGAGGAGTGGGACAGACCTACCAGCCCAGTCCAGATGCATCTGTCCCGGCCGACAGTAGGTGCATGGGGACCCAGCACTCATCCTGACAGCACGGATCGTTCCAGGCCTCGAGAGACAAGTGAGTGAACACCCGAAGGCAAGAACAGGCGTCGTGGGCTGGAGGGGAGGAGGAACTATCGGAGCGGAGCAGAGGGCTGGGGTCACGGAGAAATGGCGCTAGTTTCGAAGGAATGGAAGCTCTTTAAACAGGAGAAAAGCATGATTAAAGTGGGACTTCAGGGGCTGTAGTCAGGGAGGACACTCTTGTTTATTCTTCATTTCGTTCCACACAAACTTTAATTATTTTACGTAGGGAATGCAAAGGCATATGAGGCTTGATTCCTGCCCTTAAATTGCTCCAGTCTCTAGTAGAAGAATAAAATACTCTGGTTATTTGTAATGCCTTAGCCTTCCAAAACCTCAGATACTTTGACGGGCAGAGCATAGCATTTCAGGGAAGGAAGACTATGGAGGAGAAGGGGCTGAGCAGGCTAAATTGCTCAACGGGGGTTGGAGGGGTGGAAGGAGGCTGCAGCCAGCACAGCTGGAAGAAGGTAGAGAGTGGGTGCTTGGAAGAGACAGCTAGAAATGGGAGAAAAGGTTCCCAGAGCGAATGGAGAGTTTCAGTGGGGATTTTGTGCACACGTACATATGTGTGTGTGTGTGTGTGTGTGTGTGTGTGT